>NC_142341.1:48058333-48372500 GCF_054954075.1 Amborella trichopoda | reverse complement strand
TACTTTTTCACATCCAATCAAAGAACTGACGGCTGGGAGTTAACTTACTACTATTCATATAGGGATAGCCTATTATAGTTTCTTATAAGATCATTTCTTATCCATATGTTTGTGCCTATTATAGTTTCTTATAAGATCATTTCTTATCCATATGTTTGTGACAAGCTGTTACTTGAAGTGGAAGGATTGAAAAGGGCAATGGGTAGGCCCAAAAGGATGTGGTTGGAAGTAATCCGAAAGATATAGGGGCTTATGGCCTCACTGAGGGTATGGCCTTTATTAGAGGAGAATGGCGGACTAGGATTCGTGTAACTGACCACAATTAATTGAGAAAAGGCTATGATGATAATGATGTTTGTGACAAGCTAATTTGCAATTTTTTTTACTTGTCCAGGATTTGATAATCTCGCAAACAGCTTTTTATTTGAGGGATAATGCAGTTTTCTACCCAATTTAGATTCCAAAACATTGACATATCATCTCTTTGGACAATTTCTAGTTAGTTAGTTGCAATGAGATTTGATGGCTTACCAATTCTTATTCTTATGTGAATGGTATTCATTGATATGGAGAGACTTTACATATGAACACTTAACCTTCTCACTAGTATTCTAGAAAACCAAAATTAGTGTTTAAGTGAGAATCTGCATCTATAGAGATTTGGTGTTTAAGAGGACAGGTCGAAAAAAAAACATTAAGTTTTGGGGTCCTTAGATTGACCCAGTTTTTACTTAAATGGAATGCATAACATATAATCTTTATGTTATTTGCAATCTCAAGACATTTTCCCCAGATTTCTACTGCTTAGATGGTCTCCTAAGTTTTCCTGGTAACAAAGCTCTGTTTACTATTGGCCAGTATTGGATGCCTTTGCATTGCATTTCATCTAGGCAAGTTATTGGGTTTTGAAAGTAGTCTGCATTCCTTACTTTGGTGAGATCATTCATCGTTGTTAATTGTCCAAAAGATGGATTATCAGTTTATCACATACATTACTTAAAATTTTTGGGTCGGAGTTTATGATATTTGTTGAGCACAAGACACAATATATACGTTTAAACATCCTTTTGCTGCTAATGCAAAAGCTATTGCCATAATTCTCAACTGATTACCCTTGGTCGTGACATTCAGTTTGCACTGTGGTATTCATTTATAACACTAACTAGACCTGTTTGCCTTCTTAAACCATTTGCAGTTTTGAATCCTGACCCATATCAGTAACATAAATGTATTAGAATTGTTATCAGAATAAGGATAATATCACTGCTTTTTTGTTGTTTTCATTATCTTTTTGCCTTATATATTATATCTATGTATAATAGAGATCACATAGATTGCACCATTGTGTATATTACATCAATGTGGCAGGGGACCGCAGATGAAGTTGTGGACTGCTCCCATGGCAAGCAACTTTGGGAGCTATGCAAAGAGAAGTATGAGCCACTATGGCTCAAAGGAGGCAACCACTGTGACTTAGAGCTTTACCCAGAGTATATAAGGCACTTAAGGAAATTCATATCAACTGTTGAGAAATCTTCTTGCCCTCGAAATGGGTCGAGGAAGAGTACTGATAGGCTGGAGCCATCGAGGCGAAGCACCGATTGCTTTGAGGCCTCGAGGAAGAGTACTGATAGGAGAGAGAAGCCCAGGCCAAGCACTGATAGACCATCTGAGAAGCTCCGAAGTGGGATTGAAAAGCCCGAGAAGATGAGGCTTTCTATGGAGCATATTGAGAAATCTCGGCGGAGTGTGGACCGACATGATAGGACAAGGAGGAGCTTGGAACAATTGGAGAGAGCAAGGAAGAGTGTGGACTTGTTGGATAGACTACGAGTTGGTTAGCCATTTAACTCTAAGAATCTGGCAATGTGCACTGTTTATTTGGGGTGGGGAGAGAGAGAGAGAGAGAGAGGGAGAGAGGGAGAGAATTTGTTGAGGCATTAATTTATAGGTTTGGGTGATGCGGTTTATTTGTGGAAGCCCCTAGAAACGTTGGATGGCATCCATGATTCAATGAGAAAAGGGTTGTTGTAAACAGTGTTGGAATTTAATGTTATAGATTTGTTCTCTTGGTGGTGGAGAATAACAAAGGGTTACTTTTGAACCTTGTGAATTCATTGAGAGCATTCTTAGAACCTATTTCTTTTTGGGTGAAGATTGTATAAGGTGTACACCTCTAATTTTTTTTTGAAAGATGTAGTTCTGGGGTTCAAAAACCTTACAATGGCTTGAAAATCCATGTTCAACTCTAATTATAAAATTTAAATTTAAAAAAAACGATGCAAATTGATAGATCTATAAATTCTTGAAAATTTGGAAAATAGATGATCTAAATAACTTATTACAAGGTACTCTATTTTATGATTTAAATTTTTTTTTATATTTTATATCTATATATCTTGAGGTCAAGATGATCAATTGGAAGATTCGCTGATGTTGGAACACTCTTTTTTATTGGTTGAAGTATACCTTAGAATAAGAATGCCACCTTCACAAGTTTTTCCCTTATTTTTTCTTCCATTTTTTATTGGTTGAGGTATACCTTAGAGTAAGAATGCCACCTTCACAAGTTTTTCCTTTACTTTTTCTTCCAATGTTGTGGTGTCCAAATTTTTGTCTTTCCATGGAGGTTACACCATTGTTTATCACATTCAATGAAGAAGTTTGATAGCTCAACAGAAAAAGCCACAAATATGGACATGGTTTTGCAATCCTCAACAGGTTAACCAATTAAACTCAAGGTTTAATAAATGAGATTATATACTAGTGAGATTATTTATATTTGTTATAAGACGGTCACAATTAATACTAGCTATTAATTAGCTGTCCGATTGGAAGCCTTGTGTGTTATAAAGTTCCAAAAAAAAAATTTGAACTTTGGGTTTAATCAATAACATCCTCACAACTAACGATTTGAAATTTGATAATCAATGACATCCTCACAACTAAAAATTTGAAATTTGATGGACAAAAACGATTGTTACCTCCTGGTACAAAAGTAAAATGGCTCTTTTATTCATTTTCTTAATAAATAAATATATGTAGATACAGGGGAAAATTGTTACATGCAATGAAGAAGGGTACTTTCTCTCTCATGATATGTTGGTCTTGGCCCTTACTGCAATCTGATCTCTCTCTCTCTCTACATTCTGAGGGCAAGCCAATGGTTTTCCTTCATCTTCCCCAAACAAATAAAAAAGGGCAGATGCCATGCCACGATCACTATATGACAACTCTGATGGCTCAGTGGAATCTTGTTGGAGTTTTAGGAGAGAGAAATAGGAACCACCATCTCCCTTTGCTAGCAGATCCTCATGAGACCCTTGCTCCACGATCCTCCCATCCTCGATGACTGCGATGCATTGCGAGTACCGAATCGTTGCAAAGCGATGTGCCACAACCAGGCAAGTCCTCCCCACCATCATCTTATCCATGGCCTCTTGAACCAGCCTCTCCGATTCGTTGTCTAAGGAACTTGTGGCCTCATCCAAGAGGAGAATTGCAGGGCTCTTTAATATGACTCTTGCCAAAGCAATGCGCTGCTTTTGCCCTCCTGAGAGTTGAACTCCTCTCTCTCCACAGTAGGTGTCATAGCCATCCTTCAAACCACTGTCATTTTCTTTCTTGCTCAGAAAATTGAAGAAGACTACGCTGTTCTCAAATTCTCTAATTTTGAAGTAAATGGAATGGTTTTTGTTTTGGGTGAGGTTTCTATAAGATGCCAAACTTATATTGTACAGTAAGACACCTCTAAATTTTGCCATTGATGTAGTTCTAATATTAGAGACCTTATGATCGCTTAAATTCATGTTCAATTCTCATTATGAATTTTAAAATTAAAAAAAAGGCACAGATTGAGCATATATACAAACATTTCAAAATCATGAAAATAGACCATTCTAATAACTTATCAACTCGAAATATTTTTTTTTTTTTCCGTTATACCGTATATCCCATGGTAGCGATAACCAATTAAAAGGTTTTCCGACTTCTAAACACTCATTGTAGGACTTGAAATTCTTTTTTTTTTTTTTCCTTTATACCGTATATCCCGTGGTCGAGATAACCAATTGGAAGGTTTTCCAACTACTGAACACTCGTTGCAACTTTACATAAAGGGTGCGGTTTATATAGAGCCTAGGCTCTAAGCAATCAAATCAGAGCCTACCTTCAAATAGTTTAGAGAAATGTGGTTTCAATATCGTAAATCTTTGTGATAGACTTCAAACATATTTTTATATTTATTTATAAAATTTAAAACTTCAAATATAGTGGAAATCGATAGATCTATGAAAACTTGAAAATTGACGGTCCAAAAATGCATTGCAAAATACACTATTTTCAAAACTTGAAATCCATTTATTTCTTGTGCATACATCTTGAAGTCGAGATGGTCAATTTGAAAACATTTGGGCATCAAAACAACCTCTTCTAGTGAATTTTTTGTGGTAGGCTCAAATTTGATCGTTTAAAGCCTCGGCTCTATATAAACTTTTCCCTTACATAAACTTTTTCCTTTGGCTCTTCATTTTAGGGATGGGATCAAGGGATGGTTAGTAATGGGACTCTAAAGGGAAGTTTCTAGAGTTCTCCTTGTGCAAATGTGATATTTAGGACACATTTGGTTTGTGTGAAAAGTATTTTTGCTTTGTTAATTGTCATTATCTCATGAAATGTAAACTTAGGAATCAGGAATTGAAACCTTTTTGAAACTAAGGGCATGATTGGTTCGTGTGAAAATATTTCTCAGAAATTATTTTCATGTGAAAAAATTCTCTCAAATGATTAGGTGTGAGAACATTTTTGCACCAATTACCTCCAATTGGTGTGAAAAGATGTATTCGGACCAATTGATGTGAAAAGACTCTCATACCTAATCATATGAGAGAATTTTTTCACATGGAAATAATTTCTGAAAAATATTTTCACACAAACCAATCATGTCCTTAGTTTCAAAGAGGTTTCAATTCCTGATGCCTGAAGTTTACATTTCATGAGATAATGGCAATTAACAAAGCAAAAAAACTTTTCTCTCATAAGATGTAATGCTCTCTGCCTCTCTCTCTTTCCCTCTGTGTGTGTACAACGATAACATGTTAAAAGAATGAATTTTTCTTCTCTCTCTCTGCAATCATAACATGTAAAAGAATGATCTCTATCTCTCTCTGATGCAGCCCAAAATACTCTCTCTGTGCAACCATAACATGTTAAAAGAATGAGTTTCTCTTCTCTCTCTCCAATCATAACATGTAAAAGAATGACCTCTATCTCTCTATGATGAAACCCAAAATACTGCTTGTATCTAGATAAGAGAGAGAAGCCAAAATACTGCTTGTATCTAGATAAAAGAGAGAAGCGAACAACAAAAGGTAAATTTGTCATTGAATATATCATTTTATGTCTTTTATTTATTTTTGGAGTCATTTTATTTACTTTGAAGCACAAGTACTAATTTTTAGAGTCTTTTATGCCTTTTTATTCAATTAAAGTCTTTATAATAAATGACCATGATTAAATTAGATAGATGGCTAGGTCTAAATCTTGTTTAGGATTTTATATAAGAGATGTATACTCAAAAGACTTTAATTGAATAAAAGACCCTAAAGCAACAAGTACCCAACATACTAATTAGATGGATCATCTTGTTATGGACTTTATTAAAAACCCTAAAGTAACAAGTGTTCATTCTTTTATCTCTGATTTTTTAATATTACTCTAATTTTGAATCTTCCTTATCTTTTTCTTTGCTAAACCCTTGCTCCAAGTTGAACTCCAACATCGGGAATCACATAAGCAACCACATATGAGCTTTTTTTGAAGTTGAACTCCAACATCGAGAATCCCATAAGCAACCACTCGATGGTCACCTTCTATATTAAATTCACTAGCAAAAAGCTCATAGGAAAATATCACCAAACTTGGTAAAACTTCAAGAAGAAGAACATCATCATCATTTCCTCTGCCAACAACATTCTCCTTGCTACTTTCTCTGGGGATTAATAGACCGTTACATCCTATGCTTTAGGAACAACTCCTTGACATCCACCTTGTTCATCATTAGGAATAGGATTATCCACCAAATCTTCTCCAATGGTAGCCTCTTCTTCTTGATCTGCTTTACGGATTGGATCACCATTAAAGCTATGGTGACCAACTTCTTTTTCAACAACCAAATCTTCATATAGGTACTTATTAAAGACTGGCAGTGTGTCCCAATACACAACTTGCTAATTTTGAGAACCATTTGATGAGAACAAAGTTTCTCCATGGTTCTCCTTGAATAGACTTTCATAATACTCTAGGATCTCAACCTTGAGATCGATTTCCCACCTCCTACCATCCCTATTTGTACAATCAGCTACTTCTCTCCTTAGAGCGTGATCATAGAAGAGATTTATGGATTCCTCATCTGCCTCGATCTCATCTTCTTGAGATGGAGCTTCCATCTAGGCCAAACGCAGAGCTAGGGTTTCAACCGGTCTCTTCAGATCTGCAATCCCTTAATGCAAACTAGCATTAAAGCTTCTATAATTATTGCTTTTCTTTATTTTCCTCTACATGAAGGCATGGTTGTTGATTTAGGGCACCAAAAAATGATGCTACAGTGCCATACTATAGTGTTGTGCTATAATAATGTACTACAATACTATGCTATAGTACCATCCTTACTAATCGGCTCTGATACCAACGAGTGGCGAAACTCTATATCTAAACACTATGTGTGAGTTAAAGGAAATCAAAGAGGTAATGTGTCATTAATCTTGAGCCACTTCAAAATTCATGATAGAGTATTTTTCGATGTGTTCAAGACCAAGTGTGTTGGTCTTATGTACTACAAGTATGGCAATACCCAACGGGCCCCCAAAGCATGGTTAATCCAATGTTTATGAGAGCACTAAAATGGCACAGCTTGATCTCAAGTCTCGTCAAGTAGGACAATTCAAAAATTTGAAGATCAATGACTATGTCTATTGGTTAAAGCTATCAAGCCATATTCGCACTTCCGACGTTTTTAATGTCAAGCATCTTGTTCCACATTGTCACCATACCTCCAATAACGAATCACCAAATTCGAGGGTGAATTCTTTTGAGGAAGGGGGATTGATGCAACCCAGAATACTGCTCTCAAGTATCTAAATATAAAAGATAAACCTAAATTTTACAAGAGTTACATAAGGGCAAATTAGTCATTGAATATGTCCTTTTATGTCTTTAATTTATTTGAGTCATTTTATTTACTTAGAGATATAAGTAATAATTTTTATAGTTTATTATGTATTTTTATTTACTGAAAGCCTTTTATAATAAATGACCATGATTATATTAGATAGATACTTAGGATTAAGTTTTGTATAAGGTCTTCTTATATAATGATTTACTCGAGCCTAGAGCAGCAAGTGCTCCTGCTAGTTTCATCTCGGGTTCTTGAATCTTTGTTCTCCATCTTCTTAGTTGCTAAACCCTTAGCTCCAAGCTACTAGATCTGTTCCTCTCTCTCTCACACCCCCCATAACATGTAAAAGAATTCAATTGGAGAAGAAATGGTGGGGTGTGTACCTCACAAACTCATGAACATTGGCAAGAACAGCAGCCTCCATGATTTCAGCCTCTGAAGCATTCTCCTTCCCATAGACAATGTTCTCCCTAATACTCCATGCAAATAGAGCTGGCTCCTGGCTAACCAGCCCAATATGAAACCTCAAAGACCTCAAATTATAAGTCCTCAGGTCCCTTCCATCAATCTCCACAATCCCATTCAATGGCTCATAAAACCTCTCAATCAACCCAATTACAGTTGATTTTCCGCATCCACTTCGGCCCACCAAAGCTATGTTCATGCCTTTGCAGAGCTCAAAGCTCAAACCCTTCAAAACCATCTGGTCTGGCCTAGATGGGTATGCAAATTCAACTTCTTTGAACCCAACATGGCCATGAATCTTCTCAGGTTTTAACCCATCTGGGTTGTCGGGATTAATGGCGCTTTCTCTCTCTAAAACCCCAAAAACCCATTTCAAAGCTTCCATTCCTTTCGCGAGATCGGAGGTCATGCTTCCTGCCTCTGCAATTACTCGACCAGTGGTCACAAGAATGAAAAAAGTTTGTAACAAATGCTTATATGTGATGACTCCTTTGTGTAAAAGCCATCCACCATACCAGAAAATTAGGGCTGAATTCGTAGCGGTGAGAAATTGTGAAGCCGAAAGGCCTAAACCAGCTAGCCATGAATGTTTCAGGCTCTCCTTTTTAGGGCTTTTCAGTGCTTCATCAAACATGGCGAGTATCTTATCAGAAGCAGAGAATGCAGTCACAGTTCTATGGTTCATCACAGCTTCACAGACCAATCCACTGCTTTCAGAGAGAGATTTCTGAGATTTTTGAGAGAGAGACTTCATGAGAACAACCCTCAAGTAAAAGCAGCCGATGATCACAGGTTGGAGAGCGATTATAACAATGGCAAGAGGCCAAGCAAGAGCGAGGCCCCAAACCATGGCGAGAGTTGCAGAGGTCCCAGCCTGAAGCATTAGAGACAGTCGATCACCAAGAAGTGATTTCACCATTGAAGCCTCGGTTGCTATTCTTGTACAAATCGCACCAGTCGAGTTCTCCTCTCTATCGAACCACCCCACCTCAAATCCTATGGTTTTCATCAACACTGCCTCTCTGACCCTCTTCACGAGCCTCTCCCCCATCACTGCAAAACTGTAGTGTTGTAGAACATTTGTAACAAAAGAGAACAGGGCGTAAGACATGAAAATAAAGCAATAGATCCTCGTCTGAGACTTGATCTCGCCATTATCTCTGAGAAAATAGGTAGACAGAAGAGCCCCAAGGCAAAAGGAATGAACAGGCTGAACTGCTCCAAATCCCATGGCTCCAATGCACCCCATCAGACTCTGCTTCCACTCTGGAGACGCCATGGAAAGGAGGTCAAAGAAAGAAGGAGAGCTCGAATTCACAGTTTTGGTCTCCGGTTTTTTTATTGGAGTGACGTAGTGGGAAGCAGGGGAGGGGGCAATCGGGGTCTCAGGCTCTGGATTTCTAGGATTAGGGTTTTCATAATTCACCATCTCTGGTATTTTAGGGTTAGGATTCTTCAGGGTTTGGAGGTTCATCATGGATGAGAAGGCAGAGTTGGAGTGGGGTGGGGCGCATTCGACCAAGCGGCCGCTGTGCAGGACAGCAATGAGGTGGGCGTCCCGTATGGTCGACAGGCGGTGCGCCACAACAATGAGAGTGGTGGAGGTGGAGGGATGGTTTAGAGAGAGAGAGGAAGTGGAGAGATATGAATTGGGTTTTAGATATACAGAGGAGAGCGAGGAGAGGAGGGAGAGCTCGGAGAGGGAGTCGAGGGCGGAGGTGGCCTCGTCGAGGAGTAGGATTGGGGGGCGGCGGAGGAGGGCGCGGGCAATGGCGATACGCTGCTTCTGACCGCCCGAGAGTTGGACGCCGAGCTGCCCCACCTGCCATTGTAGAGAGAGAGAGATATAAGTGTGAGCCTGAGACAGAGAATGAGGGGGGGGTGGAGGGAGTTAAGGGTGAATGAGTCCCCTCTTAAAAATCTATTATTGAGATGGATTTTTTGACCCAATTTTTAACAACAGATAATTTCTAACATGGAGATCATGACTATAAAAAAAATAAATATATTTTAAAAATAAAAAGTAATAATTTTATAAAAAAAACATTTGGACAAAGAAAAGTTTATATAATTATGCTACCTTATAATGTAGAACTCTAAATACCCTTAAAAAATCCATCGAAAAAGGCAGTTTTAATGTTAGAAAACGCTTTGATTGATCATCTCAACATCGGATGTATGACTATAAAAAATAAAAAGATTTTAAGTCTCAAAAATAGTACATTTTACAACATATTATCCACACCGTCCATTTTCAAGATTTTCATATGTTTATAGATCTACTTGATTTTAAGTATTTTTTAAATTTAAAATTTTATAACTAGATATAAAAATAAATTTAAATTTAAAATTTTATAATTAAATATAAAAATAGATTTTGAGATAATCCTAACACAGTTTACATCAAAATTATATACCATGATAAATACCTCGCCTCTACACCTATGCATCGTAATGCAAACTGCACCCTTTGGACAATTAGTTGCGTCCCCATACGCATGCAAACTATACTCTCTCTAGTAATCCAACACTTCGTACCTGTGTATCGTATCCGTTCGGAAGGCCAGTAATGAAATGGTGTGCATTAGCTGCCATGGCTGCCTCCACCACTTCCTCCATTGAAGCCCCTTCCTTTACAAACAGTATGTTATCTTTAATGGTGGTGGCAAACAATATTGGCTCTTGACTAACCAGCCCCATTTGAGATCTCAACCACTTTATTTGCAGGCTTCTGATATCATGGCCGTCCAAAAGAATTTCTCCATTGATTGGATCATAGAATCTTTGTAGCAAAGATATGATTGTTGATTTACCAGAGCCACTTGTGCCCACAATGCCAACTGTTTGGCCTGATGGGATTGTTAAGCTGAACTTCTGAAGAACAGTGATGGTGGGTCTTGATGGATAGGCAAAGTCTATTTCTTTGAATTGAATCTCTCCTCTGCAGTTTTCCGGTGTCTCCCCATGAAGGTCTTCGGCATCGATGGCTGGAATGCGGGAGATGGTGCCGAGAATTCGCGCAGAGGAGGCAGTGGCCTCTGAGAAGTACTTCAAGTTGGGGAGTGCGTTCCCCAGGGCCCTGGAGATTAGGGAATTGTTAGAGAGAGAGAGAATAGGGATGAAGAGGGTAAGATGGGTCTCCCAGCTTGGGTGTCAGTGAATCTAGCAAATGTACAGAGATGAAGAGGTGATGGAAGTGTAGTCCTCTAACCTATGATCCAGGGGTGACATGCACTTGTGACTCCCAAGCAATGTCATCAAATTTGATTTGTTTAGGCTTTAAGTCTTCGGATTTTCGGCCTAGACTAAAGCTAAGTCTTCGGATTTTCGGCCTAGACTGAAGCAAGGCAGAGCTTTGGTGCATTCGCCTCACCCGGCTTCGGGCCGTTTAGGTTGATTTGGCTTCTTGGGCTGAAGCTTTAGCCTGCTTTAGGCAAAGCACATAATTATCTTTTTAAAATTATTTTTTATTTTTTAAATGTATTTTTAAAAGTTTATTATTTGTATATATTTTATTTATATTAATTATTTTAAAAATTATATAATTTTTTTATAAATCAGTACCGAATTGCTTCATTTTTCTAATCAAACTGAATAGCCCCGGAATTTGACGACAATCCTCATAAGGAAGTCAATGAAACATGAAAAGATTTGGTCGTCTTGGGGGAAGCATACTTGTCTTTGCTACCCAAGTTGAGTGTTAATTGGCTACCTAGCTACGGGTATTTTAGGACCTCAAATTTTAGATATGTAACATTTTACCCCAGCGACCAACTTTAGAACCCAAAAAAAATAAAAAGGGAAATCAAAGGCACACCATATGTCAAAGAAATAACGTTCCAAGATTTAAAAGGGATCCTCATTCTTGGAAGGCAAGATAAAAGTGTTGAACAATCCAAAATTCTTTTTTTTTCTTTAAAAATCAGCACCTATTGATTTTTAGATGGATCCCAAAATGCGAGATTTAAAATAAAAATAAAAATAAAAACACTCCCAAGTAGCTATTTTGGTTGGAGGAGCTAATTCACAGTATGGAACATGCTTATATAAAAAAGTCACAGTGGTTTATAACAAGGGATATTATTTTTAGATTTAAAACAGATAGTTTCAATCATATTGTTATAAGTATGTCTCCTATTTGCCCGATCTTGATCCTAACAGCTTTGAGCATTTGAATTTTAGTATTTTTAGAGTATTTAAATTTTAATACTTTTTAAAAAAATTTATTTTGATGTAAAATTTTGAACATCTTTTCTTTTTTTTGTTGTAACTCATCATCATCATAGTATTTTTCCAACTAATTAGAATAAGCTACACGAATATTTGCCTGCCATTCTGCTCTATTATCGGCCATACTCTTAGTGAAGCCACAAATACCCATATCTTTTCTGACTACTTTCAAGCATGTTCTTTTGGATCTACTATTTGACCTTTTTGAGCTCAAGATTTATAGAAAAGTTTTAATAAAGTTTTACATTGCCTACCTAACATAACCCACCTCCTTTATCTAGACTTAGGATGGGTTAACAGAAAATTTAAGGCCCTCACCCTTCTTGTTGGGACTACCTACTAAAAATGATAATAATAATATTTTTAAATATAAAAAAAAAAATATATACCGTTATAACTTATAAGGGCTATCTTAGTCTCTTTTATTGTCAAGATATTTTATTATTATTTTTATACAGTGCACCTACAGAGGACATATCACATTTCATCTTAAAATGATTTATAGAAAAAAATTAAAAATAAAATTGTGTTATATATGACATTGTGATTGAAGCTGTAGCGGCCAACTTAGATGAAACGATTGAGAATATGAGTCACATGTGCTTTGATGAAGCAAAGGTTAAAAGCAATGATTTAAAACCGGTGATCTGGATAAGAGCCAAGAGTTTATCGGTTTTCCACAGAACCAGCCAGTTTTCTAACAAAACTGGTTGATTATGTTAGGATTGCTCAGTTCCTACAATTTTTATTTTAAATTTTTTCAAATTTTATTGTCAATTTTTTTATTGTTTATTAGCCCTCTTGGCCGAATTGCTAATCCAGATCAATGATTACCCATTCAAACCAGTTTCTTGGATGCCCGGTTCACCTGACCCATCCAGGTTTTTAAACACTAGTTTAAAGTAGACAGGTTAAGTCATTATATTTAGAGTGGGTGTTAGTTTCTTTGTTGTTCAAAACTCCAATGTGTCAACTACTAATTATATGTAGTGGTCCTCAGCCACTCCAAACTTTGATGCCAGTATTTCTTGCATTGATCTTGTTAAACGAAAGTTATCCAAGAAAATAAAAATGATGGATTTTATTATGGGTGTGGTTCTAAACAATCAAAGTAAAGTGCACTTTCAAATAGTATCGAAAAATGCGGTTTCAATACTTGAAATCTTTGTGATAGCCTCAAAATATATTTTCATCTTTAAATATAAAATTTAAAGCTTAAAAAATAGTGTAGATCGAGCAGATCTATGAAAATGTGAAAATCTTGAAAATTGATGGCCAAAAAATGCATTACAAGATGTACTATTTTCAAAACTTGAAATCTATTTTTTTTCTCATGTTCATGCATCTTGATGTCGAGATTATCAACTTGAACATATTTTGGCATCAAAACAACATCTTCTAGTGAAATTTTTGAAGTGGGCTCTAATTTGATTGTTTAGAGCCTCAGCTGCTCTACATAAACTGTTTCCTTTAATTATTATTTATCTACTACTCTTATTATAAAATGCCCAATTCCCTACTTTTAAAAAATGAAGACATGATTACCAACATGAATGATATTATAAAAACTTAGAACGAAGGTAATTTCCAAAAATTTCAAATCAAGTTATTTTAATTTTTTTTTGGGAAATTTATTAAAATGCATTTAAGAGATGAAGTATTTAACACTTTACCTATTTATTTTTATTTAATTAAAAATACCATCAAAATAAACATAATCATTTTAATAAATTGTAATTGTGACGTTCTTGTCCTAAAAAGTAAATAATCAATATATACTTTCCCTTCTCTTTGCGAAGCAAGTTAAACACTAAATAAAATTTGCAAGGATCACGCTTAATGCCTTTCTTCGGCGTAAAAATGAATCCATTTGTGTTTAGTGATATGGACGTGCAAGATGGAGCCAAACCATGGCATGCCATGCATTGATGGAATACTTCTATCCTCTTTTCTTGTGGATAGGCATTTCTTCTTATAAAATGTTAAATATTTTTATGTCCAATATTTAAAATGATGATTAACAAGTTAATGGGTATCCCAAATTTAAAATAGCAGAGTGAGACAGAGTTGCCACTTTCAAAGAGTGTTGCTTTGTTTTCTTAATTGATTTAAAAAATGGAACGATTAGCAAGTTGATTAGTGACAAATTTGGAAAAAATAAGAGAGAAAGAGAGAGAGCACTTACAGTCCTCCGATCACGATGCAAATCCCGGCGTTGTAAACATTCCCTCCCTTCTCGCCCCTATCTGCCACCAGAAGACTTCCATACCATGCCTGAAAGGCCCACACCGCAAAGGCGGCCCCTATACTCCCGACTGCTACTCCCTTCATAAGACCCTGTCGTATTCCAAGCCTCAAACTATGCTCCATAGCTGCTGAAAACTTCTCAAGCACACGTTTCTCTCCAACATATGACTGAACCATGCGTATCGACACTAAGGCTTGCTCGGCAATGCCTCCTGCCTCTCCATAGGCCTTCTGCATCTCTCGTGCTACTCCTGCCAGCATTCTCCCGTATATCAAACCGGGGAGCACGAGGAGAGACAGAAGCGGGACGGCCACGATTGCGAGCCTCCATGAGAGCACCATGGATACTATTTGAGCTGTGATGAAGGTTGATGTGTTCATAAGAAAATTAGGGAGCTGCAGCCAACACAAGAAGAAATGACGTGATCATGGTAACAGTATGGCCATGGTGGTGATCATCGTTCTATTGAGGGGTTGGATAGCGATGGAAAGAGAGTGTGTCCGACGAAACATCTGATCTGTCCTAAGTCCTTGTGCCACTTTGTCCCAGTTGAACCCATTAATTGAATGGTGATCGCTACCCTTACTAATAAATTTGGGGCTTTGAAGGTGGAAAATGACTAAAATACCCCCAACCTAAGAATGGTTAAACTTGTTTATTTCTGTTTTTTTAGTAAGTTTTAAAGTGTGTCTTACTTTTGTAGTATCAGGTCTATGCATTATATAAACCTATTATATTTTTATGCTCACAACATCAAGTTGCACATGCATACACATATGCACACATACATACAAAAAAAAGAAGTAATTTTGTTAAAATGTGCTCAAGACTAGATAGTCGGGGTAGCCAGATGCTACAACGTGATATCTTGAGTTCCATTCTTTAAGAGATCATTTCTCCACTAAACTGTGAAAAAGAATAATTTTGCAAAATAGAAATTGGGAATAGGAAATAGCATTTACCTTGTCACTGAGCACATCTTGTATTGCTGCAGTATCTGTGGAGATACTTGAAACGATCTGGTAAGTGGAATTAGCAGCTTGTGTATCAAAGAATGCTACATCTTGCCTAAGTACTGCCTTTAAATATTTGCCTTTCAATCTACTTGTTTGTCTCTCTGCCGTCCTTGTCCAACATACACCCTCTATATAGCAAAAGATTTCATTTGAGACCCTCTGGTACTAAAAGTAGCTTAAAGGAGACATGCATACATGGATATTGAGAAGTTTACACATAGTAGGAGTGGCAATGGACCTGGACCCGACTCGAGACTGTAGACTTGGTGTGATAAGAAATGGGTCTAAAAATTGGACCCGAATACTATTCAGGTCCAAGTCCAGTCGGATCCAGGTTTGGGTTTGGATCTAGTAATATTTTTCGGAGCCCAATATATAAAATATACTTAAATACATAAATATTTTATTTTTGGGGTCGGGTCCAAATCCGTTGGACCGGACCTGACCTGACTTCTTGCCACACCTGACGTATAGGAAAGAGATTTTTGTGAACTGAGCAGCCTATGAAACAGTGCATCTCTAGAAGTTCGTCATACCTACAAATGCGCCGATTCCAACACCAATAGCTACACAAAGCAAATAAAACCCATCCTGCAAGACCAAAGAAATGTGTTTAAATTCTCTTTGAAGTCTTCTTCTTCTTCTTTTTGGCATGAAATAGAGAGAAAGTTCTCACCTTTTCTATGTCTTTGAGAGAGAAAATAGGGTTTAGGCCAAAGGTGTTCATCATCCTACTGAGAACGAACATAATGAGAGGAGAGCAAGACCCATCCACTGCGCACCCTATGAACCCAATTGCCATTAAAATTCTGTCTGATCCATCTGAGTGCCTAAAAAGTCCCCATATGTTGTTGTTGGGTTTTGCTGACTTTGTTTCTCCAGCCTTGGTTGAGCCCTCCATACCTTTATTTTCTAAACACCCTTTGAGCCTTCTTACTTCTTAGGGTCTATGGGCTCTGGTTTTTATAAGAGAGAAGGTGGCCCCATGTGTATCTTTGTCTACGATTCCAATGGATCTTCAGACATCAATGAATATCTCCTTGTCTTCATGTTGTCATACACCTTTGAAGATGCTCTCTATCCCCCTCTCTCTCTCTCATAAATTGAGGTTAACAAGAGAGAGAAAAGCTGGCACTTTATCTTGTATTTAAAAAAATATATGTTATTGTCAAATGTAATATGATTTGGGTGAGGATTTTATACTTTCTTTTAATTCGTTTCATGCCCAAGTAAACGGGTTGGGTTGTGTTAGGTAGGTAGCCAAAGTAAAAAAATTTCAAAACTTAAGAACATGTATACGTAGCTGATCTCAATTAGTTGGGAAAAGGCTTTCATGATAACGATTGTCATATATACCAAAATAAAAAGTTTATATAAGGGTGAGGCCTTAAACAATTATACTAAGGCACGCCTAAAAAATTCACTAGAAGAGGTTGTTTGGATGCTAAAAGCCCCTCAATTTGATCATCTCGACCTCAAAATGCATGGACATGAGAAAAAATATATTTTAAGTATTAGAAATACTGCATCTTGAAAGGTATTATCTAAACCGCTAATTTTCAAGATTTTCAAGTGTTCATAGATATGCTTGGTCTCTACTATTTTTGTTTTTAACTTTTAGAATTAGAGATGATATTAAAATTTTAAGCCACCATAAAAATTTCTAATACGAAAATAACATATTTTTACATTATTTGAAGGTACGTGTTATTTTTATTTTTTAGGGCCTCAGACTTATACACACCCTATAATAAACTACGAAAAGAGATTGTATAAAGTATTAACTCTCACAATGTAGAAACAATTGCACTTCAAAACCTAAATAGAAAAGGTTGTTTCAACACTAGAGAACCTTCCATTAGATCATTTCCAATATGTATGATATAAAAAAAACTCGAGATTTTAACTCCTAAAAATTAATGTATCTTGTAATACATTATTTGGACAGTCTATATTCATATTTTCAATTATTTTATAGATCTATTTGATTTACATCATTTTTTAAATTTTACATTTTAACAATGATGAGTCAAAATAAAATTTTAGATCACCATCAAATTCCTGGCACTAAAATTGCGTCTTCTAGGAGTTTGCAATTAAACCAGTGGGCTAATTGGTTAAGGTAGGAAGCCTTATATGGACCCCAACCATAGATTATAGATTTCTCACATACATAGGTAAATGAGAAAGAAATTTGGCCTCTAAGTATTTGATTTCAATGCATTTCTAAACTCTTGTCACTTTATATATAGGAAAAATATACAATAAGATCATTTGCTTTTTGTATAAGGTGGACACATCTAATCTTGACTTTTGAATGTGAAATTGGGTGGTAACCTCAAACTATCAAATTTCGTATCAAATGGTTAGAACATTTGTGGCTTCCTTATACAATTGGTAAAAGGCCTCATTGTATTCAAATTGATCTCTCTCTATTTCTCTCTCTCTCTTCAATTTCTATGCCCTTTATTGTTTTAGAATTTTTGATTTGCAACTGCTCTCTCTCTCCAATTTCTTGTGCCCTTTTTTTTTATATAATTTTTGAGGTGCTACTTTTTTCCTGTTCTTTAGCCTAATGTGTCCTCACTAAAAAGTGCTTTTCAATTTTGATAGTTTTAATTTCCTCCCGCGGGAGCGTATTGCTTATTTACATCCTTGGGGTAATACTCAATCTAGGCCTATTTTTAGGGTCTCAGAAGATCTAATCTCTTCACTCCATACTTACCTGAGTGAAAAAAATTTCAAAATTGTACTCTCTATACACTTCAGAAAAGAAAGGTCTTAAGATTGAATTGAGACAGTCTCATGGTGAGATCTAAGTGTCAGACACAAAATTTAAATGTTTTCCTTGAGAATAATCATCTAAAATTCTTAAGTGATTCTCAAAAAAGTAGAACTTCTAACCCGAAGGAGTAGATGTACAATATTGCTCCCCTGGGAGCATAGTATACTTGCTCTTCAGTTTTTAACCGGCCTTGCGTGTCCTTCCATGTTGCTACGATGCTTGCACCACTTGAGCCTCTTTGGAGTGGACTGCATGTCATGCGGTTATTTACAAGGAGGAGAAAATTACTTTTCTGTTCTATCTTTGATTCCAATGTGCCGTACAAAAGAACAACTGAATCATTGTTTTCTCATATTCTGATGGCTATGTAATAGGCGTCTATTGCATAATCGAGTAGATTTTACCGGTGCTCCTTCACCTGAAAAACCTATTTATGAGGATTCTTTTATCTCAAATTTAGGGATTTATATTAAAATCAATATGCCAATTAATTGGAAAAAAGTTACGGTGATGATAATAGAATCACCGCATCAACATTTTGAAAACATAACTCTTTTATCTCAAATTTTGTGAAAAAGTAATTTGGGTTCCTTGACAATTATAAATTGCATTGCCACTATTGGATCTTAGGATGTGACTTTCTTCGGGTTTGTGTATCCAAAACATTTTTAGGATAAGTTTGAGAGGGGGCCCGCTTATGCACAATAGGAGTCAGCTGAATCATAGCAACCACATCTTTTTTAATTTTTTTTTTTTTTTTTCCAATCATTTGTATCCCGCGTTACCTTTAATAGTGCAGAATGACATACTAGTATTCGTGTAGTTGACCCTATCAATTAAAAAAAAAACTGACGATAACGATGAATCGTCTGTATCCCAAAAGATTACATGCCCTATAAAAGCAAATCAACTATTAACTACTTCGTGTAAAACCCTGCCTAGGAGCATTTTTAGATGGAAAAAGTTTATATAAGGATGCAACCTTATAATGTAAAACTACGGATGCACCTCAAAAATCCATTAGAAAATGTAGTTTTAATGTTAGAAAACCATTTGATTGATCATCTCGACATCGAGATGTATGACAATGAAAAATAAAAAGATTTTAAGTCCAAAAAATAATGCATTTTACAACATATTATCTACATTGCCCATTTTCAAGATTTTCATATGTTTATAGATCTACTTGATTTTATCTATTTTTTAAATTTTAAATTTTATAATTAGATATAAAAATAGAGTTTGAGATAATCCTAAAAACATTTTACATCAAAATTATATACCATGATAAAATTTGAAAGTGCACCACAGCTACGGATGCATCTGTATGCCAACTGCACCCTTCTCAAACTTATCCTAAAAATTGAAGCCTAAACAAGTAATCTTAGGTTGGGTGTTACTCGAAGTTCAATATTTGCTAGTATAGATCTATTCTATACTTGGCAAAATTTATAAGTGAGGTGGTACGAAGTTACTATATAGTGGTTCGATTTTAGTGGTTTCATACTGCCCTAGATTTAACCAAAACACAAAAAATGAAATGATATTAGCCGTCTGTTGTGGCCTTGATCGAACGGGGCAAAATTGGAATAAAAAAACTACAAAGAGTAAGACCCAAGTAGAAAAAAAGAGAGAAAAAAAGAAAATAAAAGAAAAAAAGTGGGTATAAACTCTCATTATTCTCCGCAGTATGCGTGATGCCTGATGTGGCAAATGGACTAGTGGATCCTACCATAATAGTATAGTCCATACCAGTCAATTTCACATCTTCTTTCATCTAGAGTAGCTGGCATATGTGCCAAATCATGCAGATGCCATGATCATGCAGCTGTTCTAAATTTAAACATTAATAATGATATCTATGCCATTTTTTATATCAAATGGCGAAGAATAAGATTGAAAATTTAGCAATAGTGCTCTTTCACATCATGTTGGTAAAGACACCTTTCATTGTTTTCAAAGCAAACAAAAATATATTTGAGCCAGAGATGGATGTATAGAGGGAAGAGAGACACATGCTAACAACTAATACAACTGGTTTGTCATTAGCATAAAACTTATATACTTCTCATTATCCAACCGTCCATTCTGAATGGAGGGTTAAGATTGCCCCAATCACAATGTCACATCTCTACATTATTTTTTTTTTAATTTTTTTTTATATAAACTATTTTGACACCAAATTTTGGACGTCCATTCCTCGATTAAACTCGCATTAGCAAAAAATATTAAAAAAATATTTTCAATAAAATAAAATGACCAAAATACCTTTAAAAGCTTTAAGGGGTATTTTGGTCATTATATTTTATCAATAATATATTTTTAATTTTTTTTATAGGTGCTCCCCAATGAGAAGATGGCACGTACCAAATTCATTTTCATACAATTTGTATAAAAAACAACTAAAAATAAAATACTTTGAGACATCGGATCTAAAACCAAACGATGAGTGGCTCTCTCGATCAAAATTGGACGGTTGGATGGTGGGGGAGGGATAGAACTTCTATGTTGTAGGGGAAGTATAGAAACCTTTCCCTAGTTTTAATTATGTTGATTATTTACTTCTTTAACTAACAAAGGGTTATCCAAAGATCAACTTTTTTATTTGTCAACAAATAATTGAAATGGTTGTTTATTAACTATGGTTTATAAATTTTTGGGCCTAAGACATCATTGGTGCAAATGATTGAGCTTCTTCATATATAAGAAATTATATTGAGAATTGTTCTTGGTTGACAAAATGAACCCAAATGATGGTTAATCCATTATGACTCATTGCCATCATCTGATGAGAGGGACATTGATAATAACAAATGCAAAACTGCCTAATTCATTTGTTTTGAAAATTTTTGTTTTTGTCTAGCCCCATAATGCTGCCAACAGGCTAAAACTAATTTGGGGTTTTTTTGATGATTTTAGTTTTGTTAATTGTCTGATCTCATTTTTTGTCGGTGTTCTCACATTAGAACATGATTGACGTCTTCTCTTGCTTTGGGGCATTTACCCCACAATATTGAGCTTGGTTTTTGTGAAGTGGAGTTTGGCATAATGAAGGATGCGAGCTTGGTTTTTGTGAAGTGGAGTTTGGCATAATGAAGGATGCAATAAGTCAAGGTTTAATGCAGTTTTATTTGCAATTGCAGGGCCCCTTTGGCCGTTGGTGTAAGCCAACTTTTAGAAAATCTGTTATACGGATTGGAACTGCCCGATCTGGATCGAATTTGGCTGTATCCGTTTTAGATTATGTAATTTATTGGGATCCAACCAAGTCCCCTCCTGAACCGTCCCATTCAGGTGGCCTGTACCGGTTCTATCATAAAAAACTCGACACCTCAACCGGTTCCTCCATTTTCAATATCTTTTTTAATCTCAACTGGCTTCCCCATTTTCAATAACTTTTTTAATTTTTAAAAAAATATATCTTTTTTAATCTAGTTCCCTTTCAGTAACTTTTTTAATTTAAACCGGTTCCCCATTTTCAATATCTTTTTTAATTTCAACTGGTTTCCCACTTTCAATATCTTTTTTAATCTCAACTGGTTTCCCCCTGTTCAATATCCTTTTTAATCTCAACTGGTTTCCCCGTTTTCAGTATCCATTTTCAATATCTTTTTTAATCTCATCTGGTTTCCCCATTTTTAGTATCCATTTTCAATATCTTTTTTAATCTCAACGTGTGGAAACCATTTTCAGTATCTTTTTTATTTTTAATCTCAACTGGTTTCCCATTTTCAGTATCTTTTTTAATTCAGTATCTTTTTTTATTTATTTTTAATCTCAACTGGTGGAAACCACTTTCAGTATCTTTTTTATTTTTAATCACTGGTTTCCCCATTTTCAGTATCTTTTTAATTCAATATCTTTTTTTTTTTTTAATCTCAACAGGTGGAAACCATTTTTAGTAGCTTTTTTATTTTTAATCTCAACTGGTTTCCCCATTTTCAGTATCTTTTTTAATTATTCAGTATTTTTAAAATTTTAAAATTTCAGTATCATTTTTATTTTTAATCTTCCACCATATTTCAGTATCTTTTTTATTTTTAATCTCAACTGGTTTCCACATTTTCCGTATCTTTTTTAGTTCAGTATCTTTTTTTTTTTTTTTTAATCTCAACAGGTGGAAACCATTTTCAATATCTTTTTTATTTTTAATCTCAACTGGTTTCCCCATTTTCAGTATCTTTTTTAATTCAGTATATTTTTTAATTTAAAATTTCAATATCTTTTTTATTTTTAATCTCAACTGGTTTCCCCATTTTCAATCTCAACCATTTTCAGTATTTTCCCCATTTTCTCTATTTTTTTAATTTAGTATCTTTTTTAATTTTTAATCTGAACTGGTTTCCCCATTTTCAATCTCAACTGGTTTCCCCATTTTCAGTATTTTTTTAATTTAGTATCTTTTTTAATTTAATTTTTTTTTAATTCAGTATATTTTAAAATTTTTAATCTCAACTGGTTTCCCATTTTCAATCTCAACTGGTTCCCCATTTTCAGTATGTTTTTTTAATTCAGTATCTTTTTTAATTTTAAAAAATAATTTTTAATCTCAACTAGTTTCCCATTTCCAGTATCTTTTTAAAATCAATATCTTTTTTGGTTTCTCATTTTCGTTATATTTTTTAATTCAATATCGTTTTTGGTTTCCCATTTTCAGTATCTTTTCTAATTCAGTATCTTTTTTTATTTTTCTTTTTTGGTTTCCCATTTTCAGTATCTTTTTTAATTCAGTATCTTTTTTAAATTTTTAATCTCAACCGGTTTCCCATTTTCAATCTTAACTGGTTTCTCCATTTTCAGTATCTTTTTTAATTTAAAAAAATAATTTTTAATCTCAACTGGTTTCCCCATTTTCAATTTAAACTGGTTTCCCATTTTCAATATCTTTTTTAATTCAGTATCTCTTTTGGTTTCCCATATTCAGTATTTTTTTTAATTCAATATCTTATTTTATTTTTTCAGTATCTTTTTTTAATTCAGTATCTTTTTTTATTTTTGTTTTTTGGTTTCCCATTTTCAGTATATTTTTTAACTTTTTTGGTTTCCCATTTTTAGTATGTTTCCCATTTTCAGTATCTTTTTCAGTTCAGTATCTTTTTTAGTTTCCCATTTTCAGTATCTTTTTTTTATTTTTATTTTTCTTGAGCATGTTTCCCATTTTCAGTATCTTTTTTAGTTCAATATCTTTTTTGGTTTCCCATTATCTTTTTTAATTCAATATCTTTTTTTATTTTTCCTTTTCAGTATCTTTTTTAATTTAGTATCTTTTTTTATTTTTCTTTTTCAGTACATTTTTTAATTCAATATCTTTTTATATTTTTCTTTTTCAATATCTTTTTTAATTCAGTATCTTTTATGGTTTCCCATTTTCAGTATTTTTTTTAATTCAATATCTTTTTTTAACTCATTAATTCAATAATTTTCAGTCAATATCTTTTTTTAGTTTTCCATTTTCAGTATCTTTTTTAATTCAATATTTTTTTTAATTCAGTATTTTTTTGGTTTCTTATTTTCAGTATCTTTTTTAATTCAGTATTTTTTTGGTTTCCCATTTTCAGTATCTGTTTCCATTTTCAGTATCCTTTTGGTTTCTCATTTTCAGTATCTTTTTAAAATTCAATATGTTTTTAAAATTCAGTATCTTTTTGGTTTCCCATCTTTGTTCCCATTTTGGTTTCCCATTTTGGTTTCCCATTTTCAGTATCTTTGTTTCCCATTTTTAGTATCTTTTCTAAATTCAGTATTTTTCTGGTTTCCCATTTTCAATATCTTTTGTTTTTTTGGTTTCCCATTTTCCGTAATTTTTTTTTCAGTATCTTTTTTGGTTTCCCATTTGCAGTATCTTTTTTAATTCAATATCTTTTTTGGTTTCCCATTTTTAGCATCTTTTTTTTTTTTTTTTTTTTCGGTATCTTTTTTAACTCAGTATCTTTTTTTATTTTTCTTTTTCAGTATCTTTTTAAATTTAGTATCTTTTTTTAATTCATTAATTCAGTATTTTTCAGTCAGTATCTTTTTTGGTTTCCCATTTTCAGTATCTTTTTTAATTCAGTATCCTTTTTTTAATTCAGTGTCTTTTTTTGTTTCCCATTTTAAGTATCTTTTTTAATTAATTATCTTTTTTGGTTTCCCATTTTCCGTATTTTTTTTTCCTTTTTTGGTTACTATGTTCTTTTTTTTCTTTTTTGGTTTCCCATTTTCAGGATCTTTTTTAAATTCAAAATCAATTTAGTATTTTTTTTGGCTTCCCATTTTCAGTATTGTTTTAAATTCAATATCAATTGAGTATCTTTTTTGGTTTCCCATTTCCACTATCTTTTTTAATGTATCTTTTTTTATTTTTTTAATTTTTTATTTTTGGTTTCCCATTTTCAGTATGTTTTTTGGTTTCCCATTTTCAGTATCTTTTTTAATTTAGTATCTTTTTTAATGTATCTTTTTTTATTTTTTTTTATTTTTCTTTTTTGGTTTCCCATTTCAATATGTTTTTTGGTTTTTCATTTTCAGTATCTTTTTTAATTCAGTATCTTTTTTAATGTATCTTTTTTTATTTTTTTATTTTTCTTTTTTGGTTATCTTTTTTTATTTTTCCAGTATCTTTTTTAATGTATATTTTTTATTTTTCTTTTTTGGTTTCCCATTTTCAGTATCTTTTTTAATTCAATATCTTTTTTGGTTTCTCATTTTCAATATCTTTTTTAATTTAATCTAATAGTATCCCCATTTTCAGTATCTTTTTTTATTTTCTTTTGTGGTTTCCCATTTTCAGTATCTTTTTTGGTTTCTCATTTTCAATATCTTTTTAAATTTAATCTAATAGTATATTTTTAAATTTAATCTAATTGTTTTCCTATTTTCAGTATCTTTTTAAATTTAATTTAATAGTATATTTTTTAATTAAATTTTGGTTTCCCATTTTCAGTATCTTTTTTAATTTAATCTAATGGAATCTCTTTATAATTTAATTTAATCTAATAGTATCCCCATTTTCGGTATCTTTTTTTATTTTTCTTTTGTGGTTTCCGATTTTTAGTATCTTTTTTAATTCAGTATCTTTTTTGGTTTCTCATTTTCAATATCTTTTTTAATTTAATCTAATAGTATCTTTTTAAATTTAATCTAATTGATTTCCCATTTTCAGTATCTTTTTTAATTTAATCTAATAGTATCTTTTTTAATTTAATCTAATTTAAAAAAAAATAGTCTAATAGTATCTTTTTTAATTTAATTTAATTGGTTTCCCATTATCTTTTTTAATTTAATCTCATAGTATTTTTTTATAATTTAATTAATTTTTTAAAAAAATTAATCTAATGGTATCCTGTTTAACCCTTGACATCACCCCTTATTTGACTCATCAAAGTTCATCAATGGGCCCTTGGCATCCCAATCACGTGCGGCCATTTTGAAGATTGGGTGTAACTGCTTTTATAGGAATTTTTGCTCTCACATTTCATCGATTTGGGACAATTCTTCTTTGTCCATTCTTTCGACTCAAACACGTGATGACATTGTAGTGATTAAACTCCATCCAATGGTATTAGCCGATGGGATTAAAAATAAAAATATAGTACTAGCTCATAAGATATTAAAAATAATAATAATAATATTATTACTGGTTTATTGAACATAAAAAAAAAAAACCAGTTTATAAGACATTTTAAAAGAAAAAAGTAACACTAGCTCATACCACTTCAAAATCTATTTTCAAGTTGCTTTATCAATCATTCCACATTGCAAGTATGTTTATTTATTTATTTTCTAAATTTTATTAAAACATGATTATAAATTTATATTTTAAAATTTTATATTTTTGTTTACACTAATTATTACACAATCGATTTATTTATTTGTCAGGGTCATGCTCTTGTTTTTTTTCCCTTAAATCAAAAAGTTCAAAACTATTTTACACTTTTTTTCTTTTTTTCACTATAAATTTGAGTTAGAAATATCCATTCTATTCCAATGAGTTGCATTTTAAATTTCATTTGACTACAGTAATGGATAACAAATACTTAAATAGTATTTTGTCATGTGGCGGAGACCACATTTCTATATGTGCGGTATTGAGGTATAAAGCATCAATCTTAACAAATAGGTGGTTCATCTAAAAACAATTGAAACTAAAAATCCAAATGTCTTCTTAATGAATTGTTGCCTTGAATCGTTGTTATATTTGAGCAATGATATCATGCAACCGTTGTATAGTAATATGATGCAACAAGGTTTAAAAACCATCTTATGGCCATTTGTTTGATCCAAATTTTGAAATATACAATCTTTTCATTTTAATGAATAATTATAAAAAAAGAAAAAAATGAAAACACAACCTAGAAAGTATTTTTTTAGCCCATTTAACATAGGCCGTTCATTTTGGTGAGATGCTTAGATCTAGGCCTTAGAAGGATTTTTTTAATTTCAAAATTTTTTGGATGGCTTTATTATCATTAGATGAACAATGTTAAAAAAGAAAAAAAAAATGATTTTGAGTTTATAAAGGCTAAGATCTTGAAATTCACAAAATGAATGGTCTAGATTCGTTTTTGGAGATGACTCATTTTGACCATATCTAGGGTTCAGATTTAACTTTTTGTTTTTTGGGATTGAATGTTGAGATGAAGAGAGTGTGTGTGCAAAATTTGGGGTCATGCAAATACCACAAACATAGTTTTTTAGAAGCGTCATAGCATTACACTACGATACAAATATTACATTGGATCATTGCTCTTTCTTAATAGAATTATTATTTTAAGGGCCAAAACCCTTGCCACACACTTGTCCAATACTATTAGAGCCATTAAGGCTAACGCTGAATTCACTACCCACCACCGCAATTACATGCCCTACACCCCACACCCCACACCTTTAATGCATGCCTACATAACTCATAAGGGGGTGTATCGTGGTTAGGCTATTGCACAGGTCACAATTGCCCATGCATGCTAATTCAAGCCTCCATAGGTCATCAAGATGGCTTATTACACACTCATTCCATTATATATACAATGCCCGGTTTCATATGACATGTGGCCCTCATACAAGCCAATGTCTGGTTCAATTACACAATTCAAATTCAAATGCCCAACTGCAAAGGCTGGATGGCTTGGCCCGGTCAGCTTGGCCTAAAAAACTAAGGCCTCGGCCACAAAATATGACCCAATGGCTAGGTCAAAGCTGGACAACCATGGCCCGTGGGGTCAGGTCAGGCCGTCTCTAGGGCAAGGCCTACTTGGTTCAACTCAGCCTCGACCACTTTTTCTTTGTTTTTTCATTTTTTATTTGGCTCGCGCCAACCCTATCCTAATAGGGCTTGGGCCAAGGCCTTTTTGGGCAGATCAAGGTTGGCCCTATGGGGACTAGGGCTGGGCTCAGGGCTAGGGTCATGACCTTTTGGCTCAATCAAGATTGGCCCTATGGGGACTAGAGTTGGGATAGGACCAAGGGATGGCCCGGCCTTGGGCCAGCGCTATACTAGAGTAGTGCTCCTAAAGGGCCATCCACCATTCATTCTTGATGATGAAAGGGTTAGGATAAATTCTATGAGGATGAGGTTTACCGTTAATCTCTCCATTAGCAAGAGATGCCCGTTGTCCATTGAATCGAAAAATATATTTTAATCAACATGAATACTGGGAATCCATGGTGGCGATACATGAGGGTTGTGTCTAAAACATGGATGGAAGGTGTTGAAGAAAGAGTGGCAGTCCCACTCTCCCTGTCATCTACGTCCATTGATTTGATGGTGATCCACGTCCATCGATTGGATGGTGATGATAATGATTACAAAATTTTTAGTGATTAAATTGCATTTTTTTTTACTGTCCCTGATGATCCTACTACTCTCAATCTAATACTACTACACTCAATCTTGTGCTTCGAGAAAATTGCACTTGGCAGTATGAAAGTTTTTTATTTTGAAGTTAGTTTTGTGTAAGTAAACGGTGTAGATATTCCCTTCATAGTTTTATTTGAAGAATTGTTTGGGTTTGTTTAGAGTTATCAACGGTTTAAAATCATCACCATTATAATTTTTTTTCAATTATTTGGGATCAATTATATGAATTATAGTCCGTCATTATGCTCTATCAAGGGTCCTACCTTTAGTGAAGTCATAAGTCCCTATATATTTTTTTCACTACTTCTAACCATGTCTTTTTATCTCTTGCCATTTTTTAGCCTTCCATGTGAACCAACTCGCACCTAATAGTATTTTATTGGGTATGCATTGTAATAACGAGCCCACCAAAGTTTACTTTCTTTCATATTCTCACCTATTGGAGCCACATTTTAGTTCTCCAAAATATATTCATTTCATAATAACCGCTTAAAATACAAACATTAATGTTAAAATATGTGCAATGGGTGAATTTTCTTCAAAATTCAATAATTTTTGTTAAAATTCATTTTGTATAGGTAACTTAATCATTAAGAGAATGTATATTTGATTTTTTTTTGTAAAAATACAATAGTATTTTGAAAATTAGTGTCCCGAAAATTTATTAGTAGCATGGCCTCGTCATTCAATAGAAATTGCAATTTTTTCCTTATAAAAATAATGAAAGTACCCTTATTTTTTAGTGATAATTATACATTAACCATTGCTTAATAAATAAGCTACCATGAAAAATACATTTTTTTTAGGTAATTTAGTGGGAATTACGAGCATCTACCTGTTTTCTAAATCATCAGTAATTTTTAAGGTGTCAGGTGAGAATAGAAGCCTATACCTTAGCTGGGGCATAAGTAATGCTACCACTAGTACCCAACCCCATTCTCTAAAAGATACCATTTAAATAAAAAAAATACATAGTTAATAAATCCACCCTATACAACCTGTTATATAATTAATATTTGTCGTGAAGAGTTGTGAATTTAGGGAGGTGTGATTTATACAAGGTTGCAATTTTATTTGTAGAAGTAATATTGCAATATTCTACACTGTCTATTTTAATTAGATAGTGCGGATTTAACACATTTTTAAGATAGTATAAAAAAGTAACATGGCTTTTGAGATAATATTAAATCTACACCATTCAAATAAAATAGAAGATGTGGAATACTACTTTACTTCTACAAGTAAGGTTGTAACCTTATATAAACTTTTCCATTGTGGATTATCTATAATTATAAAAATATTCGGATGCTGACCAATTCATATTTGTCCCCTACAAAATCTAGTTTAATCATAGATTTTAGATTCAAATTTGTAGGAATAAAAAATCCCAAACATGAGGATCATGAATATGGAAAATGAATGAATCTTAAAAATTTAAAACCAATATTTTTTGAATTTTTTTACTCTATCGGTTTTGGATTTAAGGGTGCGGTTTGTATAGAGTGTACGCTCTAAACAATCAAATTAGAGCCTATCTTCAAATGGCATCGAGAAATGTGGTTTCAATACTGGAAATCTTTGTGATACCCTTAAATATATTTTCATTTTTATTTATAAAGTTTAAAGCTTAAAAAATTAGTGTAGATCGTCAGATCTATGAAAACTTGAAAATCTTGAAAATTGACGGTCCAAAAATGTATTACAAAATACACTTTTTCCAAAACATGAAATCCATTTTTTTCTCATGTCCATCCATTTTAATGTCGAGATGATCAATTTGAAGATATTTTAGATATCAAAACAACCTTCTAATGAACTTTTTGAGATAGGCTCAAATTTCATTGCTTAGAGCCTCGACTCTATATAAACTTTTCCCTTTTAAGTAATCCTTCTTTATGGCCTCGCATCTTGAAGCTAGGCGTTTGATGGTCCCTCACTCATTCAACACTTTTTCCATCATAAAATCGTAGTAGAGGACACCCTATTGTAGGAACAAAGTATGGTGCGGCGCCAACCTTACGTTACCAGGGTAAGACGTACCTTTAAACTTTGCCGCAGAGACGTAATTTTGGTGTTTGAAACTTATGCGATAGCCTAAACATGTATTTTTTCATCTTTAATTATGGAATTTAGAGCTTAAGAAATGATACGAATTAACCACACCTGTATATACTTAGAAGTCTAAAAAAGGCGCAGTCTAGATATTACGTGGCAACGTGTATTATTTTTAACATTTGAAATTTTTTTTTTTTTCATATTCATACATCTCGAAATAAAGCTGATCAATTAGAGAGTTTTTCAAGGTCCAAAGTAGAGTCAATTTAGGAAAAATTATGAATGTAATCACAAATTTTAATGCGCCTTTTATGGCTAGTAATTGCTGGTTGGCCTGGAGCAGCACTAAAATACTAGGCCCTGGGACTCAAAAATGGCCCAAGGGGCTAAGCCAAGGTCAGAACTAAACTAGGTCTATGACAGAGTCAGCCCAACCATTATTTCCGTTTTTTTTTTGTTTATTTTTATTTTATTTGGCTTAGCCGGTTTAGTTAAGGCTTGGGCTAGGGTCTTTTTGGATTTTTCCAAGCCAGGTTAGAGATAAGGACAAGAGTTGAGCTAGGGCCAAGGCTAAATATTGGATATTTCGGCGATCGCCACAAAAATTTCTCAATTTTAAAAAAGGGCAAGCTTTCTATGCTTCCCCTACAACATAGAAGTTTTATCTTCCCCTTATCCAACCGCCCATTTTGAATGGAGGGTTAAGATTGCCCCAATCACAATGTCATGTCTCAACACTATTTTATTTTTAATTTTTTTCTATAAACTATTTTGACACCAAATTTTGGACGTCCATTCCTCTATTAAAATATCACTAGTGAAAAATATAAAAAAATAGTTTCAATAAAATGAAATGACCAAAATACCCCTGGAAAATTCAAGGGGTATTTTAGTCATTATATTTTATCAAAAAATATTTTTAATATTTTTTATAAGTGAGCCCCAATGAGAAGATGACATGTACCAAATTTATATTCATACAATTTGTATAAAAAAAATTAAAAATAAAATGCTTTGAGATGTCGGATCTAAGATCAAACGGTGAGTGGCTCTCTTCATCAAAATTGAACGGCTGGATAGTAGGGGGAGGATAGAACTTCTATGCTGTAGGGGAAGCATAGAAACCCTTCCCTTTAAAAAGATAATCATTTGGGATTGTAAACTAAATATAAAAAATTTAAAAAATGAAAAAGAAAAAAAAATTTCACTAAGAGAGCACATGTATAATGCGCACCTTAAGGATCATACCTTAATGAAAAAGGTTTAAAGAAAGAATGGTAAGCCCATGTAAAATTGTACACATATCTTTTAACGTCTCTTCATGTTCTTTAAGGTGTGTATTGTAAACTTGCTACTTCGGCAAATTTTTTGTTTTTTTTTTTTTGAATTTTCGGGATCCACCTTACAATCGCAAATAATAATTGTATGAAGTATTTTCATGTGAAAAAAAATTACACTTGAATTAAACTTTGAATGCAAATAAGTCTTTTGTTTGAGGGATTCCACTCTGCAATACGCTCAATAGGAGCACACTATACGCCTTGAGGTGTGACTTTAAACGATACGATTCGGAACTTCACAGTCCAAACCACTTGTTTAGTTAAATTCTAAAGTGACAATTTCCAAACTTTTAAGTTCCAAATCAATTTAGCACCTAAAGAAATATAAGTAACCAGTTCAAAACATGAAGTTCTCGTGCTAAAATCGAGGCAAAAAAGAAAGATCAATGTTTCAAAGTCCGAGTTTGGGATTGAGGATGTTTTGACAAAAATAAAAAATGGAAACTATTCATTTATTTTTGTATATGGAGGTCATAATCATTATTGTACCCCTGATTTCAATTGGGTATATTGTAAGAGTGTCATTGAATAAACACAAAGTTTTAAAAAAAAGTTTTTATTGGACTTCGTGATTCATCCCAAGCCATCTAATTTAACATCTAATGAGTAGGAATGGTTGTGATTTTCATGTACAAAAGATAAATGGTCTTTCTGTAGACAATAAAAAAAAAACTCAGAAAATATATGTATATTTAAAAATAAAAATATATATTTAAACATTTTTATTACCATAAAATAAAAAAAAATGGTTTGATAGGGCTGCAGTCAAGTTAAAATAAGTAAAGCTTCACTTCATAACTTAAATTTTCAAGAAAAATCTTTACATCGATCATTTCAACTTGAACATTATGGTTGTGCAAGAAAATAGGATTATAAGCTCTAAAAATAGTGTATATTGTAACATATTATTTAGACCATCCATTTCGTCTTAAATCATAGATATGCAAGATTTGTACTATTTTTTAAGTTTCAAATTTTATGATTAGTGTTTAAAATTTATTTTAGAGCCGCCATGAAAACTTTTGAGTTTCAAATTTTATGATTAGTGTTGAAAATTTATTTTAGAGCCACCGTAACTTTTGCAACCGAAAGTGCTTTCCGGACGAGGGTTTGAGGTGTTGGCTTTATTTTGTTTTCATAAAGCCTAAGCTTTACATGAACTTTTCAGAATCTCTTGGATAAACTTTCCTTTATTGCCCCTTATAGGCCCAAAAGCCATTTTTCTCATTAAGGGGCAATTTGGTCATATTCTTGAAAGTCGAAACAAAGAGAAATGCAAGGCTATTGCCGTAATTCGATCAAGAAACATGGTCTATCGCCAAATATTTCCTGATAAACTCATTCCATTTCTCCCGTAAGATACCTCTCTGCTAAAAAAAACTTCAAAGAAAAGGAGAGAGAGGTTCAGAGTCAAATCAGAAGATGGTGAAGGTCGCAACCTTCTTCGCCATGACGCTTGGTGCCTTCGTGTTCTGGGAGTCTCTTGATAGGCTTCACGTCTACATGGCTTTGCACCAAGACGAAAAGGTAAAACCCTAATTCCACTCTTAAGAAGTAACCCTAATATCAATTTATCCTGAATCGCATTTTTCTTCGAATCCTTTGATAAATTGTTTTGATTGCAAGTTTTCCTCCACAAATTTTTCTAGCAATTGATTTTATTTTCAGAGTGATTGCCACGATAATTTGCTTTATATAGGCGCCAATTGCTGCTTTGTTTTGTTTCTAAGGTTAGGGTTTCTATATTAGATTTGGTGGGAACTGATTTTTCCATGATAAACTGTGATTCTTCAGTTTTATCTTTTTGCAGCGGTCATGAATTAAAAACGAGATATTTAAGTTTGATGTGAATAGGCTTTGCCTTGTTGTCAAACTGAACTATGAAAATGTGGTGAATTTTGCCCCTTTACTTGAAGATATTCCTTTTGGAAATTAATCAGCTCAATTACATGGGGGGTACTGTGGATATAAATGTGAGGCTGAGATGCATGATGCATTTGAGATCTGATAATAAACTTATTTAATTAACAATTTTAGCAGAATTTTTTTGAAAGATTTTGACTAGTATGCTGATCCTAGATGGTTGATGCTCTTCAGACCGATTGAACTTGGATTTTTGACCGAACACTATCCAACTTGAAGTCAAACCAGCTTAATTGCTTGATTTGGTGAATCAGTTATTGTGATTTTCTTTCCTTAATTATATATAAGGAAATTGCTACAATCAACTTATCTTGACGAGGCAAAACATTAAAACAATCCATAATAGATCATTGAAATTGAGAATGTATAGACACAACTTTTTTATCCACCCATCGATCTGCTCAGTGCATTCATAATTTGAAACTGCATTTAGTTAAGTTTGTTGAACTTTCACGAAATATAGTTCTGTAATATTTCATCTTCCTCTTTAGAGAAAGTACTGGGTAGTGTTATTGCTATGATTTCTGTACTGTTGATCGCATGAGATGCACACGGGGTTTATAATTAGATGAAAGAAAGGGTGCAAGCCTAAGCAATAGGAGTCCGTTGGGCTGTATATATCTCATATTTATTTGGCAGATACACATTTGTTAAGCTAATTGCACTAGCATTTTTGGAGGATTTAGGGGTTTATGTCCAAGTTCAAAGATGATATTTCCATCATAGGGCATAGGGATGCTGGGTGATTTGTTAGGGTGGTATTTGCATTTCGGGGTCACATTTGTTTTTTAGTGTTAGAGTTTGGCTTAGTTTTATGGTTGGCAATGCTATTAGACTGAAGCTCCAGTTTGATGTGTAGTGGCTTGGAATCTTGTTGACTCGTTTCCATGATTGTTGGCATTGCTTCTTCTAGTGATGTATTGTTCTAGGAATACTTGGAGTGGGGAGGATGCGGTAGTGAGGTGCCCTTTGTAATCGTCCTTCAAAACTGACCTTAGGTTTGATAAGGATTGGATGATGATGAATTGATGATGAGGTGATAATATGACAATGTGGAAGTGGGTTATCAAAAGTAGATTCTAATTGTGCTATTCTTCAACATATCATAATAGGATGACTTTCCAAGTCATTTTGTATGGGGAATCCTTGGACTGCCTTGCTTATTATGTTCTGGTTGGCTATGATTGACACGCTTCTCATTCGGAAGTGTCCTCAGAAGTGTGGTTTCGATTAAAGAACATAGCATTTGTAGAGAGATGATGGGGAGACCATAAACCGCCTTTTATTGCATAACCTCGGTAGGAGGATCTAGAGCTTCTCCTCAAATCTCATCATTGTTTATTAGGTGATATTGTATGAGTTCGAACTACTAGTCCACTTCTTCTCGATAGAGTATGAGTTTCTCTATAAAAATGAGGAAGTTGAAAAGAAGTTATAATATGAAGAGTAGGAATGCTTGGCCTCTAGTTAGTCCCGGATAGATGCAGCTTTTCTCCCTACCTCTGAACTAGCTACCTACTTCCTTCTCGCTTACTCAGCCCACTAGATAGACCAGCACTATTAACTAGCAGGTAGGATCTACAAGCAAAGCTCGAGGGGGTAGCGTTCCACCTCTGCTAGCAGCAAGTTAAGTGAGCTAGCAAGGAGTGAACGAGGCAAGGGCAAGGAAAGGCAAGTGCAAAGTCGAGCTGCAAGTCTCGCGTGTGTGTCGACTGAGAGCGAGAGCTGGTAGGTGTGTCGTAGCGAGCTAAGACCAAAATTGATATGAATGGAAGATGCCTCTTGAACTTCCTTTACTCGGAAAGTCTTTCAATTTAGTTTGTCATTTTTTTGCTTTTAGCTCTCACGTGTTGTTGCTTGTCATCTCCATTTCTTCAGATGGGGTCATTACTTTAGAAGTAGCAAACTGCATATAGAATAGGTTTAGGGGTGTCTCTGTAATACCGCGTGTTTTTCCCATTATGGAGTTGCACAAGATAACATGGCTCCTGCATAAATTTGACGCACGAGGTGGGCATAGAAAGAAATGTTTTTTTGGTATTTGATTAGGAATTATAGTTAAGTTAGGATTTGGGAGTTCTGAAGGGCTCTGGTACTTACAAAGATTAAGAGAGTAGGTGTTGGGCATTATGAATGCTTCCTAATTGGTATAGAATTGGATAATAGAACTAGAGTTAACTTTATTGGGAAGAGTTTGGTTGGGTTAGGGTAAGGTTTATGATAGGTTTTAGGTTTTCTAAGAGGGTTAAAGTTGCTGGAGTTTAGCAGGTCCATTTAATAGAAGGATGATGAGAAGGATCCTAGGTTTTAATTAATAAAAATTAGGGTTTGAATTTAAGTTATGTATATGGTTAGGGTAGCTCTTTTTTTTTTTTGTCCTTTTTCTTTTTTGTGGATTAGCAAGGAAGGGTTCCCCTACCCGTGATAGGAGTAGAACTCAAGATGTCATGTATGGAACCTCACTACCCTGACCAACTAGACCTTGAATCCATTCCTGTTATTGAGCTAGTTTACCTAGGGTTTGGCTAAGGTTTATGGAAGGGTTTGAATAGATGATAGATTTGGTTTTGGGGAATCATGAATGGGGATGGTGCCACAAATGTAGGGAAAGAAAAAGGATGCCCAATCTTAATGTGGAGAAGCTCCAATCAACGAGCTAGGGTTATGAGGAATTGCACAACTTGGATAGAATTTGACATAAGCTTGCTTGGGTATTTATTAATGTTTGGATGCGGCTCAGCCGCATAACTGTGACCCTGACTGGTTTGACTTACTTGGGTGTAGTTTGCACCAAGCTGCCCAAAGCCCCAAAAAGCCCAAAAAAGTGGAAAAATAGTGAAATGTTGTAAATATAAAAATAAGAATAAATATAAAAAAATATATAAAAGATGGATCATATGAATTTAAAGTCAAAATAATAAAATTTATCCTAGGAATATTTTAAATTCGAAAAAGGAAATTTTCCAAAAAATTTGTGGCTGATCCCTCCAAATCATTCTCGTCATGAATTCATTCCTCGAATCCTTGTCAAAAGTTCCTTAGACAGCCCCAATCAAAACCTCCCAAATCCAGATATTTACTTAGATTTTGGATTTGATCTAGTCGATTGAAGCTCATGAAAATTTTGAGCAAATAGTAGATATAGAACCAAAATTTCATAAATCCGTATTCTTTTACTTTTTTTCTTCTTTTTTTTCCTTGTAAACAACCCTTTGATTGGATGGAGAATCCACAAATGAGGTTGGGGAACAAATTTCATCAACAATTTACCTGTCGTCGCAAAGAAATCGTATCTTTTTTAACATTGGGCAAAAACCTAGGCAATATTTCAATGTCCCAAATATTGTAGGGTATTTTTTGACACTTGTATTCCCGGTGCAAATAAGGAGGAAAAAGTACCCTCATAACTAGGCAAAATTCGGCTCCAGGCATACTGAAAAAGTATCTCATAACTACAGCCGTATTATTGGGGTCCTAGATGAGTATTAGACTGCTTCCATTGGATTCAGAAGATCCAAAACCCCCAGATATCAAATTTCAGCTCATTCTGGCACTTCTGGACCATTCTAGGGACAATTTACCCAAAAGGGAAGGCTTTACACTATTTTGGTACACCCTCGGTGAACCAGTTTCCAGTAATGGAAACTGTGCCTTTTGAACTCGTGATGATCTTCCAAAGGCTGTAACTTCTCCGATTTAAGCCCAATCAAACCCAAATTTCAGAGGGTTCTTCGTCTCGTCAACGCGCACATTTTGATGTATGGCACAGCCCGAGACAGAAGAAATCCAAGAGAGAAGTTGTATAAAAAAACTCATGTGTTGCAGATTTTTGCAAGATGGACCTTTTGACCAGGTGGCCGTATCATGAAGAGCCGACCTCGGATCGTCTTGAAAACGGGTCTGTTGTGACCGTGATGTTGAGGGCTTCGATTTGAGGTAAACATCACAGGTGATGAAAGGCCAAAGATGTCGTATTTTGAGGTTGCAACAAGGGACATTTTCTAACAACCGGAATCCCATAATCCGACAACTTCCCCATTTCAGAAAGTGATGATCCGGCAACCAAATCGAGCCATTTTTATCACAAAATGATCGTGGCGGCTTCCCCGTCACTCTATGATGACAAAATCGATCCAAAACATCAAGAAATGGACAAGATCAAGCATTCAAGATTGCAAGTTTCTCATCTTTCGTCGGATTTCAAGAGGAGTTAGAAACCTCGATTCAAGGATCAAATCATATATCAAAATGATCGTCTCACCAAGACCACCACTTTTACGATGTTATTTTGCTTGAAGGTTGCCGGAAGAGCTTGAAATAGGCCCAGAACGATCACCATAGTCTATGGTGCCTTTTTGGGGACCATCTCGTCATTTTCAAGATTCTGGATGGGGGCAAAGTGGCCATTTTGCCCCAAAAACGGGATTTAATTTTAATTAACAAAAATTGTAATTTTTGACAATTTGGCTTGCTTTGAATCATCCACATTTGTTTCAAGGGAATGATATATAAACACCTTATGCTCATTTGTAACCCTAAGGTGGGATGTAAGTTCTAAATGTTGGCAAAAGTTAATGAAATACATTGAGCTTCCCTTTAGTTTGTGATTTTTGACTCTAGCTTCTTCATCCCAAAGAGAGGAGAGAGAAAACTTTCACTCATTGAAAACTAACCCTAAAATCTCCCACTTCCAACTTAGAACTTTCCACTCCCAAACCTTTTACTTCCATCTCTCTTAATTTCTACTCCCATACACCCTAGTCACATCTCCCATAGTTCCTACCCCATACATCTTAGGCTTACTTTCCATAGTCCTTTGTTTGTAAGTCTTAACTCTGCACCCTTACTTCAACATCAAAGCACTCAACACACCTTCAAGGATACACCAAGAAGGCTAGGAGCCTAGGACCAACTTAGCCCCCTCTCCGATCCAGACCCAAGGTCCACACTAGGTAACCGCCCTTACTCTCTTTCTCTCTCTCTCTTTCACTTCTCTCTCACTCAGTCTCTGATCGGGAGAGCCCCTGGTCGAGACCAAGAGCGAGAGGGGGAAATAAAGAAGAAAGAAGACAGAAAGAGTGACAGAAAGGGGGGTCCGAGATCGAGAGAGAGGGGGAGAGAGAGAAAGAGAGGGAAAACCGAGAGAGGGAGAAGAATATAAAGAGAGAGAACCGAGAGAGAAAGGGACAACTGAGAGAGGGAGAGATGGGTAGAAGAAGAGAAAAGAGTATGAAAGAAAGAGAAAGAGAGGGGATCGGGGACTTAGCCCCCGGTCCGAGACCGAGTGAGAGAGAAGAGAAAGAGAGAGAGAGAGAAGAAGAAGAGAGAGAAAGATAGTAGGGGTAGTTACCTAGTGTGGCCCTTGGGTCTAGACCAGGGAGGGGGCTCGGTTGGTTATAGCCTTCTTGGTGTATTATTGAAGGTGGGTTAAGTGCTTTGATGTTGAAGCGAGGGTATAAGGTTAAGGCCTATGAACTAGGGACTATGGAAAGTAGGCTTAAGGTGTATGGGGTAGGAACTATGGGAGATGTGACTGGGGTGTATGGGAGTAGGGATTAAGGGAGATGGAAGTAAAACGTTCTAGGTTGGGAGTGGAAAGTTCTAAGTTGGAAGTGGGAGATTTTAGGGGTAGTCCTCAATGAGTAAAAGTTTTCTCTCTCCTCTCTTTGGGGTGAAGAAGATAGAGTAAAAAATCACAACTAAAGGGAAGCTCAATGTATTTCAGTGTTAAAAAAAGCGGACCGCCCAGCGCCTAGGTGGTCCCGAAGGCCTGGGCGCATCGCCTAGGCCTAAGCGGACAAACTGGGTGGCAGTCCCTAGGCAATACGAAACTCGCCTAGGCGGGCGCCCATGGCCTGCGCCTCGCTTATGGGCGGAATTTATTTATTTTTAATTGTATTGATTTTTTTTGAAATATAAAAGGTTTGAAGGATGGGCTTTAGGTTCATGTCAAACCTGAACCCACAAAAACCCATTTTAGAGAGAAAGAAACCTCAAGAAAACTAAATTTTGTGACTTTCATTGGATAGAAGTGTTTCTCAAAGTTATGGAAAACGGATCCAAAGATCACCCGGGTAGATATCATTTAGTTTTGGAGTTTTATAATCCTATTAGAGGGTGTTTTTCATTATTTTAGCACCAGAAAACATCTCAGAGGTGGGAGTCTGGAGTTCAAGCAATAAAAGTAACTGCAAAAATTTATTTCGTAGATTGCGTATTTTATTTTGAGATGTCTTCTTCAGGATCTAGTCAAAGTAGAGATTTTGGTTGGAAATATGGATATTTTTTGTGAAAAAGACACGAAATAGGGTATAAACCGGTTTAAGAAACATCATACCGGTATTAAGGGGGGTATTGCCCTTTGTAAAAATGTTCCTGAAGCTATCAGAGAGGAGATTAAACAATATATGAGTTTTGTAAAATGAAAACAGGAACAAAATTCTTGTTATATGAATAGATCTATTTATGCTACGTCTAGAAGAAGTGATCCGGGTTGGAAGTATGGTTATAACCTAAAACCAAATGATAAAAATTGTATAAGATGTAATTTTTGTACAAAAGATACCAATGGGGGTACTAACCGATTTAAGAAATACCTTGCCAGTATTAAACGAAATGTTGCTTCTTATAAAAAAGTTCCTGAAGCTATTCGAGATGAGATCAGACAACTTCTGAATTTAAAAGAACCAGAAAATGATGAAAATGAGTTTTGTTCTACGGAAATATCTTCTCCAGGTTCTTCTAGAAGTGGTGATCCGGGTTGGATGTATGGTTATAACCCGAATCTAAATGACAAAAATCGTATTAAATGTAATTATTGTGGAGTGTGGAAAGGATACTAATGGGGGACATTTACTGGTTTAAAAAATACCTCGACGGTATTAACGGGGATGTTGCCCCGTGTAAAAATGTTCCTGAGGCTACCAGGGAGGAAATTTTAGAATATTTGAGTTAAAGGAAGCACAAAAAGATAGAAAAGGGTAGAGCACCCAAGACTCCTAGGGCCTCATCTGCACATACTAGTAAGAGGGAGCTAGAAGAAGAGGAGGAAGAGGCAAATTCAAAAGAAACAGAGGAGGACGAGCATTATATTGAAGAGGGAGATGACTTTGATGATGATAGCCTTGATTCTAATGCATATGAAGAAGCTTACCTTATTCCTTCTGATGATGATGACTGAAGACTCTTAGGTGTTGAGTGTTGAGTGTTGACTGTTGTGTTGAGTCTTGAGTGTTGACTATTGTGTCCTAGACCGTGTATTTTCTGAATTTTTATGTATTTTCTTTTTCTAATTTTTAGTTTCTAGTTTTACTATCTAACTTTTGTGTGTACAGTTTGCAGTGTATCAAACTATCAGTGCATGCTTGTATGATTTTACTGTTTAGCATTGTATGAAAATATAGATTATGGTCTTAGGGATTATCAAAATTCTCTTCTCGACTTCTATTTTTTTTAAAAAAACTGGGATTATGGTCTTATGGATTATCAAAATTCTTATGGATTAATCATTATCAGTCATCACTCATCATTTGTTTTTTTTTTTTTTCAACCGGGTCGCCCAGGTTCTGGGTGCCCTCCTAGGCCCTGGGCGGCCTAGACCCCCATGGCTGCCAGGGTGCCGCCTAGCGCTTTTTGAAACTATGGTATTTCAGTAACTTTTGCCAACATTTTGTACTTATATCTCACCTTTGGGTTACAAAAAGTATAAGGTGTTTATATATCATGCCCTTGAAACAAGGATGATTAAAAGCTAGCCAAATTATCAAAAATTACAATTTTTGTTAATTAAAATTGAATCCCGTTTTTTGGGGCAAAATGACTATTTTGTCCCCGTTCAGAATCTTGGAAATGACAAGATGGTCTCCAAAAAGGCACCATAGACTATGTTGATCATTCGGGGCCTATTTCGGGCTCTTCCGGCAACCTTCCGGCAAAAATAACATCGTAAAAGTGATGGTCTTGGTGAGACGATCATTTTGATATATGATTTGATCATTGAATCGAGGTTTTGAACTCTTGAAATCCGGCAAAAGATGAGAAACTTGCAATCTTGAATGATTGATCTTGTCTGTTTCTTGATGTTTTGGGTCAATCTTTTCATCACAGAATGACAGGGAAGCCGCCACGATCATTTTGTGATAAAAATGGCTCGATTTGGTTGCCGGATCATCACTTTCCGAATTGGGAAGTTGCCGGAATTTGGGATTCCGGTTGCCGAAAATGTCCCTTGTTGCTGTTAGGATATGTATATACATCATTACGAATACATATCAGTATATCTCTTGATAAGATTAGGATATGTATCATACTGATACATATCAGTATGGATATGCATCTGTATCAATACATATCTCTTGATAAGATTAGGTGGTGTCTATCCATAACCATTGGTATTTATCTTTGACTGTTACTGGTCGTATGTTTATACGGAGTCTTTTATAATCTTGATTAAGCAATAGTTCTCTGGAGTATTCTGAAATAATCTTCTATGGGGGCCTAAGGCCCAAATATACAGAAATACAGTTTCTAACATGGTATCAGAGCGATAGGTTTTTTGACACCTACTGTTCGTTTGAATATGCTACGCCATAGGTTTTCTGAGACCTACTGCTCGATTGAATCTACTACCTAAAGATCGATCTGTATCTCTACAATCGTTTGATTTGAGCCCTACTATCGGGTTGTTCCTGAATAGTCAATTAACGATCCGAGCGAGTTGCTTCCGTTGGAAAGCTTCTTTTTCCGTTTCCAACTTCGAATTCACTTGTTTCTTGAACAGCCAATCAACGATCTCGGTGAGTTGCTTCGATCCTTTACTTTGCAAATTTTCCGTCCTTTGCTCTGAAAATCCCATCGAGTTTGCTTCTGAAAAGCTTGTACCAATTTTTGCTTTGCAAATTCTCTAAGCCCGTCACAATTTTTCATTACATAATCTCATTACAAATTTGCAAAGCAAATCCGTCAAAATCTTGTTACATATTTTCAAGGCAAATCCATCAAAATAAGTTGGGTTCCTATCACAAAGTTTGCTTAAGCAAATTTGCAAAGCAAATCCATCAAAATAAATTTGTCCAAGGTGATTCCATTAAAAAAGCTTCCGTTCCAACAACTTTATCCTGTTTCTCTCTCTAGACCGAGTCTTGTCCAAGGTGCTTCCATTCAAAACCTTCCTTTGTTGTTGCTAGATAAAGTTGTTCCGTCTCTAGATAAAGTTGTTGCAAGAGGGGAAAAGTTTCTACGGTTGCATAACCAAAGACTACAATATTACGCTCAAAATCGAGCACTATGGGTGCATGGTTGATCTCCTAGGCCATGCTGGCCTCTTAATCGAGGCCCAACAGTTGATAGAGAGCATGCCCATGAAGCCTGACACTATTGTTTGGGGAGCTTTGCTTGGTGCATGTAAGCTTCATGGTGATCTTGAGCTTGGAGAAAAGGTATTGAACCGTGTGCTTGAGTTGAAACCTCGAGATGCTGCTACCTATGTGTTGATTTCGAACATATATGTGGGGGCAGGGAGATGGGGTGAGGTCAAGAAGGCGAGAAAGGCAATGAGAGAGAAAGGGATCAAGATTTCACCAGGTTGGAGTTCAATAGAAATTGAGGGAATAGTTCACCAATTCTTAGCGGGCAATAGATCTCATTCTAGGAGTAAAGAGATTTATGCAACGTTGGAAAAGATTATTAAGAGATTGAGATTGGAAGGGCACTTACTAGATACTAAGAACGTGGAGAAAGAAGATGCATTGCGTTACCATAGCGAGAAGTTGGCCATTGCTTTTGGTTTTATCGTTACAAGAAGTTGCGATAAGATTTATGTTGTGAAGAAACCTTTGCATATGTGGAGATTGCCATTCGGCCATGAAAGCGATCTCTAGGATCTTTTGATAGGGAAATTATTATTAGAGATCGAATGCGATTCCACCACTTCATAGATGGTTTTTGCTCATGCATTATTGGTGATCCATGGAGCCAAATGCTGATATTTTTTTGGCTCTTCCAAGTGCCTTGTGTTTGATGATCGAATTTCTAGATCCTGATTGATGATCAAGTTTTTCGTTACTTGATCCTATTTAATGATTGAGTTTTGCATTACTCAATCCGATTGGATGATGGAGTTTTTTGTTATTCCATCTTGTGTGATGATTAGTTTTTTCGTTACTCGATCCTCTAATGATCGTGTTTTTCATTACTCGATCCAGGGTGTTCCTGAGGCCGTCTGTTCCTAACGTCTGCCGCCGCTTTTATGTGCTTGTTGTTCAAGCAATCTGAAGGTTGTTCAAACATAACCTTGTTTTTGGCAACTTAGTATTGCTCAAACTCTAGCTGCCTTGTGTCAAAGCATCTTGAGTTTGAGGGGGAGTGTTAGGATATGGATATACATCATTACGGATACATATCAGTATATCTCTTGATAAGATTACGATATGTATCATACTAATACATATCAGTATGGATATGCATCTGTATGGGTACATATCTCTTGATAAGATTAGGTGGTGTTTATCCATAACCATTGGTATTTATCTTTAACTGTTACGGACCGTATATTTATACGGAGTCATGTGTATTCTTGATTAAGCAATAGTTCTCTGCAGTATTATGAAATAATCTTCCATGGGGGCCTTAGGCCCAAATATGCAAAAATACAATTTCTAACAGTTGCAACCTCAAACTATGATATTTGGTCTTTTATCACATGTGATGTTTACCTCAAATCGAAGCCCTCGATGTCACGATCGCAACAGACACGTTTTGAAGACGATCCGAGGTCGGGGCTTCATGATACGGTGATCAAAAGGGTCTCCATCTTGCAAAAATCTGCAACACGAGTTTTCTTATGCAACTTCTCTGTAGGATTTCTTCCGTCTCGAGCCGTGCCATTCATCAAAACGTGTGCGTTGACGAGACAAAGAAGCCCTTGAAATTTGGGTTTGATTGGGCTTAAAATGGAGAAGTTACGGCCTTTGGAAGATCATCCCAAGAGTTTATAAGGCATAGTTTCCACTGGAAACTGGTTCACTGGGGGCATATCAGAATAATGTAAAGCCTTCCCTTTTTGGTTAAGTTGATCCTAGAATGGTCTAGAAGTGCTAAAATGAGCTGAAATTTGATATCTGGGGGTTTTCAGACCTTCTAAATCCATTGGAAGTAGTCTGGTACTCATCTGTGACCCAGATAATAGGGTTGTAGTTATGAGGTACTTTTTCAGCATGCTTGGAGCAGATTTTGAAAATTGATTTTCCGTCTGATCTGCTTTAACTTCGGCAGATCGTGACGAAACTTGGCGGGTGTTCTTAGGGAGTCAAATGCCACCCCCACACGCCTTTTGGGACCAATCCGAGGCCTTTCAAAATTCACTCAAGAACAGGGTTTATTCTATCAGTGCTTTCGTAGTCCATAGGTATTTTAGTACTTGTAGGCCTAGGTCGCGACTAGCTTCCTTCTTATTCGCACCAGGGATACAAGTGTCAAAAAATACCTTACAACACCAAATCCATCGAATTTGATGGTTTTTGCTCAAATTTGATCTATCTATTGCTATTTGGGGGTGGTATCGACAAGTCCATATCAACTTACCCGAGTTGGTGAAACCTAGTATTTATCGTAGTTCTGAGTTCCATTTGCCCTATGAAAGCGTAACAAGCAAACTTTAAAAGACTTTAGAAAACTATATGCATGAAAGTTTGAAGCTTCTAGTGCAATTAGGTTTAAAATCTTGCTTTCTAGAAACATAACCTAGTGAAGCTAAAAATTAAAACCACATTGCAATGAGGATTTAGTAATCAAAAGAAAGAAAGCTAACACATTTAGGAAAACAATATTGGCCATTGATTTTTCCAACCAGCTGTTAACCATGATTTAAAACCCAAGATAGCCACATTACGGCAAAGCCACAGCAATATGGGCTGTAGATCTTGAAGCGAACATTGATATAACCTTTGGATCACCCCAAATGGATGTTGGGGTGAACACCTATGCCTCTAGAAGTCTACATTCGTGACTTTAACTGAGACTCCAAGACCTAGACTTGGCCAAAATGGAGCAAGCTGCCAACAAGGAAGTAAGCTTAGCTTCAATGGTAGCTTATGAGGAACATGGGTCTCATTTACTCTTACCCACCACCTTCAATGGGTGGAGGAGTTAACTGTTCCGGCCAAAAGAACTGTGCAGCTATAAAATTGAGCAACAACTTGTCATCCATGGTCCCACTGACGGTGGATCTTGGGTCTGGGTATTCTATTCGATACTCCTGCTGGGTATGGAATATTTTCCTTTCTTTTATTGTGAATCAGTGGGCACAGCAGAATCGAGCATTTATGGAGGAGGGCTAGGACTTGATGGTCAAGAATATATGATGTTGGTGACTCCCTGAGTTTCATGATGCTAACACGGGTGTTGGTGTTTGGCCACATGTAGGGTGTTTTACATGGTTGTCCAAATATTCTGACATGGTGACATGCTTTTGTGATTCAATAAGTATAAAAGAAATATTTACTTTGTGTAACATTATGATGCTGAAATATATATTAAAGAGAAAATAATTGTGGTTGAACATTTATATACAGTTATTATTTTTATAATGGGAACTTTATTGAAGCACACGCATTCCCTTTGGCCTACTTGTGAAAAGCCCATCAAGGTGCACATCATAGGATGAAGGGGCAATGTCCAATTTTACCCCTTCATCAGAACTAAAGTGGTTTTTAGGAATACCACCAATATGAGATATTGGTATTTTTTGAATACCAATATTTCTTCACTTGTGTACTATGCTCCCAAGGGAGCAAAACTTGCATTTTCTCACTGGATGAGTAAATTTACGTAAAAAAAAAAATTTTGACTATGTAAACAACTAGATTTGACAGTCAAAACATTGGATGGTCATTGTGCAATCCAGGGTGCGTAATAAAGTTCTTTTTTATTTTGCCGTTTTTTGGTCTCTAGGTTAAGTTGGTCACATTCCAAAAATTTGGGGTCCTAAACATTCTTCTAGCTATGGTTTTGCACGAGGGAGCAAATATGTACATTTGCTCCCCGGGGAGCATATAATCTTTTAAGAAACTACTTTGGTTTTGATGGAGCCACAAATAGGTCCGGGAATGGTCGGTTGGGTGTGGGTCGACTTGGACCATGACTTGACCTAGGTATAGGTTAGGGGTGGACCCGACCAGTGAGTCCTGGTCTAGAAATAAAAAAATAAAAAGTTAGTTTTAGATATTTTATAAGGGCGTGGTTAGCATGCGGCCAAGCCCGCACATGTAGAAATGCGGGCTTGGCAATAAATATATTTTTTAAATATTATCTGATCTTAATTTTTAGAGAATATATAATCTTTAACATGGAGATCATGAATATGAAAAAATAAATAAAATTTGAAAACTAGAAATCGTAATTATATTAAAAAAACATTTGGATTGTTAGTTACAATTGTTTTTAGATGGACCACCTATTGCATCCATCTTTAAGATGGATGCCGAAGAAATGCACTCCAGACTGCATGAAACAATTGTTCATTTTATAATATGTTACTATATATTTGTATGTGCCTTACACATAAATACTAGGTCGGTTCCCCTTGGGTCTAGGGGTGGTAATGAGCCGGCCCATCCAACTAGGCCCTAAAAGACTAGGGCTTGGGCCATGAAATGTGCCCCGAGGGTAGGGCAGGGCCGGGCTTGGGCTAGGGCTACGATAGGTCCGGCATGGTTCAGCTTGTTGCAACCCTATTTTTCTTTATTTTTTTATTTTTATTTTATTTGGCCCTGCCCGTCTTTATGGGCCCAAAGGCCAGGGCTGGCTTGGTCCATTGCTAGCCTTACTTGGGTTGGGTCCAAGTCTAGAAATATAAAGAAAGCCTCTTGTCTACATGATGTGGATGGTGGAAGGGTGCTTGTGGTTCAGATTAAATATTTCCACATCCAATGGCCAGAAAAGAGTTTCATATTTTATTTTTTTATTTAAAAATGATATTTACTTGAAATTTTGAATGTTGATGTATTTTTGTATGGCTCACCAAATAAAAATAATGAATAAATATATGGAAATAGTTCCATCTGACTCCCCAGGCTCACCTATTATGACTTATCCTCCTTCACCTATCCCAAATAGGCCAATAATAAAATATCCTGAACATCCTAGCTTATATTCTTCATCTCCTGACCCAAATAAAGCACTCTCCTCAGAAAAATCCCAATTCATAGAAACTACTTTTATGATAGATACTATCATAGAGGATGAACATGTATTTCTTGACCCGAAAATAGTTCCCAATTATTATTAATCTGAACCCTTCAAATGGATACAAAAACAAGGGAATGGTTTGAGGCTATACTTCTTGAGACGGGCTCAATATCTTTTGTACACTTCTACCAAAGAAATATCAATATAATAGCCTATTCAAAATTACAAATTCGAAAAGTAATATCATACAAAGAATGGGGCCTAGACCCTATCAGAAGTAGAAAATTGCAGGCCCCAGAATTCAACAACAAATACTTTAAATATTTAGAATATCAAGAGGCCCGGCATAAAGTTTTTGCAATCCAAAATAATTATAATTCACACACTTGGTTTGTTCAATTTAAAATGCCTGTTCTTGAGGCATTCCCGAATTGGTTCCGAGATTGGTTTATAATTTGGGGATCTGGGTCACAGATTCTCCCTTTGAAGCTGCAACAATCCCAGTAAAAATTTGTAGAATATAATAATAAAGATCCTAATATTGACCACCATTTATATTTTATGTCCTTATACCAAATCTCATGGATTATAAAATGGGAATATGCGACATCAGAAAATACAACCAATGACTGGGAATATATTCCTAGAATCGGAAAGAAAATATTTATAAAATGGTGGGACGTGTTTGACTCCAAGTCCCTTGATCTAGAAAAAATTAAAAGGAAAAAGATTCCGGATCAAATGCCAAATGAACAGCCAAATAGTTTTGCCGAATATGTCAATAAAATGAAGAGACAGAATCCTCAAGCTACGAAAGAAGAACTGAAAAAACAGCTTTTACAAATGCTTGAAGAAGGAGGAGATGATGTGACAACTTCATCCCAAAATAAAGATGAAGAAAACGAATAATTTTCTCAAATACCCTGACCTGATTAAGATGGCCAATAGTAGAATATGAATACGTGTCCACAATATGGATAACAGCTAAAGATGCTCATATCTACTTTATTACTCCACCGACGCAAGACGACAAACCACCAGCTCACCTCAATACTCCACCGATGCAAGAGAACAATCCACCAGCTCACCTCAATGCCACCTGTCCTTCACCGAAGCTACGCGACAATCCACCTATCCAAATGAATCTGTCAACATAAGATGCTTAGGACCTAGTGGCCGACAATCAGTCGCATCCAGCACCTTTTGAGTCAGCATGCAGTATCATACTCTGTCTATAAAAAGGAGGAGTTTAGCCTCAAGAAGATCATCCGGAAGAAGAACTTTCTCTCTTTCTCCTCTATCCTTTCTCATAAACCCTCTGTCCTCTTCTATATTCTCTGAGTACTCCTCAAGAGTTCTAGCAAGGAGTCCATCTAGAAAATCAGTGTCACTCCTATTTAAATCTTTCCGGGTAAGTATTGTAATATTCCTGCCCAGGTAATCTTTTTAGAGCTCATCCTTCTTATTCTCTTCTGAGCATACTGGTATCTGTAATAATCCTAGCCTCTTTGATCTCTTATTGTCTACTTTTATCAGCCCTGTATATCGGGTGGTGTGTTTATAAACCACTCCAAGTGCGATTGTAATTTTGATAATCTGCCAAGCTTTTGTCCGACCGAGTGGAAGCTATTCTCTAGCTTATGTATCTTTAAATTGTAAGTCAGTGTGCTTTTACCTTTATTATAAACTAGTTGATTGTAATCTGTGATATTATAGTCTCATGCAAATACAATTTATATTGTCTGTGAAAATTCGAAATCTTACTTACACTTATTGGCTTGTATTGGATATTTCTCCTTTTTCATTATTCATCTTGATAATTGTATGTTTATACTTTGGGTTAGTTAAACTGATAATTTAATTACTTGGAAATTATAATTGCTTGATAATCTAATTAGCGATCCTGTTGTAGTGGTATGTAATTCAAACATCCTAAGAACCTTTGGAGTTCAGTTTTATTGAGAATAATATCAGGAAATTTATCAGCAAATGCTATTGCCCTATCAATAGGGACAATGCTTCCTTGATGAATATTATGTCCTAAAAATCTTATCTTGGTTTGGCACAAACTAAGTTTTTTAGCGGATACAACCAAGCCTGAGGCTTTAATTATTTTAATAAAAATTTTTAAATGTTTAAAATGTTGCTGCATGTCTTCTGAGAAAACTAAAACATCATCTATATAGACAATTATGAATTTCATATAAGGATTAAAGATATCATTCATTATCTTTTGAAATTTGGAAGGGGCATTTTTTAATCCAAAAGGCATTACATTCTATTTATATTGCTTAAAAGGTACATTGAATGCAGTTTTATACCTATCTTTTTCAGCGATTTGTATTTGCCAGTATCTTGATTTTAGATCAAATTTAGAGAAGATACGTGCATTAATTAGTCTATCCAATAGATCCTTTCTATTAGGTATAGGGTATCTTATCCATTTTAATATTTTATTTAGGGGTTTATAATTAATTACTAATCGTGGAACCCCTCTTTCCTTTTCTGCTGCCTTTTCTACGTAAAAAGCTGAGCAGCTCCATGGGGAGGAACTTGGTTTAATTAGTTTCTTTTGTAACAAGTCGTCTATTTCTTTTTTACAAATTTCTAGAAGTCTTGTATTCATTTGAATTGGTCTAGTATTAGTGGGTATCTCACTTTCTTTGAACTTGTCTTCATAAGGTAATCTTACTATATGTTTTTTCCTATCCCAAAATGCATTTGGTAATTCATTGCAAATTTCTTCTTTTATCTGTTTTTCAATATTTTTAATTTTTTCTTTTATTATCGGGTTTTAACAGATGTTCTTCATTTATTTTATATTTGATTTCTGTTTTCAGACGGCATAAAAAATTTTCTTTATTTTCTATCATTGTTTTGACATTATTAATTTATTTTACTTTAGGTTTGTCAACAAATTCAAATTTGATCGTATAACCATCAATTGTATATTCTATACCTGTACTATCTATTTTTAAAGGATAAAGTAGATTTAAAAAGGGTGTATCAAGAATTACTGCTTGGCTTAATCTTTTTACCATGATAAATGGCATTTCAAAACAATTTCCGTTATTGCATATAGCTGCATTAGACAGTTTATATTTAATAATTAATTTACTACCATCAGCTGTATTCAATATTTGGGTAGTTTTTTGAAAATATTTTGTGGGAACAAGGCCTTTATTTATACAATTTAGATCAGCTTCTGAATCTATTAATGCAAGGGATTGGAAACTGTATTCTTTATTAACAATTATTCTTATTTACACAAACCACTTTTGGGTTATTACTCTATCTAGAATATTTACATAGTTATTGTTTTGCAGATTTTCATCAGAGGCTTTAGGAACTTCTGATGTAAGAGTGTAAGATTTTAATAATTTATCAAATTCTAGTTCATTATTGGTATCTACATCTGATTCAGAAAAATCTTTAGTCATTTCTAATATTCTAATTCTATTTTTTAATTGTTGAATTTCTGTTTTAATTTCATTTATTTCATGTTTTAATTCAGAAACAGTTGGTTCCTTTTCTGTAAGATTATTCTTATTAATTCTTTAAGAATTTCATTTAAACTATATTCTTCATATGGTTTTAAACTAGAAGTAGGTTTATTTTTTGATTTTGCAATATGTATATATTGTGTTAAGGCATTCCTTTTATCATCTGGATCATTTAATTTATCTATCAAATTTATAATTAGGTTTTCTTCATTAGTTAAAGTATTAATAGATTTACAGATACAATCTTCTATTTCCATGCCTGATTCTGAATCTGAACTACTAAGTATTAAGTCTTCATCTTCTATTTTTCCAATTAAAGAGTTAGTCCTAGAAGAATCAGTTTCAGATTCACTTTCTTCTATACAAATTAAGTCATAAATTTGTTTTCTTATTTCATCATCCAAATTTAAGGCATTTATTTTCTTTTTTATCTTACAATTATTTTTATAATGTCCAACTTTTCCACATTTATAGCAAACAGGTATTTTCCTTTTTCCCTTTTTAAATTTAGCCTTGGGTGCCAATTTTTTTATGAATTTATATTTGGATTTATTTTTCTCCATTTTGGTTTTTTGTTTTTATTTTTTCTTTTATATCCTTTATCTGATATAGGTATTGTGTTATATCCAAATTGTTCACAAAAGTCTCCTAATTCTTTTTTCCCTGTCATTTTTTGTTTATCTAATTGTCTTTTTAATTTTAAATCTGTACCAAGGGCTAAGCCTTCAGCACAAATTTCTGCTGACAATTCTTCTAAGGTATATAGCGAGTATAGAATAATTCCTCCATGTTTATTTTTAAGTCTATTTTTTACCTTTTCTGCAAAGAGATAAGGTAAGCCAGCTATAAATTTTTCTTTCCAATGGTCTGCACTATTATCTTCTCTTGCCAAGAATCTAGAAAAGAAAACATCTTTATACCATTTATAATGTGATAATGTGGGACAACGAAGGTTAGACAGAAGATCCTCAGATCTAGAGTCTATTAAAGAGGTACTTCAGAGTATTGACTGCATCACTTTCGTTATGGGGAATCTCTTGATTCTACTCATTTTTTACTATCCATTGTTTAGTAGCATTCAAGATTTGTTGCTTGGTGGCCTCACTCATACGAAAGTCCCACCAGCCGCTTAGCCATCCTGTAAATCCACAGACAATGGCCTTGGCAACTTCTTAATCAGGGTTATCTGCTAATTTGCAAGCAGTGGCATACATCGTGATGTGTTTCATAGTATCCAATATTTGATGATCAGGCATACCATCAATGTTCCAATTGACAATTGTTCTACCTGAATAGGATATTGTGTGGGATATAAGGTCTTCCTCAAATTGTATATCTACTGGAGTAGGTCTTGGATGGTACATTCTAGTTTGTGCTGTTGGCCTCCACTTTTTACCATAATCTATTCTTTTTTGGTCATTTTCTTTAAATACTTCTTCCATATTATTTATCTCTTCAGTAGAGATTAATTCTTCTTGGAGGACCATAGCTTCTGATTCTACCACTTTCCCTTTTCTTTTTTTGTCTTGGATGTTTAATTGGGATAATTTTTTTATTAATTCGTCTACTAATTCTGTATTTCTTTCTTTTTGTCTTATTCCTCTCAAATGGAATCTTTCTTCATTAATCTCAGGAGGAGGTTTAATAAAATTTTCTGTTCTATTGTTTTCTCTTGAGACTTTCCTATTATATTTTCTATTCTAGTGGGTCTGTTTTCATAGAGATTGTAGATATAGATTAGTATAATTATTTTGTTCTGTAATATGAGGAATCATTTCTACTTTGTGAGTATGTTCTGTTGGGATGATTTTATAAGGAGATGCCCTAGTTTCTGGATTTTCTTTATTGACTCCTTTGATTTGCAGACTTTGTTCAGGAGGATGGATACTTTGAAAGGTTTTTCTATTAATAGTAGTAAAAGATTGATATTGGGATTCTAAAGTATTTAGTTCAAAATTAGGTACAGGAATATTTTTTTCTTTTAATGTAGCTATTAACCATGTAAAAAATCCTATGAATTGCTTATTTTTCTTTAAAAAATTATTATATCTTTTATGAAAAGCATTTATTATTTCTTGAGGGAATTCGTTTAAATACCACTTCCTTATTTTGTTATTTTCCTCGGATAAATAATCATTTTCTAGTGATTCTATATCAATCTTTTCTTTTTTCTGTAAGTCAATATTTGGAAGTCATAATTACTGGATTCTGGTTTATGATTGATTGGTTTGTAAACAGGCCATTGAATGTTACTAGTACTTCTGCTCAATCCTTGGATTATAGGTTCGTCTTTTAAAGAGGAAGAGGTAGAGTTCCTAGATGGCATAGGAATTCTAGAAGGAGGTTTTATACTATTATCATCGAGAATATTATCCGCAATATTTATTTTAGTTTTTCTATTAGAATTAAATTGTATTTCTATTTCTCCATCTGGATATTCAATTATTTGATCTGGGTTATAATTAGTAGGAGTTCTGTAAGATTGGTTCTCATTTTGAATTGACCAATTGTCTAGAAGGACAATTTGTGACCAATTTATAGACTTTGGGATAACAATACTTGATTTATCTATATTGGTCTGGAAAAATACTGTTTGGCCTTTTGTATCTATCTGTAAGACATTTGGGCAAAGTGTATTCATAACTTTATAACAAATTCTGTATACTAAGGCTATGTTTTGAGACCTTGGATTCATATCAAATCCTTGAGTTTTAAGATTAAGTGTGAGTACTTTAAGCAGATTAGGATCACTCAACGATACAGAGAAATTAGGAAAGCAATTAAAATATACTGGACCACTACAAAGACTAGATTCTACTACTCCCAATAAGGAATCTGAAAATTTATTGTCTACTATCTCTAATACATAACAATATTGAATTATTTAATCCTAGTCTAGTAAGGGGTTTAATTGCAATTTGTATAAGCCCTATATGTAAAAATTTATAATTCTTATTTTTATGTGATTGAATCATTTTATCAGATAGTAATTAAAAATTCTCTTGTTCACTGTTAACAAATAAGCTCTGGTCTACAGTTTTTATAGCATATCCAGTTTTGAATTCAAAAGTGCCTTTTTTATATATATCTGTTATAGGAACTTTTGGTACGTCCCAATTTTGTATTTGCTTTTCTATATTATCAATTACTATTTCTCTTTTGTTTTTTATCCTAAGTATACTATTAGAAGGAGCTAAAGTTTTATTAGACAGAGTCCTGATAAAATTCTCCATTAGGGTTACGGATGAGTACTCTAGTCAACCTCTTACGTCCCTGGTACCTAAGTGGCTCTCTCTGGCCTCAAACGGTAAAATGGGTCTAGGCGACAAATGGTCTCAACTCTCGGACTAACCTCTTAATGGGATATTTTATCAAGTACTTTTTACTTTAAAACTTTAGTACCTTTTAATAATAAACTCTCAGATAAAAGACTTAATCTGGCTCTGATACCACTACAACAGGATCGCTAATTAGATTATCAAGCAATTATAATTTTCAAGTAATTAAATTATCAGTTTAACTAACCCAAAGTATAAACATACAATTATCAAGATGAATAATGAAAAAGGAGAGATATCCAATACGAGCCAATTAGTGTAAGTAAGATTTCGAATTTTCACAGACAATATAAATTTTATTTGCATGAGACTATAATATCACAGATTACAATCAACTAGTTTATAATAAAGGTAAAAGCACAGTGACTTACAATTTACAGATACAAAAGCTAGAGAATAGCTTCCACTCGGTACGACAAAAGCTTGACAGATTATCAAAATTACAATCGCACATGGAGTGGTTTATAAACACACCACCCGATATACAGGGCTGATAAAAGTAGACAATAAGAGATCAAAGAGGCTAGGTTTATTACAGATACCAGTATGCTCAAAAGAGAATAAGAAGGATGAGCTCTAAAAAGATTACCTGAACAGGAATATTACAATAGTTACCCGGAAAGATTTAAATAGGAGTGACACTGATTTTCTGGATGGACTCCTTGTTAGAACTCTTGAGGAGTACTCAGAGAATATAGAAGAGGATAGAGGGTTTATGAGAAAGGATAGAGGAGAAAGAGAGAGAAAGCTCTTCTTCCGGATGATCTTCTTGAGGCTAAACTCCTCCTTTTTATAGACGGAGTATGATATTGCATGCTGACTCAAAAGGTGCTGGATGCGACTGATTGTCGGCCACTAGGTACTAAGCATCTTATGTTGACAGATTCATTTGGACAGGTGGATTGTCGCGTAGCTTCGGTGAAGGACAGGTGGCATTGAGGTGAGTTGGTGGATTGTTGTCTTGCGTCGGTGGAGTATCGAGGTGAGCTGGTGGTTTTTTGTCTTGCGTCGGTGGAGTGTCGGTGGAGTAATAAAGTAGATATGAGCATCTTTAGCTGTTATCCATATTGTGGACACGTATTCATATTCTACTATTGGCCATCTTTATTAGGTCAGAGTATTTGGGAAAATTCTTCATTTTCTTCATCTTCATTTTGGGATGAAGTTGTCACATCATCTCCTTCTTCTTCAAGCATTTGTGAAAGCTGTTTTTTCAGTTCTTCTTTCGTAGCTTGAGGATTCTGTCTCATCATTTTATTGACATATTCGGCGAAACTATTTGGCTGTTCATTTGGCATTTGATCTGGAATCTTTTGCATTTTAATTTTTTCTGGATCAAGGGACTTGGAGTCAAACACGTCCCACCATTTTATAAATATTTTCCGATTCTAGGAATATATTCCCAGTCATTGGTTGTATTTTCTGATATCGCATATTCCCATTTTATAATCCATGAGATTTGGTATAAGGACATAAAATATAAATGGTGGTCAATATTAGGATCCTTATTATTATATTCTATAAATTTTTGTTGGGATTGTTGCAGCTTCAAAGGGAGAATTTGTGACCCAGATCCCGAAATTATAAACCAATCTTGGAACCAATTCGGGAATGCCTCAAGAACATGCATTTTAAATTGAACAAACCAAGTGTGTGAATTATAATTATTTTGGATTGCAAAAACTTTATGCCGGGCCTCTTTATATTCTGAATATTTAAAGTATTTGTTGTTGAATTACGGGGCCTGCAATTTTCTTCTTCTGGTAGGGTCTAGGCCCCATTCTTTGTATGATATTACTTTTCGAATTTGTAATTTTGAATAGGCTATTATATTGGTATTTCTTTGGTAGAAGTGTACCAAAGATATTGAGCCCGTCTCAAGAAGTATAGCCTCAAACCATTCCCTTGTTTTTGTTTCCATTTGAAGGGTTCAGATTAATAATAATTGGCAACTATTTTCGGGTCAAGAAATATATGTTCATCCTCTATGATAGTATCTATCATAAAGGTAGTTTCTATGAATTGGGATTTTTCTGAGGAGGGTGCTTTATTTGGGCCAGGAGATGAAGAGTATAAGCTAGGATGTTAAGGATATTTTATTATTGGCCTATTTGGGATAGGTGAAGGAGGATAAGTCATAATAGGTGAGCCTGGGGAGTCAGATGGAACTATTTCCATCTTGCTTTTTCCTTTATTTTGATTATGCATATTATTTATTGTTTGTTGATCGTCAAGTCTAGCTGTGGCTGTGGCTGAGGCTGAGGCTGTGGCTGCTCTGTCCCTATCCCCCCTGCAAAAATTCACGTGTTAAAAAGTTGGGGAGATAGGGTTCTTGTGCACTGTTCAATCGTCCACCACATGTTGGAGGTATACCATTCCATAAAAGAATATAAAAAATTATTTTTATATATGCAAATGTATAAAATGAGACCATTAACTTTTGATACAAGGACGTAACAATCATCATTGACTGTTAGATTTGAAATTGGGTGGTTGAGGATGTGCCATTGTTTTGGCACAAAGTCTAAAATAAAATTTCTCGAATGTTGTGACACACTTTTATCTATTGGATTTCACATTCAATTGCTAAAAGTGATTGCGACATTATACAAAAAATATACCTTATGCATATAAATGCCAAGTCAGGTAGGGGGTCACCCAACTTGAACCAACTTGGTAAGAGGATCCAAGTTGGACGCTGAATCAGACCCTAACTGGGATGGGTCTATGTCTAATAAACTCAGATCCAACCTGTCGTCTTGATTTTGTGGTTCCAGACCTAGACATTGTGGGGTTGACCTGTCGGGTCGACGATATCCATTTCCTATCCCTAGGCACAATGTTAAAAATGTGGAGATGGCTGTCGAGGCGGCGGCGGCGGCACTTTGCCTACCTAGGCAGGTGTCTCATGATTGAGGTGCCCCAAAAAGAAAGAAGAGGGAGAAAAGAGAGAGGAAGGGGCGAAGGGCTTAGTTATGAAACGCTCGGTTAAGTAGGTAAGGCGCCACCGTCTTGGCGGTCCGTATTTTTTAACATTGTTCCTAAGGACTTATGGACCCGACAGGTTTATCCATCAGGGTCCAAGTCTGTACCCACAAAATGGAGCCGACAGGTCGGATATGGGTTTATTAGACCTAGACCCATCTTAGTTAGGGTGTAGTTCCTGGTCCAATTTGAATCTTATCAAGTTAGTTTGAGTAGGGTGACCCCTATTTGACCTAGCATTTATATGTGTAACGTATATGTTTGGTATGAGGTTGCAATTACTTTTAACAATTGGATGTGAAATCCAATGGATGAAAGTGTCTCACAACATTCAAGAAAGTTTTATTTTGGATTTTGTGCTGAAACAATGGCACATCCTCAACCACTGAATTTCAAATCTAACAGTTAATGATGATTGTGACCTCCTTGTATCAAAAGTTAATAGTCACATTGTCTACATTTCCATATATTAAAATAAATTTTTAAATTTTTTTATGGGATGATATAGCTTCCACATGTTGTGGATGCTTGAACAGTGCACAAGAACACTTTGATGGTTCAAATTAAAACTAATATCATCCAATGGCCCAAAAAAAGTTTTGCATTTTATTTTTTATTTAGGTATTTTCTAGAATTTAGGCATAAATGCATTTTTATTTGAAGCGTCAAATAAAAATAATAAAAAGATAATTTTGAACAGAACAGTTGACCAAAATACCCCCAAAACAATTAAGGTCATCTTTTTTGTTATAAATATTTTTTATTATTTTAATTTGGTGAGCAATAAAAAATACATCGATATCCTAGGTGAGCCCTCAAGGTGAGTGCCTAGGGCCTTGGCCCGCCTAGGTGGGCGCCTTTTTGAACACTGCCTAGGCGCAAAAGTGAACATTGCACCTCCCACAATTTCTAACCAATTATTGACCCATTTAATATTATCCTTTGAGGGCTTTTGAAATTAGGAGCAAACAAATGAGTGAAATGCTAAATGGTGCATTTTGTGTGGCTGGTTTGATAAATTTCCTTTTTATATTTTATCTAATGTATACGCCCGATTGGAATGGCTAACAAACAGGTGGGCATCTACAATGGAGGTAAAACACCTTTCTCAAGAAATGGTGTAATCTTTATATGCCTTTTTGCATGTAGAAAATGACAAAATGTTACATACATATTTCCTGTTTTTACATGGAGTCTACAAGTGTCTTAAGTGTTTAGTATGTTGGTCTATAAAGCTAGTACGGTAGGACACATCTGTACATTTATTTTTTATAATTGAAATATTGTATAATATAGTATTTCTTTTTATGATATTAATTAAACGGTTTGGTTTAATTCAAGGTGTTGAGAGTTTGAATCCCGTAGTGATTATATTTTTTTACAACTAATAAACTATTATATTAAATATGTACAATTTAATTTTCCCTTTTTTAACATTCAACGACTAATGGTGATGTGATAGCATGTGAAGGTATGGAACAGTTGAAGAGGGGTTCCATTCCTATCATGAGCATGGGCTACCTTTTTATTGCTAAAGAATAGTAAAGAAAAAGAGAAGAAAAAAAAAAAAACATTGCAAGCCATGTGAATGGAATCATGGACTTGCCAAAAGCAAAAAGTAAGTGCTATCATTTGGAGATCCAATATTGTAGGATACTTTACTTTAAAACACAATACTGAAAAATGATGACATCAGCCAATGCGTATGTCACATGTAGCCCGTGTCTCTAAGTGTTGACACACGACACCAACCTATATATGGAGTGTTGAGGTGACATTTAGCTACTTGGATTGTTCTACCAAGGGTTCGATTCCGTGCTGCAAGCTTGCTTCTACGCTCCAAGGAAGGGAATCTCACTCATCCACGTTGTTTAAATTTTGGAATCTCGGTCTGTTTTTTTAGCTATCGAGATTTTGAGTTATAGGTGATCTAAATTCCCTAGCAATGTAGCATAGTATAATAATGTACTAAAGCATAACAATGTTGTATATTATAGCAGTATATTCTAGTAGTGTGGTATGTTATTGTAGTATGTACATTATAGTATAGTGTACATTATATTATTATATACAATGTTACCTCAACACTTCATGTATAGGCTGGCATTGCGTGTTAACATGTTTTGACAAGGGCCCAAAACGGACGTGATCATATGTGTTGGCTGATGGCATCATTTTTCAATACAGTATCGAGAGTTTAAATTGAATATCCTGCAATTTTTGACATATAATATTAGATGTTCAAATTTTAGCACTTACTGTTTTTCTCTTGGTGAGTCTATTGGTCCATTCCCATGGCTTACAACATTTTTCTCTCTCTTTCTCTACTATTCTTTAGTAATAAAAAGGTAACCATGTTCATCATGGGAATCAAACCTCACTTTAACTAAACTCTTCCACGGCCTCACATGCTACTACATCACCAATAGTTGTTGAATGTTAAAAAAAGGTACAGTTAAAATATATATACTTAATAAATATTTTATTAGTTGTAAAAGGATATACTCATAACGAGTCAAACTCTCAATACCTTGCTTTAAGACCACTCTTACCACCTTTTCAACCGTTTAGTTAGTCTTATAAGATGGAATGCTATATTATATAATGCAATAATGTAATTCTAAAAATAAATGTAGGGATATGCTTTGCCATACTGTTTTTTAGACCGACGTACTAGACACTTAAGACACCGAACATTGGTTGTATATGGTGACTTTATATATACTAGCATATGGTATAGTCTAATAGAATTTATTATATGACATAGTATTGTAGTATAGTATAGCAGGATATTATTATATAGGAGTGTGGTATAGTATCGTAGTATATTTTGTGCTACTTAACTAGTTAAATACTCTTGGGGACCTCGATTTTTAACCACGACATGACTTGGTCCTTTACTATTTATCATACGATCCATATTAATCTTGGATCAAACTTCCCCACATATTGGGATCAAGATCCCAAGACTTTAAGGTATACTGACTGCGAGAGTTTCCTGCTTGTCGCTGCATGGCTTCAACCTGATCTGGGATCTAATTTGGTCCCCCTCACAATAATTATGGTTGTACATATTGGTGATGAGAACATAACACCAAATGTACTACTTTTGTTCAAAAAAAAAAAAAACGCCAATGTACAACACAAAAGATCTCCAAATCAGTGTCTTTTTCTCGAATTCAGTAGAAGACACTTGCATATGATTTCCCTTGTGATATATAACGAAATTTAGTTCCTAATAAAAGGTATAGTTAAACAATATACTGCAATTTGCATTAAAGTTTAATCTAGTTATGTGAGTCTAGCATAATATCCATAATTGAAGTAATGAAAAATTATATCTAATATTAACAAGTTGTTTGAGGTGCAAGAACTAAAGTTTCAAAAGTGTCCAACATTTGTTTGGCGGGCAAAATAAATTTTAAGTAAATTTGATGATGTCAAAATTTCAATTCAAAACTTTCAGAAGGGGTAGTTTGTTTTTCGTTTTTCTAGGGCTTCCAAGTATTTTGTGGAATTATCGGAAAAGAAAAAGAAGGTTCTTAGAGGGTGATGGAACCAAAGAGGCATTTTTAAAATATAAAAGATGTATTGAATATCTATGCTGAAAATTACAAGAAAAACCTCGATATAGAGAGATGTTTTGGGTATAAAATGTAAGAAAAAGAAAAAGCATGAGTATCTGATGCAAATAATATTAGGATTATTTTAAATTTTTATTATTCTTTAGTTTATCTCTTTAGGAATAAGAGAGGAGGAGTCAATGGATATTTGTGGGCATTGAGTTTGTGTGTGAGTTGATATTTATGGATTTGAGTTAATTAGTTATTGATTGATTTGGGTTTGTTAGTTTGGAATATAAATAGATAAGGTTAAATTATGGGAGGCAGTTTAAGAATATAAATAAGATAAGGTTTAAGTTTAGAGAGAGTTTATCCTTATCAACTATAATCAAAGTTGGGGAGAATTTGGGCAAAACGTGGGATAGAAACGAGCCTAATTTTTGGCAGTGAATTAAAGAGAGAGAGGATAGGGAAAATTTGGCATGTGATTTTAAGAGAGAGAAAATAGGGAAGAAGAGATAAAATAAGAAAAGTGTAGAGAGTTTTTTTTGTTAATGTTTATCTTATTTTTTAGTTTATTTAAAGGGAGGTTTCCCTTCATTGTAAAAAAAAGTGACGAGTTAATAAAATTTGGTCTCGTGAAGAGATTTTTAGGGTGGATTCCTTTGCAGATCTTGAGAGAGGGTATATTCTCTCGACCTTAAGGTGAATTCCCTTGCAGATCTTGAGAGAGGGTATATTCTCTCAAACCTTTTCTTTTTATTTTTCTGGTGTTATTATTGCTCCGCATCAATTGGTATCAGAGCTGCATTAATTGGTATCAAAGCAAGTCAGATCTTGAGAACAAGTTAGATCAGAGCAAGTCAGATCCAGATCAAGTTAGATCCTGAGAGCAAGTTAGGTCTAAGCAATCAAGCTAATCCTACTCTTGCTATGGATTATCGTTAGGTAGAAAATTTTACTAATGCCCCAGAGGATTTTCGAACTGAAGTACGTGAGATGAATCAGAGGTTGCAGCGGTTGGAGAACAATCTTCTTCGTGAAGAAGGTACTCACAACCACATTTATCTTGCAGCAGTAATTCCACGACAAATTCAGGGTATTGATTTCAAGCATATTGAAGAAATTTACAAGCCAGATCCGCTATAGAGAAGCCAGATCCGCCACGTCCTATAGAATGACCTCGAAATTTTGATATTAAAATCGATCTCCCAAATTTCATGGTCGACGGTGTTTATCGATTGAACTTGGTGTTTTTTTGGAGCTGTACCCATTCTTGGTTAGGAATAATCAGCCCAAGCTCGTATTCAACAATTACTCTTAGAACACGGTTGCAGGCTTCAGTCTTGAAGAAAAAGTATCGAGGCTCATGGTGGGACTTCATCACCAACTTTTGAGCTCGAGGTCGAGCTTCTCCCAACCCGAGGAGAATGATGCAAATAATATTAGGGGTATTTTAATTTTTTATTATTCTTTAGTTTATCTCTTCAGGAATAAGAGAGGAGGTGTGCAGGGATATTTGTGGGCATTGAGTTTGTGTAGAAGTTGATATTTATGTATTTGGGTTAATTAGTTATTGATTGATTTGGGTTAAGTTTGGAATATAAATAGATAAGGTTAAATTAGGGGAGGTAGTTTAGGAATACAAATCAGATAAGGTTAAGTTTAGAGAGAGTTTATCCTTATCAACAATAATCAAAGTTGGGGAGAATTTAGGGCAAACGTGGGATAGAAACGAGCCTAATTTTTGGCACGTGAATTAAAGAGAGAGAAGATAGGGAAAATTTAGCACGTGATTTTAAGAGAGAGAAAATAGAGAAGAAGAGATAAAATAGGAAAGTGTAGAGAGTTTTTTTTGTTAATGTTTATGAAGATAAGGAAAATTTAGCACGTGATTTTAAGAGAGAGAAAATAGGGAAGAAGAGATAAAAAAGGAAAAGTATAGGGAGAGTTTTTTTTTGGTTAATGTTTATCTTATTTTTTAGTCTATTTAAAGGGAGGTTTCCCTTCATTGTAAAAAAAGTGGCTGAGTTAATAAAATTTGGTCTCGTAAAGAGATTTTTGGGGTGAATTCCCTTGTAGACCTTGAGAGATGGTATATTCTCTCAACTTTGGGGTGAATTCCCTTGCAGACCTTGAGAGGGTATATTCTCTCAAACTTTTTTTTTTTTTCTTTTTTTTTTCTGGTGTTACTTTTATGGTGTTATTATTGCTCTGCATCAATTTGTGTCAATTGGTATCAAAGCTGCATTATTATCTTAGAGATTGACTTGTGAGCCCTTGGAGGTAAACTTTTGGAGCTCTGCTATGGCCTTTGGCTATAACATCTATCTATTTGATGCTGTTCTGTGGATTGTTGTGCTTGTCTTAAAGTTGATAGTTGTTTTATATATAAATTTTCATTTTGGTCAAGTGTACTCTACCACTAAAATAGTGGAGCAATGTCCTTCTTTGTGGTCAATAACCAACCTTCCACAACAGGTTGCATGCCTACCCTTCCTATATTCTTACAATGCTTTAGTTATCTAAACATAAGCTCCTAAACTATGGCATGGTTCTTGTTTCTCCAATTTTTTGAGCCCATCTTTTGACAACTCAGAAAAGCTTTTTTGGGACGAATCTCAAATTTAACATCGTATTAGTGCCAATGATAAGGATCCTTAGAATGTGTCGATAGAAAACTGAAGAAAATGGTTTTATTTGCTAAGTTCTTTGGTTGAGGTCCTCCTTAGAAGTCATATGGAAGGTTTTTGAAAAATCACTAGGCGGTCCTTAAAAAAGAATCGTATGAAAAGTTTCTAGAAAGTTTGAAAAATCACTATATTTTTTAAAATCACTAGATTTTTGAAAGGATCCTAAAATGTTTCTAAAAAGTTTTTAAAAATTGGGATTGAAAAGCACTAGGCAGTCCTTGGAAAAGAATTTGCTATAAGGGCATAAAGAGTTTTATGGTTAGGGGGCGACTTTAGTAGTCTTCATGTGTTACTATTTCATGAGAGGGAAGTACTTAAAACAGTGTAAGGAGCTTTATATTTAGATAACTATCAAGGTTACGCCAGGTAGGGTTGATATGCCACCTTTTGGGGAAGATTATTAAAGACATGGCTCCTCTATAATTTAAACACTACTTGCACTTTGTCACCTGACTGGGAGTTCTACAGGTTTTATTAATCAACTGAGTGTTTGTATTGATCTTCTGACCCTAATGAAGCTTGCATTGATCTAGTTGCACGCTTAAGTCAAAAGAGAAAATGAGATTTTCATCATAAAAAATATAATGATGTTTGTCAAATTTCCAAAGTTCCTGGTCAGAATTGATCAATAATGCAATTGGTTTTCTCTTCCAACTTTTTCTTCCACGACTAGGAAACAAACTTCATTATTTTATTATGTTATTATGCTTTTGCCAATGCTCTACTGGACCTGAATTGGTAAACTGTTATTGTATCATGATCCACTTTCCTAAAAATGCTAGCTGATCAAGCACAATGACACAAAACAAATTTATCTTTCCAATTAGTCACTCTTTTTCTATATTTCTTATTACAGAAAGAGAGACTAGAACGAGAAATGGAGATCAAGCGTGTTAGAGACGAGCTATTAAAAAAGCAAAAGGATTCTATGGCATAAAGGCCACTGTGGCGGGGCTTTTCTCTGACCTCAGTGCTCATTTTCTCTTGGTTACTCAATTTCCCTAATATTCATATACCCAGGGCCCTGGAAGGTACAAATAAAAAATTTGGATTGCAATCTGTTGGTAAGTTGTATGGAGGTTTGCATTTTCGTGCCATGTTGATTGTGCATTAAAAGGTGACTATTGCCTGCTCATTTAGAAATGATTTTGGATAGGAGGTTAGATCATCACAATGATTTTGGATTAGTCGAGGAAGCTCACCATATTCATCACAAGCAATACGGGAATTTATGATGAGTTAGGAGTATGGAGGGCATAGCAGTTCTATTTCAGGGGAATGTAGTGGCTAGGTTATTTCTTGGTAGAATTTAGAGTTTTAAAAATTGGACATTTCTTGATAGAAACTTGGAAAAACAATGAAAAGGAAAAAAAATCCCTAAGAAAGGTTAAGTTTTTATCTTTGGTACAAGGTCCCAATCACTACTAGTCGTCAATTGGGCGGCTGGGGTTGTGTTCCATTGACTGAGAAAAGTATCAGAGACTCTGTAGAAAAATGACATGATCTTAGTCACTCGATTTCGCATTTGACAGATAGGGGCGATTGTGGTTTTATGATGTATAATCTGAAGGTATAATTTTTTTAAAGCTTGTCTATATTCATACGTTTCTCCATATCATAAATCTTAAGGGGACATTCAGTATCTTACATTGCTTATAATTAATATGCTCTGCATAATATTTCCCTGTTAGTTGTTTGAAGAGCAAGTGAACCAAAAACCATTTTTTCTCTCTTTCCCTCCATGATCGTCACGAAACTTACTTGGTATGTTATCTCAAAACGCCATGGAATTTGGGTTTTTAGAGAGAGAAGCCATTAAATATGGGTTTCAAAACCAGGGTTGCTAATGCAAAGGGGATTGAATGTGATGGAACCAAAGAGGACTGAAAGTACAGGTTTTTTTTAGCAAAATTGGCAACTGCAGAATTCACAATTCTTTTCCAAATTCATCACTAAATTTAGAATATTTATTTTTTTCCATGGTCCCATTAAAATTGGGGCTTTTCAAAGTAAGAGATTCAACTAGCGTGGATTTGAATCTCGCTGTGTTCATCACTGGGACCGAAAAAGTTTTTGGCTCCTTTGGTTGGAAAAAGCAGAGAAGGAGAAAGAGAGAGCTTCATCGGACACTTCAGGTTTTTATTGTCCGTCAGTGTCAAATTGCTACCACCCTCCATTCCTGCTGTTAACTAGTCAAAAAGAAAAAAAAAAAAATCTTTAAGGAAAGTCGTTTTCGTCGAGTTAAATGGTCTTCGACTACGAAAAATGGGTCCGGAGAGAGAGATGGAGGGGATTAGAGGCAAAATTGGAAATTTGAAATTTGAAAATTTGGAAGCATCAAAATGATGCCACTGTTTGCAAGATTGAACGGTTAACCAGACATGGGGTTTGGAGTAGTTAGAATCAGAACTGGACTAATCGGGAAAGTTAACCGAATTAACTGGTCAAGTTTTACGCACTCCAGTTTCAAGTTTTACGTCGCTTTTAAGATATTGTTAATTCCTATTAGAAACAATGGAAAAGAAATTGATTCACCAACTTTTACATTTCCATCTAGAATTTCAGCGATATTGCAAGGTAAATAGGTCGATACATATAGGTTTCGTCGTATAAATCAAAACAATATATTTTTATCAAAATAAATAATTTTATTAAAAATATTATTTTGTTAAGAACAACAAAAAAAATACTTCCCATATTCATAAAAAATAATAATTTTATAAAGTAAAATATATATTTTTTGAAATATCGATTTCTCAAGAACTCCTAAAATTGAGGAGCATTTCAAGCAAGAAACGACCCTCATTGTTTGGATAATCGAACAAATCAGGACACGAGCACTGTAAAGGTGTTGATCACCCTTTCAAATGCACCAAAAATCATATAAATGTTTTTGGAAAAAATAGTGAAAAATTCAGAACTATGAAATCGAGCAAGGAAAAATTCATATAAAAATATTTATTCAATAATAAATAAGCATACCTAGTTTATATGATAGATGAAGCCTTGATGACTAAAATACACATTTCAATTTGATAAAAAATGACCAAAAAATGCATCCAAACTCTGTTTTTTGGGATTGAACACAGGTTCTTCGAGCATAAGCTTTTTGAGCCAAAAGCAACCCCCAATCTTTTGATTTTTGAACAAATTAAAAGAGGTATATGATGGATGATTCGATTCGGATTAAAAACCCCAAATTTCAGCAAAAACCATTGACTATTGAAGGTGGTATTGATGAAATGGCGGAAATTTCAAAAGGCATGAAAATCTGCCGTTTCAATTGACAAAATCTCTTGATTTTTCAATCTTGGATTGTTTTACCAACAATAAATAGTGTTCTACAGCCATAAAGCATGAAAAATGCCAAAAAAAGCTAGAAAAAAGAATAAAAAAGCAAGAAAAAAAATCAACATGTAAATTCTTACATCAAATAACGGCTTTAATTAAAAATAACGGGCATTAGAATAATTATACCATTATTTGTTTATAAAACCCGTTATATCCACTAACCGGTTCGGTGAATTGAAAAACCGGTCGGTTTGAGCAAAACACGGCCTGTTCAACCCCTAACCGGCCGGTTTTGGGCTTGAAAATTTATGGGGTTGTACCTTAACCGCCCTTAACCGAACTTGAAACTAACGGTTCTAAGCTAACTGACTGTTTGTAATTCTAACTGACCGGTTCTAATTCTAACCGGCTGGTTTTTCGGACAATGTTGAGACTACATTGTTGTTGCTTTTTTTTCCCTCGAGATGCCAATGGAGAGCGGACGGCTACTCTAACAAAGTAAATGTGAGTTACTTCAAATAAATGAGTAACATCTTTCAATATATTAACACAATCTTCAAATGCCTATCAACATGGTCTTTTTACTATTTTCAAAATCAACATAATTAATCGCATAAAGTCATAAATAGTAAGCTTAAAAAGGACATATACCTAATATTAGAGGACCCATCAAAATTACACCTATATCAAAATTAGGGGTTGCAATAGGTCGGGTCCGGCTAGACCCGGACCCACACCCGAATAGTATTCGAGTTCAAATTTTGGACCCATAACCGTCAGGTCTGGAGTTTTGTTGGATATATTGCCACCCTATGACTATCAACTTCTATTTTTTTTTGTAGTACCTTTTTTTTAACCATCATATACCCTGTGATTGAGAGCTTCTTTTCTTTTGCCAATAATACTGTAAATGTTGCCAATATTGTGAAAATATGATCACCTAACGCGCGTTTAAAGACACATGATTGTCATCATATACCCTATGACTATGGGTACGAGTCCTATCCCCAAACCCGAGGTCGGTCTACCCAACGGGTCCCAGGTTTAGTCAGGTCCATTGCCACCCTTAATCAAAATATCACTCGAGCAATATCATCTTCAAAGTTCATTCAAACATTCAAAAAAAAGGGAAAATTATAGATATCTTCAAAATGAACTCTCTAGACACCTTACACCCCAATACTTTTAGCATCATACCCGAGACCCAATACTCTTTTTCTTCTATGGAAAAAGTTACATAAAGTTGCAACCTTACTGCCATAGCTACGGATGCACCTAAAAAATCCATCGAAAAAGGTAGTTTTAATCTTGAAAAACCCTTTGATTGATCATCTTGACATCGAGATGTATAACCATGAAAAATAAAAAGATTTTAAATCTAGAAATAGTATATTTTACAACATATTATCTACACCGTCCATTTTCAAGATTTGCATATGTTTATAGATCTACTTGATTTTAACCATTTTTAAAATTTAAAACTTTATAATTAGATATAAAAATAGATTTTGAGATAGTCCTAAAACCAGTTTACATCAAAATTATATACCATGATAAAATTTGAAGTTGCACCTTACCTATAGAGCTACGGATGCATCTGTATGCCAACTGCACCCTCCTTTTATTTACCCAAGTCAAAAAATTAATAAAATTAAGACTATAATGCCCTTTTCATACCCTCTCTCTCATTCTAGAATAGCTTACTAAAATTACATTTTTTAAAAAAAATCGAGGCACTAATCGGCCATTCTAGTTGGAATCAGTCGGACTAATCGGATCGGGCTAGGACCAACTACACGGCCCGATCCGTTGTTTCGAACACTGCTACATAGTACTCGAAGGTGTATCCATAATTTTTCCTTTATTTTTCTCCCTATGTTTAGGGGCTCCGATAAACCGAGAAAGTAGTATTAACTCTACTGATGGATATAAAAACTGTAGTTGGGTCATAACTGTCCCATAAAACTTTCTGGACCGTCCATCTTTTGAACGAGACGGTGATGCCCATTTGACCACATCTATAGCTCTAATGGACCCTATATAATAGCTTAAAATTCGAAAACTCAACAATACTGAAGCATTAACAATACTGAAGCAGGTTTTTCCATCAGGTCATGGAGAAAGAGAACGAGATTAATTTTCGCGAACAATTGGCTGAAGAATCTGATGGTGATGAAGGTATGCCTTAAAACTGGAAGAAAAAAATGGTCCTGCTAAATATGCTCTCTCTCTCTCTCTCGAAACAAACATAGAAATTCATTAAAAAACAATCTGATTGAATTTCGGTTTACTCAATTCGAAGCATCTCCCAAGTATCTTTTGCTGCTTTTCTCAGAGTTTGTATATCCCTGCATTCTAACTAGTAGAGGTGGCTATCAATGTGTGCTTACATTTTCTATGAATTTATATTAATGTTATAGAATACTTAGCTTTTCTCTGGTCATCTTGACATGCACTTTTCTATACATGTTACAGCAGATTGTCTCTGGGTTCTACCTGTTTATAAGTGTCATTTTACTTTGAATTTCAGACTTTGGTTTATTTAATGGAAACTCTGTATACATGGTGGTATATTTACATATTGCAATATGTGTATTGAACATTTAGAAATTTATTCTGTAGTCTCAGATTAGGTTTTATTGAATGGAAACTCTGTATACATGGTGGCATATTATCTGCTGTAATAGGTGAATTGAACATTTAGAGATTTTTGCTGTAGTCTCAGATTAGGTTTTATCGAATGGATATTCTGCATTTAAATTGGTGTTTTTACTTCTGTAAACCATTAATTAATCATTTGGAAGCCACTTCACTTCAGTATACATGTCTTAATAGTTTTGAATTATCCCAGTGAATGTAAGGATCATATGACTACTCTGTGATGGTTTTTTCTTTTTTACCCCTTCATTAGTCACTATTGATGTTAGACTCTTTTTGGCTCTTCTATTCCGAATTCTTACTAGAAAATTTATCTTCTTGTACTGTGTTGGAATTGAATATTGAGATATCCGCTGGTTGATGCACTCTAAGTGTTCAACCTAAGTGAAAATCGAAAAAATGTTAGTCTTTTTACTAATTAGCGTATTTCATGGTTTCAAAACAGAAAGTCCAATCAAGGACAGGTCTTGTGATCAGAGAGGGGCCTTACAAGGTGAACCTCGTTGTGTTATCTGTGGCCGTTATGGTGAGTACATATGTGATGAGACCGATGACGATATTTGCAGTAAAGAATGCAAGCAAATACTTCTCAAAAGGATCAGGTCCTCCTCCCCGAAACCAATAGGTCCATCCCCAACTGTAATTAAGCTCACAGCCCTTGATGAATGCGTCTATGTAAGCGACATTATGCAACAATGTTCAGATTCTTCATTAACATCAAACCAAATTGATTCCTTGAGAAACAAAAATGATATTCGAGTTCTGGGCAGTTCAGTTCCAGCTCCAATTGTATCATTCTCCGACTGCAACCTTCCCCAAAAGCTCCAAGATAACCTTGAGTCCCTAGGATACGATATACCCACACCCATTCAGATGCAAGTGATCCCAGCTGCTTTACTGGGTAGAAACTTATTGGTTTTGGCACAAACAGGCTCTGGCAAAACAGCCTCATATCTGATCCCTATTATATCTAAGTGCTACACTGTAAGACGACAACGGCTTTTGGATCAGAAGAGACCATTAGCGATAGTTTTGGCCCCAACTCGTGAGCTTTGTGCCCAAGTTGAGGAGCAAGCCAAAGCTTTTGGAAAGGGCCTGCCCTTCAAGACCGCATTAATTGTTGGGGGTAACCCAATGGCTAGTCAGGCCTATAGGGTTGGAAAGGGGATCGAGCTTATTGTTGCAACTCCTGGCCGACTCGTTGACCTACTAATTAAGCATGAATTTGAGTTAGATGAGGTCCGCACGTTGGTCATAGATGAAGTGGATTGCATGCTCGAGAAAGGGTTTCTTGATCAGGTGATGCAGATTGTGAGGGCCCTCTCAAGACCACAAATCGTGATGATCTCAGCTACATTGCCTCGTGAGGTTGAGAAATTATCCAAGTCCATGGCTGAAGACATAGTGGTCATAACGGTGGGGAAGGTAAATAGACCCAGTGACACTGTGAGACAGGTGGTGATATGGGTAGAAACAAAGGAGAAGAAGCAGAAACTCTTTCAAATATTGAAGAGTGAAAAGCACTTCAAGCCACCAGCAGTTGTGTTTGTGGGGTCTAGATTTGGAGCTGATCTTTTGGCTGAGGCTATTAGGGTCTCAACTGGTCTGAGAGCTTCTTCTATTCATGGGGAGAAGGGTATGAGAGAAAGAAGGGAGAGTTTGAGGATGTTTTTGTTAGGTGAGATGTCTGTGATTGTGGCTACTGGGGTTTTGGGTCGTGGAATGGATTTGATGGGGGTGAGGCAGGTCATAATTTTTGACATGCCAAACTCAGTTCCAGAGTATGTGCACCTTATTGGGAGGGCCTCAAGATTGGGAGAGGCAGGAGAGGCTATAGTATTTGTTAATGAGGAGGACAAGAGTTTGTTCAAGGATTTTGTTAGGATGCTTAAACAATCTGGGGCTATCATTCCTAGGGAGCTTGCAAATTCTCCTCATTCACAGGCTTCTTATCAAGTTGGTTCACGCCAAAAGAAAAGGAAAAGGTAGATTGGGGGTCCATTTAACTTTGTTCATTTACTCAATACAAGGAGGGAGCAGTGTTTTTTCAAGAGAGATAATGGAGTTTTTATGTTTTTTTCCCTTGGTTTTGTTTGTTTATATTTAACAGATATTTGTATTCAAGGAGTTTCAGTACTTTCATGTGAAGAGAATGATTAAATAGCATGGTGAAGGACTGAATGAATTTTCATTGCAAGTATATGTTAATCTGTGTGGGTTGTACTTCATGTCTTGGCTGATTTATTCAACCAAGTGATGCAAGCTGATGCATGCCTCTTTGGTCCACAGATCATGAAGGTCTTGACTGTGGTGGCCTGCGAGGTCAAGAAGCTGTCAGGCTTGATGGCCGAGGGCACCATAGTCATTTTGATGGAAGGGCCTAGCTCATGCTTAAGAAGGTATACTCGTATGGGTTGAAAAAAAGAAGTGGAAGCATTTCAGGCCACAGGGGTTTCGTGCTCATGGGGTTTAGGATTGGGGCTTCAGGCTGTTTCATTAGCCAAGTCAATTTGTGCTTTGAAGGATTTGAGGGCAGAAGTGGACGGGGGCAAGGGGGATGGGGGGGGGGGGGGGGGGGGGGGGTAGGGGGGTGTAGAGAGAGAGAGAGAGATAGAGCCCCCCCAGCTTTCATCTCTAACCGTAAGTTACAGCTCTACTTGTAAATCATTACCGAGGTTGCCACCATTCATGGGAACATATCCAGTGCTTATGCCACTAATGATGATTTGGGTGATGATGGAGAGTGGCTTTTGATCCATTGCAGCCATGGAAAGTGGCTTCTGATCCATAAGTTTGGTTTCACCACCAAGCATATTGGCAAAGCTGCCACTCCAAGAAGCAGCTTGTGACCTAGAGGTAACGAGGCCATTGCCTGATGTTCTCTTACTCCCAATAGATGCCACATTGTCCATCCACCCATGTCCTTGCATGGATGATGATAATGCTGATGATGATGGCGGTGATGATGATGATGGGGATTTAAAGGCATTCGACATGAATAGGTCTCCTTTGTTCATCATATTTGTGGGTTCTATGGCATGGCTAGGAATGCTTTCACTTGGGGTAGCTGGTGTTGGAAGGGAGAATTGTATTTGGGAGACTGGCTTTGCAGAGGGAAGAGTGGGAGATTGGAGGAGATTTGAGGAGCGCCCGTGCCCTTGTTGACGGTGTCGACATATTTTGAGCAAACACCCATACATCCATGAGAAGAAAATTGGTTCATGGGAGGGATTGGGGGAATCCCCGAACTGTGCTCTCTGGGGATTGAAGACCTTATCTCCTGTCCAAGACATCTGGCTTTTAATCACACTATTTATTTGGGTTATCTGGAATACCATTTCGAAAACTTGCAGGGTTTGCGGGAGGTGCCAAAACTGCTTCTTCATTTGGGGGTCTCCGCACCTCCTTTAATCAATCTCTGAACCTTTTCATCATAATAGAACTTGTTCTTCCCCCCTAGTTTGGCCTGATGGCTACTCGAGACCAACCCCACCGCTTTGTGAAGAATGTTTGAACCAAAGCAAACCCAATCGAGTTGGTCAATGGTGTTTCTACAAAAATATGGTTCTGAAATGCTTTGCCATAGAGGTAAGAGAGCTTTTCAAATACTCTCACTGGTTTTTGGATTGGTTACTACCATTGCATTATATGAAGCTGCATGTGAAGGAAGTTGTCCACAATAATCGTAGTAAATGAATTAATGGGGTTTTGATGATCAAGCCTGACGTCAAGCTTGTTCTGCCTTGGCTTGGCCAAGGATGATGGATGATGTCGAAGTGAGTTGAAGACAAACAAAAAAATTGTATGCCCGTAATTTTATTAAACCTTTTTGTATTATTCTTTGGAAATTTGTTTCATGCGGGCTGGACGTCATGACTAAGTGCAAAGCATTTTGAGATTGATGCAAGTAGGTGTTCCATCTAAAAACAATGGAAAGTAACGATCCAAATGTTTTCTTACTACAATTATTATTTATAGTTTTAAAATTTACTTATTTTTTCATGTTCCTGTTCTCCATCTTAGAGATTATTATTTATAGTTTTAAAATTTACTTATTTTTTCATATTCATGATCTCCATATTAAAGATTACTAATTAAGTCCAAAAATCCATCTCAAAAATAGATTTATTAATATTCCTGTTCTCATCTTAGAGATTATTATTTATAGTTTTAAAATTTACTTATTTTTTCATATTCATGATCTTCATGTTAGAGATTACTAATTAAGCCCAAAAATCCATCTCAAAAATAGATTTATTAATAGGCCCACATTTCTATTGGCCGCATAGAAACCGATCCTTATTGCATAGAAACTGGGTCCTTATTCTTTTGATTCAGTGGCTCCAATGTTAATGAGTTGGATTGCAAGTGGATTTTGGGAGGAATAATTAATGTGGACCGCATGCGTCATTTGAGTTTACGAACTTATTGGTTATGGATCTCACGTGGCCGGTGAACCTGTTTTCCAAATAAGCACTCGAAGATTTTCCTTCTTTTATATATTTCAATTGATACACATTGAACACCCAGCTTGGAGGTTTAAATTCTCATATTGAATTAAGCTTCATGAAAGATTTCATACTCCTATGGGAGTATACCGTCCATTTATTCTCTAGTTAAACTTATGCTACAAATATATTTTTTAGATCTCATATGCTGGGGATATTATCTCTAGAACTCAGCGACTAACCTCTAAGGAAAAAAAAAACTCTCTTATTTGCAAAGAAAAAATGACGTTTCAAGATTTCATAGGAGCCCTCTAATTTTTGTAGGGAAAGACTAAGAACTCAAAATACAAATTTTTTTCTTTGAAAATGGTACATAAATGGTGGTGTGGTTTATAGATGGACAAAGCTAATGTAAGTGATAGGTTAGTTTTAGGCATTTACTCTCTTCATTTTTTTTTTTACTTTGAATGTTCTCTCTTCTCTACTTTCAAACCCTATTACCATGGGAAAAGGGTTGAGGTCAAGGCGGTAGCACATCCCCTTACTTCAGTCATATGTTGTGGCTTTCATTCTTACTGATAGCTTCAAAAACTACTAAATAATTCAAAAACAGGTTGGGCCTATCATTCCCTTGTATCACACCCCCGTATTTCAGTCGCATGTTATGGCTTTCATTCCTACTTATAGCTTCAAAAACCACTAAATAATTCAAAAACAGGTTAGGCCAATCATTCCCATTGAATTGCGCAAAAAGAAAAAAAAAAAAAAAAACCAATTCTTACCTCCCTTTAACACCCCACAAACCTTGGGTGTGCTTGAAGTGGACGTAAAGACGCCAGATTCTAAAGTAGATCCCAAAATTTCTCATCAAATTTTGAAAACCTTTCCAAAGTAGATATTTGGCCCAAGGGGGTAAATAAATAGTGTATTTCTATGGACTATGTTATATGTGTTCATTATAAATACTAGATAGTGTAAAAAAAAAGGTCAAACCCATAAAGATTAGATTGTTTGTTGAATGTATAATTAACTAGTTTCTAGTGATAGTGAAGCAAGTATTTTATTCCCAAGGATCATACACTATAACATCATTATCATTTTGTACCATATGTGAAACTCTGAGTTCTCTAAATTTTGGACCAAATTTTGTTGGACACGGTTTTGGTGAGTCATCTGACTCCCTATTACCGTACAGTTCCTTGCCTATCTAACCTTCATCTTTAAGGTGGATGTCAAAAAATATTACATCTATTAAACTCTTATCATGGTCGTCCTTGTCGGACCTAAAAGCGACCTTCAGATAGTTGTCTTAAACTCAACTTTAATGGGAGTTCTTTTGGCAACCAAGGTCTGATCGGAGTTGGCGGTATCTTCCGTGATAGTGTTGGTCAGGTTCTCTTTTCTTACTCCGGCTGCTGCTGTGGCAACAATACGGCTAACTACGCATAAATTTTATCTCTTTTACAAGGCCTTAAAATTATTATTGAGAAGGGGTTTTCGGGCGACATTATTGCTGAAGGTGACTCTTTGAATGTCGTTAAATGGTGCAGTCAAGAGTTTCGGATTCCATTGTCCTTAGATTTCTTTTGGGTCAACATTTATGATCTTTGTGCTATTCCATCTCTGCGAGTTTTTTTTCAGCTAATGACGTAAGTAGATGGGCTTGCTAAGCTTGGAGTTTCCCTTAAATCTCTACTTGTTTCGTCTGATTTAATTCCGACTATGTAACTCCATGCTGCTTCAATAAAAGCTCATAACTTTAGTCAAAAAAAAAAAAAGTTTAAATGGATGGTGAAGAAAGGAGTCCAAAAAAATAACATTTATATTTTTTGAAAAAAAAATCAAAATTTAGGTCATTGTTATGGTTGAGATTATTGAACACTAAAATTTTGGATCGAAAATAGATCTTTGACATATATTTTATAAGGAGCCCGCACAAAAATAGTGTGAGTCGGACACGCCAAACACCTTTCCAAAAAATTATTATGGATGGTGTTCAAGCATAAGTAGATCCACCTATTCAAATATGGTCTCTTTCAAAAATAGACCTAAAAAATTTCACAGGCCAATAATCTCAAGCATTATAATTATAAATGGATTTTGAACTATAAAAAAAATTTACAAAAACTTATAGCCTCAATGAAGGTATGACCCTTAATAAAGCAAAACCGTAGACAAAAATTGGTGTAGCCAACCTCAATTACTTATAAAAAAAATTTGTGTGACGAAAGAAAAGGGATTTTGAACCTTAAAAATACATTGTTCTAACTTTGTTTCTAAACCGTTCATCGCCCATGCCAGCTAGTGAGCTCCTTGTTCATGGGGTTTCGATTATAGTTTGTGATTTCGACGAAATCTTCAATGTTTCAGCTGGAAATTCAAAATGAAATTCTGGTTTCACACCGAAATTTCGCCGAAATATTGAAAAAGAAAACAAAAATGGAAAAAAAGGGGGCCTCATCCATTGGAGGCCACTTCCGTGAGTTCCCTCTCTATCCACTATTCCACCACAAACTGTGGACCACAGGAGAGAGACAAGAGAGAGAGAGAGAGGAGACAAAGTGGAGATTTTGTTCCGACCAGCCAATTCTAATCCTGTCTCTCTAACTCTACTCTCCTGCTTCCATGGCAGTCGACCTGAAACACCAACGCCTGTAACCCCACCTAATCCACCATGAATTTCAGTATGTCTTTCTCCAACTTCTTCCACCCAAGATACAACGAAGATGGCACTACTCTCTGTGATTTCAAGTTCCCTTCCGTTGATATCAAAACCCAAGAAAAATCAAAGCTCACAGCCCATATAAAGCTCAAAACCAGTGATGAATTCTCAAGTTTATTGCAGTCTTGCACAGCTAGGAAAGACCTAGCAGAAGGTAAGCTTTTACATGCTCAAATAATACTTAATGGGCTCGACCCAAGTGGCCCTTTAGGTTACCATCTCGTGACTCTCTATACCCAATGTGGGTGCGTTGAAGATGCACAGAAGGTATTTGATAAAATGCATCAAAGAATAAATCTTCTGTGGACCGCTATTATTGCTTGTTCTGTGAGAAATGGTGATCCTAAAGAGGCTCTTAACGTCTTTAGAGAGACGCAATTAAGCCAATTTGAACCCAGTGAACCGACTCTCTCATGTGTCCTCAGAGCCATTTCAGACCTTGGGTATGTAAAAAATGGCCAAGAAGTGCATGCTTTCTTGATCAGAAATGGGTTAGGAACTGAATACACATTTCAAAATTCTGTTGCCAATATGTATATCAGTTTCCATAGGCTAGACGATGCTGAGAAGGTTTTAGCTGGGGCAGGGAAAGTGGATATTATATATTGGACTTCATTAATTACGGGGTATGTCGATATGGGGTGTGTTGAAAAGGCTTTAGAGCAATTTAGGGAAATGGTGGAGATGGGTGCTGAGCTTAATGTGGTCTCTTGGACTGCATTAATATCGAGTTTTGTCAAGAATGGACATGGTCATAAGGCATTGGAACTTTTTAGAGCTATGCAGGAGGCTGGGGTGGAGCCGAATTACGTGACCATAGCAAGTCTGATCGCTGCTTGTGCAAGGGTTGGGGGCAGGAGATGGGCCAGGTACTTGGAATTTGTTGCTTTTGATTATGCTTGTGCTAAGGAATTTTAGTGTTATGATGTGCTTGTTAGTGTCCCTGTAACTTTGTAACTTCACGCATGTATTGATAGGTTTTGTTATTGTGCTTGTAACTTCGTGCATACCTGTGTGTTGTTTTTTTGGGGGGCGTGGAGAGTGAGGGAGGTAGATCCCATTGGCGTGGCCTTTTTACACAATTGATATAATTCCTTGTAGAATTCATGTGGCCCACTGGAAACCAACCAAATATTCCTTTTCTCAATGATTGGCACAAATTTTAGGCAGAGGGAATGCAGTTCTAGGTAGTTTTCTTCCGTCTAAACATTGTCCCTTTAGCAAGAGAATCAGCAATTTATTAGCTTCCTGTAATGTATGGAAAAAGATCTGCACTGTTGCTAGCTTTTCTCCTATTCTAGATGAACTTGCTAGCTAATCGCCTTCATTCTTCCATAACTTCTCCTGTCCACTGAGGTGCTTCTGGTCTCTTCTTGTTCTTTAGCATTCCATAGTCTTTGTTAATTGTTTTTGTTGTTTCCATCTAGTTACATACATTGAATTTCCTTTCACTACAACCAGTCACAAAAAATTTCAGCCAAGGCAGCTCTGGATTTGGACTCAACAGAATTGTGAATGTCTAGAGAACTTCAACTGCTTTTAGCACTGTGGTGTATAACATGACCAATATCATCCTCATTGTCTTATGGCCATGAGGTTATCACCATCACATAGATGGTTGGACAGTGATGAAGGGGAATGGGTCCCACCATACAATTTGATTAATTAATTGTATGCGGCTACTTTCACTCCATCACTGTCCAACCAACTGATTGGATGGTGATAAATCGCATGGTCATGGTTGTTATTTATTACTATAAATAACTATATAGATCATATTATAATTTTCCATCAGAGTTAACCTTATCTGTTTCTGACGAGATCCCCAGATCCCTAGCAGGGGTTCTTGTCAAGAAATTCATGGACAAAATTTTCAACCTTCAACAGATAAGATCCCCAGCTTTAGATAGATCAAGGTTCCTAACGTAGCACCGATTGACACTAGGCGTGTTGATATTAAATGATGCTGTCTTCCAATCTCGAATCAAGCCACCCACTATGATGCCTTGAACTCGTCATTGATCATTGCCTATATTTCCTAACATGTACATCAGGGCCTAGCCTCTCTATATGTCCCTCCAATTGGAATATAATGATTGTGGAACAATGTGCTATAGTTCTTCCAATCTTAAGGAACGCATATGCATTGCCCTCGTGGTACCAGTTTTTAGGTGCTTGCCCTATGGGAACCAAAATTTAGATTTCCTATTTGAGGGTGTTATCCTGTGTCCATGTGAGAGACTCGTGTATTTATTTGTAAATTGTGAGGGATAGAAGAATCCGCAAGGGCATGCTTATGCGTGTATAGTGTGCATATGTATTTTTTTTACCAATATTAATAAACCTTATTAATGACAGGAGATTACATAAATGAAATAACATTTTCGGACACCAACAACAAAGAAAGGGCGACACCCCTTTTTGCAAGAGTATCAGCAGCCAAACCGATTTCAACTGCCAAGGCACTCTTTGTTCCTTATTACACCATCAAATAACATTCAGCCAGACATCTTCCACACTGCTGAAGATTTCTATCTTTCTTTCTTAAAAAATCTTCAAACCTTGGAGTAGGGCTGAGAATTTAGCGTGGTTAGCAGTAGCGACTCTGCAGGGGCCAGCATAAAAAAAAAGGACCTTACCATTCCAATCTCTAAGAATCCGCCCATTGCCAGCCTGACCCGGATTACCATATGAGCTTCCATCAAAGTTAAACTTAAAACAACCTTGCAATGGTGGGAGTCATCTACCTTTAGGCCGACATTTTATCACGCCCAATTTAGCTTAAAATGGCCTTGCAATGGTGGGAACCATCTACCTTTAGGCTGACATTTCACCACACCCAATTTAAACAAGTTTGAGAGATTTAGCATTATGTCCACTTCTGAAATACCCCAATCCTCCTTGGTAATCGACAGCCAACGCCAAAAGGAATGCTTGATGTTGTTGAGAATTGACAACTCATTCCCATCATATGTGCGCCAATTTCATTCTTTCCACACTTCCCACTGTATCGTACCCCTCAGTATTTTTCAAATCACAGGGACAATGTTGGGTAAACTTGGGGAAGCAAATTGAGTTACATTATCCAGTACATAACATCCTCGCCCCCAACTGCTGAAAACAGCATTACCAAATTTTTGAGACAAACGGACAGTGCACCAAAAGATGGGCACCTGTTTCTCCATCTCCCTTGCACATTAAACACACATGTGCAACATTGATACACATGTTCTTGACATGACTGTGGGTTAGGGATGCATATTTGGAAATCTAGCATGAATTCTAGGGGTATATGGTCGATACCTTTTACCGGCAAGAATCTCTGAAATGATGGGAGAAATACACTCTAAGAAAATATAGGGGTGTTATGCTCATACTATAGGATTTCGAAAGTCATGAGAATCGAAACCTATATAGGACACGGCTAATATAAGTCAGCCGACTCGTATGTAGATGTGCGTACTCTGTCCATTATGAATTTTTGAGATAGATTTTGAATCCAATGTTCGAGGTTTATATTGTCTCCAACATGAAGATAATTAATATATGCAAAAACTTGAATTTTAAAAATTAAAAAATGACATTTTTTTGTGGAATAATTCTTGACCATTCGTTTTAGTCCTTTGTGGGAGCACGACTCTTTTGCATCCATCTTTAAGATGGACGCTTGCTGCGTCAGGGGACATGAATGTAGAATTCCTTCTCTCACAGTACACTTTTACTTCTGTAGAATTGTGCAAGTTATTTGTATGGATTATGGGCACAAACTTCCTTATCTCAGGGCATTAAATTCAGTTCTTTTGATTCTTATGGCAAATATATCAGTTCCTCTTACTGTCTTGTCTCTTTGTGAGCTTCTGTAATTATATCAGAGAAGTCCATGGTTATGTGTTGCGCCATGGCCTCGAGCTGAAGCCAGTTGAGGGGGGGGCTCTAATAAAGAATTATGCCAAATTTTGGGGGATCGATGAGGCTTATTCTCTTTTCAAGACTCTCTCAAAGAAAGACGTGGTCCTATGGACCGAGATGATCGGCCTGCTTATGCAGAGTGGGTTGGACGAGCAAGCCTTGGCTTGCTTTCGCGAAATGGTCTTCTTAAACACAAGACCCGATGCTTTTGCTATCACTACTATTCTACCAGCCTGTGCTCGCTTGCTTGCTTTGAAACAATGCAAGGAGATCCATGGCTACATTCTTAGATATGGTCTGAGCTCAGATGTAGTGGTGGGTTCCTCTCTCTTGGACACTTACGCCAAATGTGGGTCTATCAATTCTGCTCGGTTGGTTTTCAATGTGTTGGCAAGGAGAGATTTGGTATCATGGACTGCCATGATTATGGGCTATGCCACAAATGGGTTTGGGAACTTGGCTTTCTCTCTCTTCTCTGAGCTTGAGGAGAATGGCCTTGAGCCCGACTACATTACATTTATAGGGGCTTTGATTGCCTGTGCAAGGGTAGGACTGGTAGAGGAAGGTCTCGAAGTTTTTAGGAGCATGAGCCAAAAGTATGGGATTAGTCCAGGGATGGAGCATTACGCGTGCATGGTCGATCTCCTTGGAAGGGCAGGGCGCCTCAAAGAAGCATTAAGTGTCATATATTCTATGCCTTTTGAACCAGTGCCTGTGATTTTGGCGAACATGCTTGCTGCCTGCCGACTTCATGGGGATCATGAGACAGCTGAATTGGTTTCGAGACAAATGGAGGGTCGAGGATTGGAAAATCACAGTATGAGATTCAAGCCGGTTTTATCATTACAAGGATGGTGATACTGGGGGAATCTCTCTCCTCGCTTCCATTCCGTTAATCTGATATTCAGGCTTTGAATTGTGTCCATATTTTTTGTTTGTATAGATGTATGTATATTTTTACAGCTTGTAATTTTTCCTTTCATGGCCTTTGATTTTGTAAATGTAATCTTATCATCAATTGGCTGACCCAAAAGAGAGTTACTATTTCTAATTAAGTAGGATTTTTTTTTTGAAAATATTATCCACGGTTATATTGATTGATGTGAACGATGCAAAAAGAGGGGTTTGTGGCAGACCACAAATTGGGTTCTCTGTATAAAAATAATAGTTAAGACCAAAAAATGCTGTCCTGATTAAGTAGGATATGTCCTTCTAATCTAAAATTTTCCAATTCAAATCTCCATCAAGAGAAAATCCATCATGCTAGTACATTTGGGCATGATCACATGATCACATGATGATTATCTCGTCATAAGTTCAATTAATATTCCGTAAATGATAACCTCAGCTTACAATGAAAGTCATTGCAGGTACTGCTACTTCCTGTGGTGTTACACTACATATAACATTCTAACATCGCATTCATTGCCTGTGCTACTATTACTAATTCAATCTATCATATTACAGCCTTGATATGGAATTTCAGATCCAATCCATTTCGAGGCATTATTTTTTAGTCATGTAATACATATGTACCTAAGAGAAATAGGGTTTCCTTTTTTCCCTTCTGTACTTGTTTTTAATATCTAGTAAACCTGTGCAGAACCATCCACTAGAGCAAAGTTCGGTTTGTGCTCACTGTATTCAACAATGGCTGATGGGGACAAGTGCCCAATGCAGATTTCATACACTGTCGTAAAGAGTGGGAACAACTCTTGCCATCCCCGATGGCTTAGAACCTCATAAACTTCTCTTGCAGTCGAAACACCCTAAAACAGAAAGAACAGAAAGCATAGGGTTGAGCTTTAGCTATAAATGATACAAATCCATAAAGGGATATAAAAGCTTCACTAAATTTCTTGGACTCAAAAGCTTTACTCGATTGCTAGGGACACTTTCCAAATCCACACATAAATGCTCTGCTGGAGCCAATGTCTTTATCTCATCACATTAGGGCACATTAAATGCATGTTTGCCCAAAACATATGTCCATGGCTTATGTGTTACCTTTAAGCTTGCCACTGCAAATAACGATAGTACATTACCTAAAAATTATTTTGCCAGAGTTTGTAGGTGATAAACATCCAAATATTTTGATGCAGGATTATAGACTACACTCTATAGAAGATGGCTAATAGAACTGTATAGATAAATAAAAAAGGGATTGTATACTATGAGACTATTTACCATTATTTCAAGGAGGTCACAACCTGTCCTAGTAATTAGATGTCAACTTAGATAGCTTGGAGTGCATCATGAAGTTTGAGAAATTCTTTTTTGAACTTGAGTTTAGTCAGTCACACATCTACAAGTACTTGATTTACAATATGACGGACAACAGTGATTGTGACCTCCTTGTACTAAAAGTAAATGGTCCCTTTGTATACTTTTCCTGAATAAAATAAGTCAATAAGCGGGGATAGCTTTTACATCCATTCTTTTAATACCTACACTTATGCAATACAATTCGAGTGCAACCCCTTCACAGTTTCTTTCTCTTTTTTTTTTCTTTTTTTTTAATGTTTGTGTGATCTCTAAATTCATGAGTATAAAACTAGCTTCCTTAACAAAATGGTAAATGCTTTGGATTAGCATGAATGCTGGTCTGCTTGATTCTGTAGAGCTAGAGCGGAGTTATTTTGGTTACTTTCAAGGGTTAAAGGTCATTTTGGAAGTTTTACGAATTTATCATTTTTTACTTTGACATAGAAGGAAGTGATACCTGTAATTTCTGGCCTTGGAGCATCTCTGCTTCAAGTTCATCAAAAGACCTGGCATTCCCATAAGCAAAGAACACTGAATAAGTATCTTAAGAGAAGGAGCCAGACGACAAACCCTAGAATTTCTCATACTGAAGGCATTTGTTTCTGCAAAGAGAACCCACCTTTTGCCATTGTTCTTAGCAAAGGCTTCTGCAACTTTCCTGTTCCTCCCACCCACTACCATGAAAGAAGAGACCCATGACATATTACAGTCAGAAGAGGAAGAACCGGTTTAATTTGTTTTTTTATAAAGAGGATATTGGGATTTCATCATAATATGGGGCTGAATGCTTACAACATGTGGTGATGAGATCTGCAACGCCACAGCTCTCAAAGAAGGTGTTGTTTTTCACACTAGGGAACATCAGCTTAGAGAAGGCACGCATTTCTCTTAGCCCAATTCTCATTATTGCTGCCTTTTTATATAAGTGAAAAGAGAATTCAAATGGTTAGGGTTTACATGCTACAACATGCATTAATGAAAAAACAGATCGACATGCCCATGTGTGAACCTTGTATGTCACTACAAGAAAGCATTCATTCATGCGTAAGCGCATGCATCCACTGATGTGTTTATCTATGAATGTAGGTGCATTTTGTGTTCATGAACTAATTGTTAGGTGTCATCGTAGTAGCATGAAACCACGAAGTGAATATACAGATATCTATATACTTCTATATCTGTACATCTAGTTGATGTTCATCAACTAAATGTGCAAGCGTGCCCACATGAATGATGTGGGTTTGCATCTGTGAGTGTGTGTATGTATCAATGTGCATCTTTGTTGTTTTCATAAATGTTAAGACATAAATATTGAGCATTTGAGGAGTCGAAATCATGCTAGTGCTCATGCTGTAAAGATGAATCCATGTGCACATATGATGTATGTGCCTGTAAGTTGATGGCACTATGCATGCATGTGCTTCATGCGGTTTCATGTGTAGACATACACACATGAATAATACATGTTTGCAGATACCTTGGTGTTGTTACCCATCTCCAGCCCATCCACAAATCCTGATCCAAAAGAACACCAATGGCCACAATTATGCAAACTTCTTATAGTATCTCTCTCTCTCTCTCTCTCTCTCTCTCTCTCTCTCACACACACACACACACACACACTGACACCAGTTATAATTGTGCAAACTTCTGATAATTATTCTCTCTCTCTCTAGTGCTCTTTTAACCTGCAGCTAAAGCAACCACGTTCTTCAGTGTGCCACAGAGTTCGACGCCCTCAACATCTTGAACCTGCTCAAATCCATTAAGTATATATAAGAGAAATCATTACAGGAAAAGTATATAAAAGTGTATACAATTTAAGGAAAATGGAAGGAAAATAAACTTACTGGTGTTACAAGGAAATACGGTGTACTAAACAGGAGAACCCATTTCAGGGCAGTCTCCTCATCCTCTCTATATCCAACTGTCGCTTCGCTGAATTTCTCTTGTGCAATCTAAGCCAACAAAAAAGAATGAAGAGGAAAATTATTAAAATGCATATTTTGTTTGTGTTTTATATTTTTCATGTATTATGTTATCAGCCGTCTTTTTTTCTATTCATTTTTCTTAGCATTCTTGCACATTCTTCGTTTTCAAACCAAGCTTGTCGTTCTGGTATAGTTTATCAATTTTTCATCTATATTCCTTTTACATCTTGTAAGTCCTAAAAACCTTAGTATTACAATCGGTAAGTGTCCTAGCACCATGCCTTAACTTTTGTTGGTGAAATCTTAAACTTTCTTTTAACCCGTCCCAGATAAAAGAGCTAGGTTTGTTTTTGGTAGACATCCAATGTAAAATTTTGTCAAAACTTATCATGAATTTTGAACCAGCTTTTATTAGAGCAGAATGATATACCATGATTCGTATAGCCGATTCCAATTAGAAATATACTATGATGATGATGATGAAGTGATATTGCGGTACCTCATTAGCAATGTTGGCACCCATGAGAACTGAGCAATTGATGTGAAGAAGTTGAGTGATTAGAGTGGAAATCATGCAAGGGCCCTCTTTCTTCACCTCCATCCCCTTGATGAGAGAAATAGCCTGTGCATCAGGCCTGACCTTTCCTATGAGTCTCTTGCATATGCCCTCCATGAATTGATGTGGGGTTACAAATACAAGCATGGTAGCATCCTTTACTGTCAAATCACCAATTGTAACATACATGCATTTGAAGAATTAGAGAGAGAGAGAGAGAGGAGTAAAGAAGTGGAGAGAGAGGTGCAAGACACTAGCAAAGTAGATAGAAGTTTGTGAAGAGAGAGAGTTTGTGAAGCTACCTGTATTCACAAGATCAGGATCTGCTACTACGTTCTTTCCAAGCTTAACACCAGGAAGATACTTCACATTTTCCTGTTTAGAACAGCAAGTGAATACGTCTTGGCACGTCCTTTGCAAGAGTAATGAATGCAGATTTTAAGGTGATCCATAAAATATGTAATGATATCTTTGATTTCTCATAAGAATTATTGAGAAAATTTGGATGTTCTTTCTCATGTGCTGCCTTAAATCCAACAATTTTTCATTGAAAGTTGCAATTGTTCATTGGAAATTCAGGATGTTGGGTGAGGTTTTTTGAGATCTCCAAGTCTTCATGTTTAAATCTCTCTCTCTCTCTCTCTCTCAAAAGAGTTTGATTTTCGGCTTACATTCTCTCTGTTAATGACTTCGCTGAGTTTCTCGCCGCTGGGCAACGTTTCTTCAAAAACCCACATCCTCACTTCATCTGCCACAGACGCCACATTCACCTCCATTAACTTTCAAGTCATGGAAACTCAGAAAGAAACAATTCATCTATAAAACTTTCATGTACAATCTCTATGAGAGACAAACCTCTCTCTTGTTCGTCTCTCACATATATCTTTAAGAGAGAGAGATTGTTTTTGTGCATGGATAGACAAAAATTACTGTTTAATCTGTAGAGAGAGAAAGTGAGGAGTTGGGTCTTTGAGGGTAGGTACCATGGAAGGAGGAGAGCTTAGCAGTGTTTGAGGCGATGAGTTTGGACGCCACACTTCCCCAGTTGCCGCTTCCTATAACGGCCACCCTTTCTTGGGTCGCGCCATTGCAGTTGGAATTCATGTCTGAGTCAAGCTCCAGATCCTGGTTCTCTTGGGGTGCTACTTCGAGGGCAGGGACCATTATAGGAGAGAGAGAGGATTCAGGGTATTTGACTGGGTTATTCGAGAGAGAGAGAGAGAGAGAGGGGACGGTTATAGTGTGGTGGCAGAAGAGACGCTCCAAGTGGGCGGAGATGGCGGGCATGTTCGTAAGAAACAATGTGGGGTGTCCAGATAAAACTGGCGGGGTTGCCTATGGGAGGTTCTTCTCTCTCTCTCTCTCTCTACATATTAAAACTCCTTTCTCTCTCTACAAATTAAAACTCCTTTTTTGACACTCTACTTCTCCTCTCAATACAAATTAAAACACTTTCATAGACTCTTTCTCTCTCTCAAAATACAAATCATAAGACCTTCATGGACAGGCATTCTCTCTCTCTCTCTCCCCTGAAGTAATACATATTTATAGACTCTCTCTCCACTGCAAAGTAGAACACCTCTCTCTCTGTCTACATTTGTGGACAGGCTTGATTAAGGAGGACATTAGAATGTCAGCAGATGCATTTGTCGCCAAAGATAGTGTTCTTTTTAAGATATGAATTAAAAAACGGATCGGTGGCCACCCAAAAATCGGTTCGGATTGATCAATCGGTGGTTCGGATTGCTGTTTTACTGTACCAAAAAAACACGTGAAAAAACAGTGAAGTGGCCAAAAACTGGTCTGGATCGGTAAATCAGTGGTTTGGATTGCCGCTTTACTGTGCCAAAAAAACACGTGAAAAAACAGTGAAGTGGCTAAAAACTAGTCTGGATCGAGAAATCGGTGGTCTAGATCGTCATTTTACTGTGTAGAATTGTCGGAGTTCCCTTTTAGACTCAGTCGTTTTCCTTTATATACACTAAATCGGAATGGAGTGACTGACTCTCGGATCGAACTGAGCGATTCCCTACTGACCTGGCATTTTTTAAAGGGAAATTTGAGTATGGACTGGGTTTTTTTACCACTATAACGATATGGCTAAAAAATAGCATGTTATTATATGGAATGACATATCCACCTTTTTTTTTTTTTTGTCAAGTCTGTTCCAGTCTGATGTTTTAAACATCAGACCTTTTTATTTACCCCTCGAAAACTTGCTCTCTTCTTTCTCTCTCTTCTCTCGCCTGCTCTCTACCCTCTCTCTCTCCCTGTTTCAATCTCTCTCGCTCTCGCTTTCTCTCTCTCCTATCTTGGGCCTCTCTCTCTCTCTCAAAGTTCTATTAACATCACCAGCAGATCTCACTCTCACTCTTATAGATTTGGTATTGTTTTGGGGAAAAAGATTTTGGGTTTTCTTGAGAAAATTTCTACATAAATGATGATCTTCTTATTGTATTCAAATTGCATGTATATGTTCTATTAAATCACTTGATTTAAAAAAAAAAAATTCAATACAAGGCAGACCAATGGTTCAATTAAAAATGTACAATAGAAGGAGGTCTAATGTTTCTGACATTGAACCGTATGGTTCACTCCAAAATTTAGTGGGATGCGATCCGATGTTAAAATTATTGGACCACTTGATTTTCATAAAAAATTTGCAACATAATGCGGTTCGATGTTAAAAAAAACGGACCACTTGATTTTTAACAAAAAAAAAATAAAAAAATTGTGATAGAATGCAGTTTGATGTTTGAACCGCTCATAGAAAGTTGCAACATATTGTGGTCCGAGGACCAAAGCAAACTGGACCAAAAACAATAAGTATAAGGGTAACCAACGGTTCGATTTCTGAAAAATCAAATTGGGAGTAAACTTGACAAAGTTAAAAAAATTGGGGAACCCACGTTTCCAAAATAATAACGCGCTATTTTTTAATAATACCGTTATAACGGTAAAAAAAACCGGTACGTACATAATCCTTGGTGCCCATTTGACCTCCACAAGGATTCTCCCTCTAATCGCTCCTTATTTTAGTTTGATCTTATGGGAATTACAAGTGAGAAGATGCGTTCTTTAATCGTTGTTGTTGAACGACCCATCTGAAGAGGAATTAGGTGGTCGGCCCGACCACCTACAACACATGGTCGAGCCCCATGATTCGAAATTTTAGAGATCGATCTTACCTAGTATTAACTTCATGAAAAGAAAACTAATAATAACTAATGTAAAACAATATCATTAGGGTCTCCGAACCCATATAAAATTGTTAAGGGGGTCAAACAATCTTAATTAATACCAAAGGGTTTAGTCTCTGCTTTTCATTTCATTAGAGTACTTCATCAAAAAATATTCTAAAGTGACACTTATTTTAAAAAAATACCAAATTTACACCCTCCAGATAAAATAGACAATGTGATATCATCATCATCATAACATTTTTTCAATTAATTGGGTCAGCTACACAAATTCTGATCCGTCATTCTGCTCTATTTAAGGTCATACTTTATGTGAGGCCATAAGTCCCCATATCTTTATAGACTACTTCAAATAAAACGATAACCTTATACAAACTTTTTCTAATTATATTTTCCCTAATTAATGTAACGAACTACATAGGTAGCAACTTAGACAGCTTTAGAACCCTCTCCCTCTCTCTCTCCATCTCATTATCATACAAGATTATTGCCGTGGACCAAATTGTAGGTTTGGCTTTTTGTGGGAAAATTTTGCACGGAATTTTGTATGGACGTGAACTTCTTGGCATCGTTGATTCAATGAACTTTTATCATATCACGCTTAAAGTATCAGACTATCAGGTATTGCAGTTTACCCTCTTATCAAATCGCACTTAAAATATCAATTATTCTAACTTATGATTAATGAATGTTAGTGACTCTTTACAATTGATTCAAGAGAAATTAGTGAGATGCTAAATAATTCATCTCTACTGTATTCAATTGAATCAAGAGAAATTAGTGGGATGTTAAATAATTCATCTCTACCGTATTTTGACAGATAGGAATGGACCCAAGCCATAAGTGGGCCATCAAATTAATTGTCAGCAATCAGCTCATTTTGTTTAGGGGCGAAAAAGACAAGCATATTGATGGAATGGAAAAGTTTATATAGAGTTGAGGCTCTAAACAATCAAATTAGAGCCTACTTAAAAATTTCACTAGAGAAGGTTGTTTTGATGCTCAAATATTCTCAAATTGATCATCTTGACATCCAGATGTATGGACATGAGAAAAAAAATGTATTTCAAGTTTTGGAAATAGTGCATCTCGTAACGCATTTTTAGACCGTCAATTTTCAAGATTTTCATAGATTTGCTCGATCGATACTATTTTTAAAGCTTTAAATTTTATTATTAAAGATGAAAATATAAGCTATTACAAAGATTTCTAATATTGAAACCACACTTTTCACTACTATTTGAAGGTGTGATTTACTTTGATTGTTTAGAGCCTCGACTCTATACAAACTGCACTTTTTATCGAAAGAAATTGTATACAATGAGACCATTTACCTTTGGTATAGGGAGGGATGTCACAATTACTTATAATTATTCGATGTGAAATCTAATAGTTTGAAAAAATTTACTCTGAACTTTGAACTTGGTTAATAAGACAAATACAGCCATCTAATTTCACATCCAATGGTCAAGATCAATTGTGACCACCTTGTATCGAAAGTAAATAGTTCCATTATATACTTTCCCACGGTATAAATGCAACTTTATAGTAGCCTCATCTCAAAATTTGTTTTATGTTGTCTTATGGTGCTTCTATGGGGCTTGTGTATGAGTTGACCGGATTTGTTTAGATAAAAGAGTCATTAAGTCTGGCTCTAGCTAATCTGGTCCTACTCAAGCAAAACTCAACTAGGCCGTCGAGCGAGGCATGGCTCTATTGGGCTAATTGGCAAACACTATTAATACAATCCAGTCCCACTGAACCACTAATCTGATCAAGAAACAGAAGCTGGAAAATGCATTTTTCCGCGGCCTTCAATATTTTTGGATTCCATAATAAGATACCGTTCGGGCACCATGAAATCTTGCCCTCTAGGTGGACACTGAGGGCGTGTTTGACAACTGAAACATTTTGGAAGTGGAAGGTCTTAGTTTCGCCAACTATGCACTCGTGTTTGTTGCGCGAGACTAGAAATTTAAGCCTAGAAAGGTAGCTTTCTATGCTCATTAAAAATAACATTAATTGTGGAAGCTGCCCCTTCCATGCTACATGATGTAAGGCGTAGCTTCCACTTTTGCAAAGGGCAGAGTCCAAATTTTGGCCCTCGCGTCAAGAGGACACCGGCTCCATGGTTTGAAATGGAAGGAGCAGCTTCCTAAAAATGACTGACAGAAGAACTTGCTTTTAGGAAACGTGGAAGCCGGGCTTCCATCTTGTATTTTCCATCCATTCGTAACAAACATGTGGTACTATTTGGTAACTTGGGTCTCCCACAACCCAAAAATTCCACAAAAACAAACATGTTATTGGTGGACATGCTAAAATGTCTCCTCTCTCATCTCTGTAGTGATAAAGGAGCTCGCTTTGCACACAATTTCTATGTCAGCCTTTCATCCACAACATGTAACCCTTCCGAAGGTTCAGAATAAATACGCACTTGATTCATTTTTTAAAAATATTATATTATACAATTTTTAGGGTATAAATTAATTTTTTAAATAAATAATTTTTTTTTAAAATAAATAAATTATTTAAAAATATTGTGAATAAAATAATCAAAATACCCTTAAATGTATTTTTGTCAGTATTTTTTGTTAAAAATATTTTTTTATTGTTTTAGTTTACCACCCTCTACCCACCCCAACTTTTAGATAAATATAAGTGAAAAAACATAGAAAATCAAATAAAAATTATTTTGTAGCACTTGGATAAAGCTAAGTTCAATTTGAACAATTAAGAGGTGTTTGTGCATCTTTCAAGTGTCCATGGGACGTATACCATCCCATATCCTTTTTATGGTATTTTAATTATTTATATTACTATTTATATTACTATTATTTAAACTAAAAGTTAAGAACACCGGCCTTTTTATCAATAGGGGACCCATCTTAGGCCATTTAAGTGCCAAATTTGAGTATTCCAGGCCTTTTGCAATATTTACAAGATGTGAAACACTGCCTTTCTATAATTCGAACCCTAATTTTCTTTATTTTTGGAATTTGGAAGATTTCGAAATTGGGATGTTCAGCCCAAAAAGTGAAAGATATACGTCTGACTTCTTATTGTTCGAGGCCCAGTTTGGGTAATTTCGGAACCAAATTTGAGCCTTCTACAAGGTTTTATGAGATCTACAAGATCTAAAACAATTTATTTCAAAACAAAACCCCAAATTTTTTAAAGAAAAATATTTCAAAATTGTTTTTTGTGCGCCTTCTCAAGTTTCATTGATGAACGTACTATTCTAATAAACTTCTTTCACAAACTAATATATTTGCATTTACACGATTTTTCACCCTTTGTTTCCTGATCATTTTGTGTAGAGGATAAAAATTAAGATTTAGGCAAAAATAAAGGGAAAAATATATGTACAAAATAAAAGAGCAAAGCCCAAAAATTTACATGGCTCACAATTGCCTAAATCACGGTGCAGCAAAATTTTCCTCCACAACCACTACTGTGATGTATGAGTTGCATCATTTCTCTTTAATTGATAAAAAAGTTTGAAAGAATAGGTAATATTTCTCCTAGCGGCCAATATGCAGGTAATATTTCCCCTGACAGCCATTATGTGAAATCTGCACCGTCCAAATCAATGAACAACACATGGTGCAAATGTGTGCAGACTTGTATTCTTTGTATTATAACCACCTTAGTCATATAACTTGTCTACATGGAATGAAGGAGATGATGTAAATGTTATGGAGAAATCAATACGTACCGTTCATTGAGTTGTAGTGTGGCTCGAACCAGCTGTCATCACCGTTCAATCCATAACCACTAGGTTGATGAGCCTCAATAGACTATCTTGGTCATATTATAGTCAGCTCCATTGCTCCAACTATACTGCCTCGGTCATTTTAAAAAAAGTGTAGGGTACTTTAGGTACCTTATCGTCTAACCTCTATAAAATGGAACGAGTGTTTAGGGTTTTACCTCTGAGGCTCTGCAACCGAGTACCAGTAGAGAGAGAGGGAGAGCTTCATACGTAAAAATGGCGGTTCCTCTCCTAAACAAGAAGATCGTGAAGAAGAGGGTCAAGAAGTTTAAGAGGCCCCAGAGCGACCGCAAGATCTCTGTCAAGGTAAGCTCTGTTCTCCATTTTGTTCCCATCAACCTAGGGTTCTATGGTTTTCAGATTTAGGTCTTATGGTATTTCAGATGAAGGGTTTCATCATATTGTTACGTAGGGTTACAGCTACGGAGAACTGATATGTATGATCTCTATGGTTTTTAATTTCCTAGAACAGAGATTAGATTTTCGTGATTTTTCACTGAATGTGGAAAGCTATGTTTCTCTGAGTAGATGGTTATTTACAGGCGAAGTTGGTGAATTGATATATTAGGGCAGGGTTAGCTGGCTAGCTAAGTCGTTCAAGTGATTATCATGGGTGTTCTAATGTTTAATGTGTGAGCATGTGATTCTGCATAATTTTATTTTGGGAAACTAATAAATCTAGCTTTTGAACAATCTACATTATAATTATAGTTCCTATGATAATTTCTGGTGATCGTTTATTAGCTAAAATGACAAGGAGATTTCACATTTGAGAAGAAAACTAGGCCAAAGCTTCGATGACAAGAATAGCTAAGAAGAAAAGTTCAATTTCAGAATAAATTTCATGAGAGTTCAGAATAAATGTCATGAGAGTGCTGATTGGTTTAGGCATTTCCTCAAAAAATTTGGTGTAATTTCTCAGTGTTCTCTATTGAGAATATGTGAAATAGTGAATTTTGGCCAGATTTCTGATTACATCCAGATCTGTGAAAAATTGTGAGCAAACTTGTAAATTTGAATTGGGTAATTGTTTTCATTTGAGATGCTTATTGCTTGAAGTGATTTTTCCAGAAAAAGTGTAATTCTTCTGTGCAAAAGTTACTTGAGAGGATGGAAATAACTTGTCAATTTGATGTTTTGGTGACTTTTGAAGCTCACGGTTTTGCCTGTGAATTTAGAAAATGGTTTTGGTTTCATGCCTAATGATTGAGATGGATCTTTTGCTCTTGTCTGGAATTGCATTTTAAGATGGATTATAGAGGATGCAAATAGCTAAATAGGTAAGGAAAGCATTGGAGTCCTTTGATTCATTGGGATGATAACAAAGAAAACCTTCTGTTGAATCCATTTTGATGTGCAATGACAAATTGAATATTTAATTTTTTAATGTTGTGTCAATTAAAACAAAGCAAGAAAAGGAGACTCAAAAGTGAAAATTTTGGATTCTTCCATGGAACATTATTCGGCATGTAAAATTAATTCTATGCTATCATTGGCTTTTGAAAGACTTTCCTTGCACCTCCTCAATCATCTGTTCTTAACAATGGATGGTAGGGATGTGTGGTTCATTTGAGAGACTCTTAGCTGACTTCCATTGTCGGTATTGGATGCTTTGAAACCCAAATGATAGGACATGATATTTTCCCAGATATTTTTCTACATTTGGTTATATAACTTAAAAATTTTAGTTATGAGAGATTCGGCAATGTTGGGCATCAGTTTCTTATGAATCAGAATCCTATTTCCATTTTGTACTTGATGTTCTAATTTCTATGGTTGGAAATCCTGCGAACAGCTCCGCTTATATATATATTTGCATTTGTAACTTGTTTTCGCATTAGCAATATATATTTTGATTTTTCTTCCAAATATATGCATCCTAGCTTCTATTTTGCATTGCATGAATTTTAGGAAATTGTGAATGTTGAATTTAAGGGTCAAGTAAAATTGTCTGGTACTTTTTTAAAACCTATAAAAATGTTAGGTCAGCTTGCGTTTTTTTATGAACTCCAAGGTTGATCCTTGACCTCCCCCTAAGTAACCAGGGTTCTATGCTACTAGGCTAAATCCTAAGTGACGTGCATGGTTTATTCTACATTTAAATGCTTATTCTCCATTCGCTTAATCCTCTCTTAGGTATGTATTAAAGTAAGTCATAAGAACGCAAACCAGATGACCCATGATACTTGGGCCTGGAAATTGGCACGGCATCATCATCATTTTAGCCTTTTCCCAATTAATTGGGGTCGGCTAGGAAACTAGCACTGCAAATCTTTAAATTTGTACAATCGATCCTTTGGGGATGTAACTAAGTCTTTTAGTCAGTGTCTGTGACAACTGGATGAAGAGCAAAATCTAGGACCGTAAAGGCTTCTAAGATTTGTTTCTGTGATGATAAGGTTCACATGCTAAGCTGGGGCTCATGTATCTTTTATCTGGCCTTTGAACAATGTACCTTTCTTCTCCTGTGTTATTATATCATTGCATATTGATGCTTGTGCAACAAATAGTTTAATTTTTTTTCGGCCACTTGTTGCACTATAAGTTGTTCCAAGAAGGAGCCCATAGATTTGGGGTTTTAGTTGAGTATATTGTTACTTTTATGCCCTTTGTATGATGCGGTTTTTTATTTTTTTTGTGAAGTTTGTCCTTTTTTTTTTTAAACAAATTTGTTTTTGTTCACTTACATTCTGGACTACCTCTTATGGAATTCTGGCTGCTACCTGGTATTGTATTTTTATTTCTGTTTTCTAGATGGTAGATGTGAGTGCGTCATACAATTTACTTGCTCTCATCTTGAGCAGAAAGTCTTTTGATTTGCCTCGCATTTTATCTCTATATGTGAGTCGGCCATGTGATGTGTTGGCATGTGTTTCTTTATTTCTTTTATGAGTTGGAGTTTGAGCAACCTTTTCACTGCGAATGATTTTTAGGATACATCTTCAGCTAGTTCACCTTTTCTCTGAGATTGAAAAAGGTTCATTTATCTGGATAAGATAACCTTACATGGGAATTATTAAAAAAAAAAAAGAAGTGAACCTTAACATGGTATTGGGTCCTACAGGTAAAATTTTCATTGATCATATTGATTCACACATGAGCTGGAACCTTATGACCAGTATGATTTTGCTTGGGGATATAGCTTTAGCACATAGGCTTCTGGCTTATGCTGTATCCCTTCCCCTTTGAATTTCTAGCACGAATATTTTTGCATGTCCTCTTCTTTCCTTGGGAACTGGCTCGTGATGTATGACGTTCCTCTAATTTCTGGCAAGAATCTGTATTCATAGCTTCTTCTTTCCTTGGGAAACTACGAAAATGCTTGGGGCTCTAACATGGGGTTCTTCTTATATTGTTTGAGGTATGCTCATATCTTCTTGTCACATGCCTCTATGTCATTTTGGTCTTATAAGAGGCTTCAGCATCATATCTATGGACTATGAGTGGACTTTCTTAGTAGATCTTTTTGTGATATCATCACTCTCGAATATGAGAGGACTTTAACGCTTGAAATCACATACCCAATAGGACATTTTTCTTCTTCGAGGGCTCCATAATATATCCTGTTATTCGTGGTCCAGTTTGTGTGGTTGTCATAAAGGATCTCATGGCATTCTTATACCGCAATGTTAGATCTTGATATTATTTCTCGAAAATGAGAATTTCTGTCCTTTCTTGTGAATTGGAGATGTTGGTAACTGGAGGGTGAGATCTAATTTTGTTCTTCGACATTTGGATTTAACCTTCTATGTTTGGTGCAGTATTCACCAATAATGGCACTATAATTTGCAGATTTGCATGTGCCCCCTAAGCCTTGGTTACTATAATTTGCAGATTTGAATCTTCTATGGAATTTTTAGATCGATCTGTCAGAAGAGGTTGTTTGTGTCTTTTATGTGGAGTTGATTCTATAATGGATAAACTGAAAATATTTGCATAGTTTTTTAATATTTTATGTGCATTTGGAAGTGTTGAACTTCAACGTGTACGCATGCATTTTGTTCTGATAGGTTGCTTTTTGTTGCTATAGGAAAACTGGCGAAGGCCTAAGGGTATAGACTCTCGTGTCAGGAGGAAGTTCAAGGGAGTCACATTGATGCCGAACATTGGATACGGCTCAAACAAGAAGACAAGGCATTACCTTCCCAATGGTTTCAAGAAATTTGTGGTGCACAATGCCAATGAACTCGACCTCCTGTTGATGCATAACAGGTGCTTTGCTCTATTATTTATCTGGATAAAGATGTTTAGGTTTTGCTTTAGTGGAGAATCAACACAATAGACAGTTCGATCTGTTACTTATCTAAATAAAAATATTAGGGTTTGTTTTGTTTGTGAGTTGAGAGAGAGAGAGAGAGAGAGAGAGAGAGAGATTATATGCAGTTGTGTCTACAATTTTCTTCAACACCCTGCCCTGCGCACATGCCTAAACACAGAAGGATTTTTGCTTTTCTTATGTACTAATGCTTATGATTATGTTCAGGACTTTTTGTGCGGAGATTGCTCACAATGTGTCCACTTTAAAGAGGAAATCCATTGTGGAGAGGGCTGCTCAACTCGACATTGCAGTTACTAACAAGTTGGCAAGGTTGCGCAGCCAAGAAGACGAGTAGACGTGGTTTAGTCTCTTTCTTCTTGTTTTATTAGAGATTAGTTTTTTAATCCAACCAGATAGGCTTTTTGGGATAAGCTTTCCATTTTTTATAACTGAGACTTCTGGGAACTTTGAATTGTGTTGGGGATCTTGTGTTTGTTTTGTGTTTAATATTTCTGTTCATCATAAATTTACAAGTTTGAGGTTCCTTAATTATGAATGTGGATCTCTTAGCTTCATGCGCTTTATTTGTTATATCATCATGGATTTTCCTTGAGAGACTTTCAGGTATGTGAGTTATTACGGTTGGACCTACCACCAAATTGGTAAGGGCTTTGGTCTAGTGAAATCGGTGAAACACAATGGGTTGACCGGTTGGATTGGATTTTAAAAAAAAAGGAAAAGACAAATGAACATAGTAGTTTAACAATATAAAATGTATTGTAATTTTTTGTAACTTTATTTAATTGATTGAATCGTAACTCTATTTAATTAATTGAATCAGTTAAATCCGATTTGTCAAAATTGGTTAAATATTAATGTTTACTCTTACCGTATTGATTAAGGCATTGGTATGCTTTTCGATCGGTTGGACCTTTTGGTATGGTTTTGATAATTATGATGCGAAATATGCGATAGTTTTCAAGATGAAAGTGGACTATGTGGTCCGATTTGTTAGGTTTTTGTTAAAGTGTCTTGACAAAAATTAGATAAATTTGTGTTTGATATGTTTTAATAAGTCGGATTGATGTGGTTTTGTCCGGTTTGATGGGTTAAACAAATTTGAGAAATTGTTGCAGTAAATTTTTATGTTTTTAAATTTGTGTTATTATTAGTTATAAATTTTTTGAAATATGGTCCATTGACTATTAGTCCAATCTGTTGTAAGTGAACTTTAAATTGAACCCTTCACCCATTTGAAGGTCGATTCAGTGCCGATTAACATATTTATGGATTCTGCACTGTATGCTCATTCATAAATAAATGAAACAAATTAGACAGATGCAAATAAAAAATAAAAGTGATTGGTGGAAAACTTGTACTTGTGCATGTTCCTTTCAAGATTTCTGAAAACCATGCTCATGGATGGATCCCAAGTTTTTTCCTTCCGAGTATTAGCAGTTTTTCCTTCCCATTGACTATTAGTCCAATCGGTTGTAAGTGAACTTTAATTGAACCCTTCACCCATTTGAAGGTCGATTCAGTGCCGATTAACATATTTATGGATTCTGCACTGTATGCTCATTCATAAATAAATGAAACAAATTAGACAGATGCAAATAAAAAATAAAAGTGATTGGTGGAAAACTTGTACTTGTGCATGTTCCTTTCAAGATTTCTGAAAACCATGCCCATGGATGGATCCCAAGTTTTTCCTTCCGAGTATTAGCAGTTTTCTCGTTTATTTTGAAAAAGCTTGGTATTATTATTTCTGCAAAAAATGGATTTTGAGTCCTTAGAAATTCATGGAAATACTGTATCTTATAACTTACTATTAAGACATTCGTTTTCAATTGTTTATGGATATATAAGATTTGTATCAACTGGAGTTTCAAATCTGAGTCATAGGTTTTCGGTTTCCGGGCTTCATATGTACCACTGGAGTTTGGGCTTTTAAAATGCGATTCTATTTTTTGGGTTAGTAACTTATTATGATGGGGTAGACTTGCAGGTTTTTTAGGTTTTTAAAAAGTGGTTTATTATGGCGGGAAAGCACCTATCCAACACTACATTGAGACAAAAGAAATGGACTGTTGGGATCTAGGGAGATAAGGGGCCTTACCAGAGATAGGCAAGCTTTGTATACTTCCCCTACGGTATATAAATTATATATATTTTTTATCCAATAATTTGATCTGAATGAATGGTTGAGATGGACTCAATTACAAAGTCATGTACATTGTTTTATTTTTTATTTTTTCTATAAAAACTTTGATACCAAATTTTGAGCTTCCACTCCTCTTTCAAACTCGCACCTGCAAAAATATAAAAAAATTATTTTTGATAAAATAAAATGATCAAAATACCCTTGAAATGTGTAGGGGTATTTTGGTCATTTTATTTTAATAGGGATAATTTTTTTAGTATTTTTTAAGTGTGCCCCATTAAGAGTATAGCACATGCTAAATTTCATATTCATATGATTTGTAGAAAAAATTAAAAATAAAATACTCTAAAACATCAGATCTAGATCTAAATCAAATGGTCAATGGTTCACTTTCTCTAAATTGGATGGCTGGATGCGTGGGGAGTAAAACACTTATATACAATAGGGAAGTACATAAATCTTTCCCTTTAGAGATGGGTTAGTTGTAGATTTTTGGACGTGACAATCAAAATATTAAAGGTTTGTTTTTTAAAACCTCCTATGGTTATATCCAACTCAGGTCAGATCTGCAATTGACTTGGATTCTTGGGTCAGGGCTGGATGGATCTGGCTCTTGCATGCCCCAACGGGTTTGGATCTGGGTCCAGTGATCTTGAACCCAGCCAGGTATGGGTTTCGGTCTAGGTCCAAGTCTGGGTCCTCATCGACCGCATATACCATTCCCAATTCTATATAGATCCAATTATTGAGGAGGAAATAAAGAGAAGGTCAGAGGAGGAGATAAAAAGAAGGTCAAAAGGCGTGCAGGGGGATCACTTCTGTCAATAACCCACTTTCAAGTAAGTGGAGAAGGCTAAAAGCTTATATCTTTTGAAAGGAAAATGGTTTGAAAGGATTGCACTCATGATTAATCTAAAATTGGAATTTAAGCATCGCAAAATATTTTCATGATTATCTTGACTTAAACATTATGTTTGTAAAAAAATATATATTTAAAACTCTAAAAATAGTATATCATCTATTTCGCTATCTTCCATATATATATACTTATTTTTTAAATTTTCAATTTTATTTATAATATTAGAAATTGATTTTAAAGCCCTCGTGAGGATTTGGACCGCCAAAAGTGCTCTCCAGTCAAGAATTTATGGTGCGGCTTCATTTTGTTTTCATAAAGGCCAGGCCTCCTAGAAACTTAGATCCTTTTGAAATGGTTCTCTCCCCTATGTGGGCTCAGATTCCAAGTTTCCGACTCTCCCACTATAAACATTCCAAAAGTAGATGCTTTTGCAGGAGTAAATTGTCCATTTAGTCCCTTTCCGATGTAGGAACTCAAATTTTAATCTCATCCTTGAAACCATTCATGTATTTAGAGATCTACTTGAATCATTATTAGAGTTTAAAATTTTAAAATTAGAAATAAAAATATATTTCCAGACCATTTTAATAATTTTTGATATCAAAACTACATTTGCAACCTCATGCAAACCACACCTTTTAACAATCATAAAGTTGAACGAAATTCTCAGATCGAACGGTCGTAGAATTGTATGTATAGCTCTTTGGCATGTAAAAGTAAATATACAATCTGATCCCGCAGGCGTAATCTGTTGGCCCTCGAAAGAATCTATGGTTGCGTTTGTGACTTTGTGGTCTGGTCACTGGTGCCATTGTTCCTTCCCCTCTCTCCCCAGATGTGAATTGCTTGTCTGGAACGCGAACGCACACCTGTGCTACGAAAACCCATTTGCTCAATGTTTAGAGAGAGAGAAACCCAATTGCTCAATGTATTCATTTTAGAGAGAGAGAGATAGAGCATTATCTGTAAAGAGGAGGAGAAGCCATTTGAAGAAAGAGTTGGCAAAAATGAAGAGGAGGGTGGCGTTTGTTTTGGTAGATGGGATTGGTGATGTTTCATTGCCTCAATTTGGGCACAAAACTCCATTGCAAGCCGCACATTTACCCAATTTGGATGCAATATCTTCAGCAGGGGTTAATGGACTCATGGACCCTGTTGAACCAGGTCTTGCTTGTGGCAGTGACACTGCTCATCTCTCTCTTTTGGGTTATGACCCAAGAATCTATTACAGGGGTCGTGGAGCGTTCGAGTCCATGGGTGCTGGCTTGGCCATGTCACCTGGAGATATTGCCTTCAAGGTCAGCATCTTTCTCTCTCTCTCTCTCTCTCTCTCCTTTTAATTTGCTGTTAGTGCTTATAAAAGTGGCGCCTTTTTCTTCTCTGGTATGATTTAGGGGCCTTGTGTAAAATATCCATTATGAGTTGAAGTTGTGGTGCATAGGATGGAATTTCTGGAATTTAGTGAGTTGAAGATTTTGGGTTTGCTATTGTCTCTGTATTGCATTTACTCTCGATCTGTATGTTTATGCATACTTGGTTTTGATCCTACGCTTGCCATTTTCTTTCTCTCTCTCTCTCATTAGCTTATTAAAATGTCTATTTGCTTTTCTGTCACCTCTTCATCTTTGCGTATTTGCTTCTGTCACCTCTTCATCTATGCGTATTTGCTTTTCTGTCACCTCTTCATCTTGGGCTTGGTTAATACCGGTGAAATGGATATTTGTTTGTGATCCAAAAGAAAATGGAGGTTTTATTATTGTTATTCTTGTGGTTAGTTTCACTTTCTTAATAAAATCTTTTTTACTTATAAAAAAACAAATAATTATTGCTCTTGTTGCCTAGGTATGTGGGGGCATATGGAAAGAAGATCATTCATCAAATTTTTAGAAACAGGGAATTTGGAAGGAGATCGATGAATTATTACCCATTATATTCTAGTTTTGAGGAGAAATGTGGAGATCTTCTCAACTTGGACTAAAGGATAAATTTTTAGATAAAACTGAAGACTAAATAATTTTTCATGGATGGAAGCATTATATTGTTAATGTGCACAGCCATAAAGAAGTAATAAATGAATGGATTTAAGTTTCACGGGTGTCTTGTTCCTTTAAACTTAACTATCTCAATTTCTTTCTTTTCTTTATTGGCTATGGGTACTCTTGCTTCTATAAAGTTGATGAATAGCAAGCATAACTGGTCTTAAATATTAAACCCATTGGATGGACTGGATTGGTTAAATTTGGAGAATATCATTTGAGCAAGGTTTGTGCAACCTTTTCTCAAAGGTGCACTTAATAGATCAAAGTGACCACCACAAGTGCCATCATCCAGCCCGATTTTCCTTTTGGACTTCCAACTCTATCCATAAAACTTATCAGGCTTCTAACAATTTCATCATAAGCCACAATAAACTTCATAATCATACTCTTAAAACCATGGTTCTCCGTGTAGCCTCTAGGGCCTCTGATATCTAAGCTTTCTTTAAGAACACAAGGACAAGCCACTCCCTCTCTCTATATAGGTGATAGCATCTGCTTGAACTATCTCACCATTCACTAGGGCAATAAATTGCCCAATATTTTTGGTCCTATTTAACTAAACATGGAGCCTTTGAACTGTCCTTATAAGGTCACTAATAGTACAAAGATGGATCATTGTAGGTCACCTTTTAAGAAAGGCATCTTTCAATTCATCTATGATGACAGTCTGCCCTTTTTCATCTCCATTTTTCAAGGAGGCTTTAGAACAAGCAGTCTCTTTCCTATGTGAGCTCCCCCTCAACTTCCAATGATTCAATTGATTTATCTGTCGTACATACACAATTTATTCAACACCTCAAGTTCTCATCTCGTGTCATTGCTTCAATGGTCTGAGCAGCCAAAGAGTGATATATATCAGTTAGTTACTTGCCATTCCATATCAGTTTTGTATGCGTGCATGTGATTATATATTGGGTGCATAAGTATTTACTCTTGGTACCTAGTTGGAGAAACTTTAATTTGACCATAAGGATTGAATTCTTTTTCTTTATTATTTTAGAACCACTCTTCTTGCTAGTAGTACCGTTTTTTACTTCGGACCATTTTACCAAGAGGCTTCCAAGTTGTTATCCTCACTCTAACTCCATATATATCTGAAGCATAGTTTCAAAAAGCACTAGGTGGGTCCTGGGCGACCTGGGCGCCCAGCGCCTAGAACCTGGGCGGCCTGGGCCCCAGCGCCTAGAACCTGGGCGGCCTAGTTGAATCCAAATAATGATTCTGGCATTCTGTAGTTATGTCAGTATCAGTTATATGTATTGCAGTACATAATTCAAATTATACTATATATTATTTAGTATTTAGCACATACTCCATAAGCATAACCATAATCCATAAGTCGGTTCATACTCCATATCCAATTAAAACTTAAAATTTTCAAACTTACTTTGAGTTTGATTGCTCAATCTTCAAACTTCCAGCTCAAAGATGCTTCTAAATACTCAAAATCTTCTAAAAAAACCCCTAATAACTTTGCAAAACATCAAAAAGTAAATATCATACCAATGGGTGATGTTTTGATCAATTTTTGTTAACTTTGAGTAACCCTTCGATCCTAAAAAATTCACCACAATCTACTTTTTTGGGGGCTTTCTCTCTAAATTTGGCTCCAACAAGTTTTAGCTTTCAAATGAACCTAAAACCCTAATTTTTGACCCTTAAAAACAAAAAAAAAAAGATCGAAAATGCCCTCACCGAATGGTTTTTCCGCCCCTGGGCGGGGGCAGGCCTTGGGCGGCCGCCCAGGGATCGACCGCCCAGATTGGCCGCCTAGGCTTGGGCGATGTGCCCAGGCCTTCTTGACCGCCTAGGCAGCTGCCTAGGCGCTGGGCTGTCCGCTTTTTGAATCATTGATCCAAAGCCATTACTTATTTTTATATTCTGAATTTCCTATGTTAAGTAAATTCTTTATTTGTTTTAATCTTCTATTTCAAGTCATCGTTTTGGTAGTTTATATTGTGCCAAGCCCTTGCCATTTTATGGAAATCTTCTTATATGTATGTGTGTTACACGTGCACACACATAGATGGGATTCTAACCTGTTGATACCAGATATGAACTTTCATGTCCATTCTTCTTCTTCTTCTTTTTAATGTTTCTATAATGCATGGTGTGAACTTTGTATGTGAAGTTGTTCTTAGTGGGAGATTATTTGTTCATTTGCACCTAGTGATTAAAAAATTGCCGATCTTGATCCGGAATCACTGATGATCGTGCCGGTTGGCAATTAAATAGTTTATAATATATCATGTACACATTTTATAATATAGAGATGGAATGGCCTAGTTGGCTAGACATGTAGGCATTGAGTCATTGTGGCAAGTTTGAACCCCTAGCATCCCTATTTTCTTTGATGTACCTTCAACCTTTTCTTATTTTAACATTAACTTCCACATTTTTTTTATTAGCATACAACAAAGGAAGTGTGGCAGGAGGATTTGCACCTCCATAGTTTGGGCCGCAATCAGACTCTCTAGCCCCCACGGCAAGCACTTTAAAACACATATATTATATATTATATTATTATTTATTTGTTTTTTTGGTCTTTTTTTTGTCGGATCTCAAATCTGGACGATCTTGATTGGAATCGGTGGGTGGACGATCCACCTTTCTGTTTTTTAAACCACTGTTTACACCTAATAACACTATGATTATGTAGTTCTGTCATCATCTACACAGGAATGAAGTGGTACCTTGGTAATTTCTGGCCCATGCAAATAGTTGTGGAAACATTTTCATGGATCAATCATCTATGTTACAAATGCTGGTGCTATCGCACTGATATTACTAAAAATTTTGTTGGGTGGAATGACCAATTTGCCATATCTAAACGCAACTTGATATAGTGAGGGTGGGACGCCTTTGGTCTCGCAAACATATTTTTTATTTGCCATTCACAATTTATAGCAGTCGTTGCGTCTTATGTATGATGGAACATGTTTCATGTCCTAATTTTATTTAACCCTCCGTACATTTTGCACTGCAGTCAAATTTTGCTACTTTGGATGAGACCACGGACATCGTGACAAGTAGACGAGCAGATAGACATTTTGAGGAAGAGGGACCAGTACTTTGTGCAGCCTTGGATGGAATGAAGTTACCATCTTTTACTGAATATGAAATCCGAGTCAGGTACAGAATGAGCATTTGTCATATTTCAATTTGGCATTTCCTGACGTTGGTTTTTTTGGCTCCAATATTTATGTAAGTTCTATTTGTAAGAAATTAAATGTTTTTTTTTATAAAAAAAAATGAATATTTGGAGGTGCTATTTGTAAGAAATTAAAGGTTTTTTTTTTAAAAAAAATGAATATTTGGAGGTGCTATTTGTAAGAAATTAAAGGTTTTTTTTTTTTTAAAAAATGAATATTTGAAGGTGCTATACTGATTTTCTGCTCTTTTTTAATAATACATAATCATGGACATCAGTAAGATGGTCCAAAAGCTTTATTTCTAGAATACGATGAGAGATTAACAAAATTTATCCATGATTGCAGATATGCCACAGAACATAGATGTGGAGTGGTTGTTAAAGGGCCCAAATTGAGTGGAAATATATCTGGCACTGATCCCTTAAAGGACAACCGGTTGTTATTAAAAGTGACTCCTCTGGACGACACACAGGAAGCAAAGAATACTGCTGCTGTTGTCAATGAACTATCCCAGGAGATATCACGTATTTTGGTTTCTCACCCACTGAATGCAAAACGGGCCTCAGAAGGAAAGAGCATCGCAAATGTAGTCCTCTTACGTGGTTGTGGAATTCGAATTGAGGTCAATATATTTTGGCTTTTCTGAAACTTTAATGTCGAGATTTTCTGCAGGTTTTCAAATGGTACATAATCCATACCTTTGAATGTTATACATAACGGGCACTTACCAAGTATTCAAATGTTTGCTTTTGCCTGTTTACAAATGGTCATTCCCCTGACCATCTTTGGATTAGGACACATGGGGATCCCGAGTTTTTTATAGGTCCCAGTGTGTAGTGTTCCAAAACACCCATCTATTTAAAAAGGAAGAGGCACCTACCACTGATTCTTTTCAATGAATTCTTGCCAAGGAAAGGCTTTGTTGGAGTTGGTGTAAGTTATTTGTTATTCTGGATGGTCCTTTCAATATATTTATTTCTATAGTGATATTTTCCAAAATGTTGTCAAAGTGCCATGTTTCTTGGAAATTTTGCATTTATACCTGTCATTCTTGTTTGTAGTGGTCATTATTTTCATTTTCTATGCACTGAGGTTTGGTTGTAACATAGTAAGATGTCATTATATAGCCTCCAATTACGAAAAGTCTGAATTATATTAGAACTTTTCTGAATGAACCTTTTGAATATGTGGCAAACTGCTGGGGATCCTTTATTGTTGCCATAAAGCAATGTCAAGATAGGAACAAAAAGTTCTAATCCATAGTTTTGAAACAAAATCAAACTCCTAAATTTTTATCCAACTAGACATGGTTGTAACCCCTGTGGAATACTCACATTATGTAATTGGGAAATGGTTGATAGAATGTGGTTTATCCATATTTAACAAATACTGTGAGCTCCTATGCAAGGTGTTCCTCATCATGTTGATCGTTTACCTGCATAGTTCATTGATAGCCTTTAGAGGAAATCGTAAACCATAGTTACTGCTTATTAGTACTGATATATGCCATAGAGGGTGGGAGACATATATTGTTTTGGAAATTGATTGGATGAAATTTCTCAAAAATAGGGAGACCTTGATAAATTTTCCCTGCTTCATGAGGAACAATGCATGCCTAGAAACTCCTTCCTTTTTGTGGGAAACTTGTCTTGGAAAGAAGGTTAAGCATAGCTACGGGTGTGGCTACCTGTCAGTTTATACTGCAGATATGTGCTTGTCCCTAACCAATATGAAACAAATACATAATGCAAAATGCAAACACCCACCTCTCCATTCTCCTCCCAAAGGTTGCCCCTCAATGTGGTTAAAAATCAAATAGAAACAAGAAAGTAATAAGTGTAGGAAAATCATTAAAGAAGATACTAACAAAATAATCATTAAAGGAGATAAAATCATAAAATATTGTTAAAGTCATAATACACATATGGATACAATACTTGCACAGAGATAATATATTATGTTATATTGTGTGCCTAGTTTTTTTTTTTTAATGTTCATTATGTTACCACAAAAATTTGGATGTGAAATCCATGAATTGTAAACACCTAATCTTAAACAAGAAATGTCTGAAAACTTAATAAAATTTGAAAAGAAGTCATGAAAGGTAGAGAAATAAATTATAAATATGAAAAAAGGTAAAGATTGATTATTATTATACATGTGCGGCCTTGCGTGCATACTTGCATGAACTCTCATGCATGTGTAGAAAAAAAAAGATTAAGAGCTTTAGCATTACTGATTGCCAGGAAAAGAACTTTACACTAAGATGGTCGAAAAAGAAAAGAAAATTCAAATTAAAAAGCAAATAATTTGTGGTATACATATGAGATTATCTATGAAAACAAAATGCATACATATGAAATTTGTATACTGCCCCAGAAAAACGATTGCCTCACCCTGCAGGGAAGTTTGAGAGGTTTATCTTTTGTTTGTAGACACTTTATCTTCCAGTTAATTAATTTATGTTTTTCAATTATTCTTCTTTCCCTATAATTTGTAGTTTAGTCTAAGAAGGGTGAGGACCTTAAACTTTCTCTTAACCTGTCTCATGCCCGAGTAAAGGGGCTAGGTTGTGTTAGGTAGGCAGCCAACGTAAAACTTTGCCAAAACTTATCATGAATCCTGAACACTATAATTTGTGGTTATTTCCTTCTTTTTGCTGCCTAGTTTGATGTGATATTATTCTGATTGATTGAATCGTTGAACTGCTGATTCGCTAAGTTCGTGGGATCGGATGCAAAATTCACCTCTGTAAATCTCTTTGAAAAAAGATTTTGCCTGATTGATTGCACCGCAACTATCTTTAGTTTGTTTCTCTAACAAATTAATGTGATGATAAATTATGAATTGATGATATTGTCATGTTAATGAAAATATGTTTTTGACAAATGGTAATCAGCTTATTAGATAATATAAAATTACTTAATTTTGATAGATAAACAATGTATCTTATAGCCTTTTGGCCGAACGCTAAATCAATCTACCAAGCAGTAAGCACTCGGCCTTTCCTAGAGCTTGAAGACTTGCTTACCACGTCAGAATCAAGACCTCCGAGTTGGCGGGATATCCCTGTAAAGCACCCCCCCTGATGGATTAGACTGAAGATTTTTCCAATGGTATAATAGATATATAATAATAATAAAAAAGATGATGAAAATATGATAAGGGGGGTCATCTCTTGACAGAATTAGCTTGAAACAACTATAATAGAGTCCCAATCACTTCCAGTTTTGGCAACCCAGCCGATCTCAGAATTGGCTTCCTGATGTTTATGTGAGAAGGAACCACGATGTTCTCACAAATCTCAAAGATCTCCATCATAATATGTGCCACTTTCGAAGTGGCTGGCGCTTGAGGCCCATCTGATCTGATCACATTGACGTTGTCCCCTTCCACCAATAAAGGAGACCAACCATTTTGTTCCATGATGCAAAACCCTGTAAGAATGGCGTCTGCCTTCACCATAGTGGAATTGCTTCTGCCTTCACCATGGTAGAATCAGAGAAAAGGCCATGAAAATGTCAATATTGTCCTCCATAGTGATCCCTAAAGAGTCCTCTAGTGCTTGAATGACACCCTTAGAAAACCATCAAATTTCAGCTTTTCAGCTTTTGGTTGTCTTGTCTGTCTTTCTCCCTGGCTAGACTTCACCGATAGGATGAGATTACTTTCCTCCAACGACTTAATGAGTTGTCTTTTTAAGAATGTTGACATCTGAGCAAATCAGTGGCCATGAAATAGCCATTTGACATGGTGTTTTTTCAGGGCATCAAAAGAGGACTTTCATCCCTAGAAGCTTGGTTTTTTCATCTCCCTACTTCCAAAAACTGGCTAAGGAGGAGAGCATGGGAAGAGTCCTACCTCTCTTGGGAAGAGGAAGAAAGCTCCATTTTCATTTGAATCCAGCCACTGATTGAGGCCTTACCCATTGAAATCAGAAAGGCCCGACAGCCAAAGCACTTGCCACGGGGTGGATGGAGAGGTGGTCACTGACTCCTCATTTTCCTTGACATATGTGACATCTATTGAGAATATATACTTGCTGGTTTTGAAGGTGATCGATGGTTAGCAGAGAGATTTGTCAAAATTTTAGAGCTATTATTATTATTATTATTTATTTTTCTTAGGAATAGGAATTGCTTTAGGATAACTTAGGTGGGAGGATTTTTGTGCATGAGTTTTAGCAGGGGCCTGAGTTGTTACCCAGGAATGCCTATCTTTTGGTTTAGGAAATATCCTGTCTTTTAAGATAGGGTGCGGTTTGTATAAAAGCCTAGGCTCTAAGCAATCAAATTAGAGCCTACCTTCAAATAGTGTTGAGAAATGTGGTTTCAATATTGGAATGAAAATCTTTGTGATAGCCTTAAAATATATTTTCATCTTTATTTATAAAGTTTAAAGCTTCAAAAATAGTGTAGATAGACAATCTATGAAACTTGAAAATTGACAGTCCAAAAAAGCATTATAAAATACACTATTTTCAAAACTTGAAATTCATTTTTTTCTCATGGTCATGCATCTTGATATCGAGATGATCAATTTGAGGATATTTGGGCATCAAAACAACCTCTTCTATTGAAATTTTTTAGGTAGGCTCTTATTTGATTGTTTAGAGCCTCAGCTCTATATAAACTTTTCCCTTCAAGATAGGTAGGAATTATCTTTTAGAAAGAGAAGATAATATGAGATGTGGAGAGATAGATGGAGATAGAGACTTACGTGGGAGTTAGAGAGAAAGAGATAAGAGAGAGTTTATTTTTTGTGGGTTATTTTATTTATTTATTTATTTTCTTGTAAGTGTATCTAAAGAGAAGTAGTCCCTCGTTGTAGAAGCAGAGATTGGATTTGAGTAAAGAGTTGGTCTTGTGAAAAGATCTTTTTTTGGGGTGGATTCCCTTGTAGGCTTTGAGAGAAGGTGTATTAACTCAACCCTTTTTATTTTATATTTCTATTTTTCTGGTTTATTATTTCTTCCTGCATCAGTTAGCAAATATTTAAGCATGCTGGCTATTGAAATGCTAATGCTCATGAGCTGGGGCAGGGTCATATTTTGGTAATTGCCGTGTAGAAAGACCAAACTAAAAATCTTCCATTACTCCCCCATATCCAAGCCTTATGTTCCTCATTTGTTCTAGGAAAAGAAAACCCCTCAAGGATGCGTGTGAAGGACTGGTTCCGATCTGCGAGATCCGGATCACAATTTGTATCGATTAAACAAATCGTCGGAATACCCAAAGTGAGGCATTCTCTAATAGCCGTATATTCTTCTTGGTGATCAACGATGATTACAATATCGGGTAACCCCATCATATATTTGATCGCGCCCAGATATGTTTGCAAGTGAGATAATTGTCTGTTCAACATTGCTGATCTCTTTTCGGGAGATGATTAAATCGACCCATCTTTTGTTCTGCTCTCAAGTCCCTGAACTTATGAAGTCCTGTTTCTGTAGTGGACCAATTCTTTGACATACCACCAAGCCATTTTTTATTTACATAATGACACCGAGCCCTTGCAGCTGATGCTACTGAATCAGCTGCTTTATCTTTCGTACCTACTATTAAGAAGTGCTTTCCTATACTTGCTGCATCAAAAAATCAATCGCAGGCTTCTGATAAAGAACGAGCAGTTCTAGTAAGATTTGTAATATGAATACCTTTACGCTTTCCAGAGATATAAGGTGCCATTCTAGGATTCCATTTCCTAGTGCCATGGCCAAAATGAACCCCTGCTTCCATCATCTCTTCCCAATTGATGTCCCAAGAATAATCGTTAAAGTCACTTCTAAATATGTGGCAGTAGACGACGCTAATACCCACCTTTGAGAAGTACTCACAAGCTGGAGCGTGGGGTTGGGAGCCTTTGGAGCACACTAATAAATGATGTTACATTTATTTGTACTAGCTAATGGCCCGCGCATTGCGTGGTGCATGTCCATGTGTCAATTTTTCATTAGTGAAGCATGAAGTGTGTGAATGTCAAACGATTTACATATTACTTTTAATGGATTACTTTATATAGTTCAACAGTTGAACACTTACCTAAAGAAAAAGTTATTTTATGTTCTCTAATAACTTTTATTTAATCTGTAAATTTACTAATAACTTTTATTTAATCTGTAAATTTACTTAAAAATAATTTATTGATTGAAAAGGTTTCACTCCTCATTCCCTGTTGCCTCAGACATTTGAAGTCCATCTCATTTATCTTTGTAAATGAAGCTTAGCATTTTCATTGATCATAACAGTTGCCGTTAGTTGTTTTCTTGACATGGGGCGAACTTCATTCATAGCACTGCATAAGTAGAAAATTATGTTTCCACGGTAAGTTAATCTCATCAATATTTGTTTTTTGTCATGATTTCGCTTAGATGCATGTTGCAGGTTCCAGCATTTGAAGAGAAGCACGGGCTGTGGCCTTGCATGGTAGCCCCAACTAAAATCATTGCAGGGTTAGGGCTGTCTCTAGGAATCGATATTTTGGAAGCACCTGGAGCAACAGGAGATTATCGAACTCTCTTGACTTCAAAAGCTGTAGCTATTGCCAAAGCACTTACTGCTCCTTTGCAATCTCCCCCTCTTGTTTTTGTCCCAGGAGAGGATGATCATAAACCAGGTCGAGCCGATGGCTATGATTTCGGCTTCCTCCACATCAAGGTATTCCTTTTGATTCAAACTCTCTTCCCTCTCTCTCTGTCTCTCACTCAGACACACACACATATTTTCACAAGGGAAATTTGTCAAAAACCCGTAAGAGATGAAGTATTTAACATCTTTCCCAATTGCAACTATTCCAACTCAAGGCCATGTGTTTTTTTTATGGGTGTTTTGAAATTAAATCAAAAGACATGGGTAACGTGTTAAATTGCTCATCTCTTGTGAGGAATTTGCCCTTTTCCCAATCTCGAGTTTTTCCCCCATGTGCCTTTCATATGTTTCGTGCTCAATTCCTTTAGTGTTCTCCTTGCTATTCTTAGTGACACTTGAGTGGACCACTTGCTATTTCATTCGAGTGAATTGTCATACATAATGTCGGGTCCTTCTGTAGAATAAGAAGCATAAATGACCTCCCTAAATCGCTTTTATATCACTAAATATGACAATCAAAGTATCCTCCACTGTATTCAAGGATCTATGCTCTGTTATCAACCAAATGTAAACCACTTTGTATTCTTGTTCTTTGAGAACCTTCGTGATTTAGCGACCACCTTTCTGACCACTAGATCATCCATAGAAAGCCAATAACATTGTAGATCCGTACTGGACTTCCTCAGTAGGTTCCAATGCCGGAAGACATTCAGTTATAATAAGATCCAGTTTTATATGCACACTATTGGTCGAACAAGACATAATATTTTCATATTTGCCACTGAATGTGGAACGTTTTCATAGTCCACTCATCTGTTGTAGAAGAAATAAACTCCCACAAGGTATTCATAATGAGAGGGAACGATTTTGTTCATTTCTTCTTAATTCAATGAGACATGATTTCTCGAATTGTGCTGAGTTCTTACTGGAAACTATGAGGTGGCATGTTGCAGTACAAGGATTGACTGCATGACAATGGTTAAATCAATTCTCCCTACAGTTGCTACCTTCCGGCTTCCTCTGGTAGTATAGTTCATGAATACTGTCCTTGGTCTCCTTGGTTAGGAAATACTGTTTGTTATGAATATGTGAGATTTCCTTGTTTTCACTCTATAGTCCAACTGTGCAGGCGATAGACGACGCAGGCCATGACAAGGCAAGCCAGTTCAAGGCTCGAGCCATGGAAGTGGTCGACAAAGCCATTGGTCAGCTTGTCCGTCTTCTTTGGGAAGCCCAAAGAAAGGGTCACTGTTCATACTCTCTGTGTGTAACCGGTGACCACTCCACACCAGTTGAGTATGGAGACCACAGCTTCGAGCCTGTGCCCTTCTCTCTATGCAAGCTTGAGGATTTTGTGGATGCAAGGGGTGGTGAGGCTGTAGTTATGGGAGCTTCACTTGACCCATTTCCTCTCCCTTCAGTTGAAAGCTGTGTAGGTGGTAGGGAGAGAGAGTTCACTGTGGAGAAGAGAGAGAATGAGGTCAGGGCTTATGGGGGTGATTCTGTCAGTGAGTTTAGTGAGATTGCAGCAGCTAGGGGGTGTTTGGGACGTTTTCATGGGAGTGAGATGATGGGGATCATAAAGAGGCACCTCCAACATTGATACGTGTGTGTGTGAGAGAGAGAGAGAGAGAGAGAGAGTTGAAAAGAAAATAGGCGCTTTGAGGGGGAGAGACCAATTTCGAGAGGGAGATACTAATTGTATGTCCTTGCTTTGGTTAATGATATGAGAAATCGTTAAGCGGTAGTAGCTTTGCTACAGTGTACTCATGCGGAGTAAATCGCAAGGTCCCTCGAGGAAAACACCTCCTAAGAGGATTTGATCGGAAATTTAGGAATCACTTTGAGATACCATATGAGTAATTTCAAAAAAGAAAAATGATTAAAATTTTTAGTTCCTAAAAGATCATCCAAAGCCTGGATTATTTGTGCTCATTTCTCAGGGTGAATTTTTCTTTGCTTTTTGAAAGTAAGCAACTGATGACTTATTCACAAGAATAGATTCTCCTATAGGTTGAGGTTTGTATAAGGTGCCCACACTATGCTATGCAAGTAAGTTTTAAATTTTGTCAGAATATGTAGTTCTGATATTGGAAACTATATGGTGATAAAAAAAATGTATGGTCATCCTTAATTATGGAATTTATAATTTTAAATATAGTATAGATCAAGTAGATCAATAATCACTTGAAAATCTTAAAAGTAAACGGTCCAAATAAGTTACAAGATATATTATTATGGGGTTGCAATTTTTTTTTTTTTTTTTTTTTCAATATCTACAGGTTGAGATAATCAATAGCAAGATTTTCCAACTTCTTATAATAATAAAAAAAAAAAAACAGATTTTCCAACTTCTGAACGCTCTTTTCTATTGGATTCTTGTGATGCACTTTACTACTATAAGACTGCAACTTGCCACCTTATATAATAATTTTCCTTTCATGATCCTACATTCACTTTACTACCATAAGGCTGCAACTTGCCACCTTATATAATAATTTTCCTTTCATGATCCTACATTTTCCTGTATGGTCTTCTTGCATGTAGAAGCCCATGTGTGTATTTTAAAATCAATTTCTAGGATGCTCTTTCTTGGAAATGTACAATGCTTAATGATTTCTAGCAATGGATACTCAAATTGGGGAGAAATCCTTGTGCCATCCCCGACCTGAATAGTATTGATATTTAAATATTAAATAAATATAAATATATATCTTTAGTTATAATATTTAAATAAGGCAAAATTTTATATAGAGCTGAGGCTCTAACCAATCAAATTAGAGCCTACCTAAAAATTTTTGACATCAAGATGCATGGATGTAAGAAAAAAATGGATTTTAAGATTTAGAAATAGTGTATTTTGTAATGTATTTTTTGGACCGTCAATTTTCAAGATTTTCAAATTGTCATAGATTTGTCGATCGACACTATTTTTGAAGCTTAAACTTTATAAATAAAGATGAAAATATATTTTAAGGCTTTCACAAAGATTTCCAGTGTTGAAACCACATTTCTGAACACCATTTGAAGGTAGGCTCTAATTGATTGTTTAGAGCCTAGGCTCTATACAAACCACACCCTTTAATTAATGCATGTATATATTTAAAATATTTATGAAATATATTTAAATATTTGATTTTTGGATCCAGTCCGGTTCCGAACACAAACCCCGACTCAACATGTTGCCACTCCTATAGAGCTGGCACCGAGTTGGGCTCGAGCTAGGCTACCCTTAGCCTAAGCTTGCCCAGCCTAAACTAGGGCAATGGGGCCCCGGCCCCAACCAAATTGGGCCAGGCAGGATAGGACATGGCCGAATACATTCTTTTAAAAAAAGTTAAAAACTAATTGGAAAAACCAGAATAGGCAAGCCGGCCATGGTCCTGGCCCAAGCTTGTCTCGGCCCTTGTGGCCCAAGACCTTGTTTTATGGGGCTGAGGTGAACCGGTAGGGCTTCGCCACACAGGCCTTTGCCAGCTCAACCGCTATTGGTAGTATTTTGTTGATAACCAAGATCATGTTATTAAAATTATGGCAGTGAATAATGACGTATCAAGTTGGCACACCACTTCTTCAAGCACAAATAGAAAGGAATTTATTCCCACACTTGAAAAAGTGGCCATCCAAACATGGCCTATACTTCCCTTAATTTTTTGGGGTGTGTTTGTATAAGGCGGAGGCCCTAAACAATCAAAGTAATGTGCATCTTCAAATAGTGTCAAAAGTTGTTTTGGTACTAGAAATGTTTGTGATGGCTTGAAAATTTATTTTTATATTTAATCATAAAATTTAAAGCTCTAAAAATACTGTAGATCGAAAATATCTATGAACACTTGAAAATCTTAAAAATTGACGGTCTAGAAAATGCATTACAACATGCATATTTCCAAGAGTTGAAATCTATTTTTTCTCATGTCCATACATCTTGATGTCGAGATGATCGATTTCAGAATTTTTGGGCATTGAAACAACCTCTCCTAATGAATTTTTTGGGTACACCTTAATTCCCTTATATAAACTTTTTTCTGTCTTTTTACATAAGGCCATAAGGTTGGAAAAAGTATACAATGAGATAATTTACTTTTAAAACTAGATAATCACAATTAATCTTGACCATTGAATGTAAAATTACATGGCTTTATTTATTCTTTTAATGAAGTTCAAATTCAAAATATAATTTTTTGAACTTTGTGACACACATACTATCTGATTTCACATTAGATGGTTATAACTTATTTGTAACAAAGATAAATAATCTCACTAGTGTCAACGTGAGTGATACTTAACCGTATGGAAAAGAAGGCACGATTATCATACGAAACACATAGCAATCAAACAGAAATGGTGACGATAACCATCCAAAAGTTTAAAAATAAAGCAAAACGGAGGCAAAAAAATGACAAAATCACCCCATATAAAAGCATGGGAAAGGGAATTTAAAGGGCCGTTACTTGGCAAAATTGTTCCATAGGATTCCTTTTTCAACTGTTTCGAACAGATAGTAGTGCGAAATGAGAAAAAGAGTGTATGAAGATAGAAAGGAGGAAGGTGGTGGTGCTTTACCCTTTTCAAGGGTTTCCTACATTGGGGGAAAAAGCATTCACATAGAGAGAGGTATGATACTAGGGGAATACATCCCAATAATAAGAGAGAGAGGTATGGTAATAGTTGGGGTGGCAATGGATCCGGACTCGACCTAGGGATCCTACGGATATACTCGACAAGGGTTCAGGTATGGGTCTAAAACTTGGACCCGAACACTATTCGGGTTTGGGTCCGGGTCCGGTTGGACCTGACCCATATCCGTAAACTATTGGAGATAAAATACTTCAAGCCCTATTCATTTGGGTATATTAAGGATCAAATACAATAAGAATTCGTAGTCATCTTTAGCTATTAAGCGACAAATTAGATGACTTGAAATCTAATGGTAGGTGATTGTGACTTTGTTGCCAATAATATGAGTATATGATAGTTAAAAAAGAACACAAAAAAAAAAAAAAAAAAGGCTCAAAGTGATGGTGGCAATGGACCCAATCTGGGACCCAACGGGTACCGGTATGAGTCCAACTTTTGGAATGAAATACATTCGGGTATGGGTCCGGTCCAGCCAGATCGAACAGTACCCGACCTGTTGCCACCTAGGTAATAGGTAAACACATCCTAATGATGTTAGAGAGAGAGAGGGGTATGGTAATGGGTAAATAAATCCCAATAATCGTAGATAAAGAAAGAGAGTAGAGAGAGTCGATAGAGAAAGAGAGGTGTCGTAACAGGGGAGTATATCCGATGGGGTTTCTATAAAGCCTAGGCTTTATGAAAAAAAAAAAAAAAGTTTCATCTCAAATCTTTGTTCGGAAAGCACTTTCAGCAAAAGAAATCTCTATTATGGCTTTAAAATCAATTTCCAACACCAACAATAAAATTCGAAACTAAAAAAATAGTGCAGATCTTGCGGATTTGTGAACGCTTATTTTTAGGGCAAAATAGACTGTCTAGAAATTTTTTTACAATATACACTATTTTTAGAGATTAAAATCCTCTTTTTTTTTCCACAATCATAATGTTCAAACCAAGATGATTGATGAAAAGGTTTTCTAATGCTTTAATTCTAATTTTCAATGAATTATGAGACGAAGATTTATTTATTTTTGTGTAATTCAGTGGGAAAGACAAACCCCTCCCTTTTTTTTCAAGTAGATTAGGAGTTAGCTTTTTTGAAGGTGTTAGATGAAAGAAAGACCTATGTAATCTTTTGCTTGGGAAATACAATTTTTTTTTTTCTAAATAATAATCACCCCTTATAATTTTGGCAACAAGATCACTTGCAGATGATATTTTTATAAATAATAGAAATTCCAAAAATTAAATAACACATCAATAAAATAAATCTCAACTACTTGATGTCAATCATATAACCTAATACTATGCTTGATAATATAAAATAAAAAAACAAACAATTAAAAGAAAAGATGCTGGAGATTACCTTAACCGGGCTTTTTACACCCCACACCGAGTCACTACATCTAATGGTGTGGGATCAGCGGTCTAGCTTTAATCTCGAACCGAAAAAGCTAGTTTCGGCCAAACTAGGTAACCACCTTTAAATCTCTATAAAACCATAACTTCAAAATAATAAGGCTCAAACCCTAATTTTCTCGAACCTTAGATTAGATCTTGAGAGAGAGAGAATCTCTATGTTGGGGCGTGCACCGTAGGGTCTTGTTAGGAGAGAGAGAGTAGAGAGAGAAAATAAGAGAGTAGAGAGAGAGGGGCGTGGCCCCTAAGAGAGAGAGAGTTTATGGGAGAGAGAGGTATGTAAAGATGGGGGAGAGCACCCCTATTTATAGTGAATTTTAGGTCTAGGGTTTCTTTAGGGTTTCCTATAGTTTGTCTCTTTCTTGAGATCGAATATAGACCATTGATCAAGGTGACTTGTGAGGTGAGAGATCCGAGTCATCTATTCTATAGATGGACCATCAATATTATGGAAGGTGCATGAACCATTATCCTCATTTTCTTAATCCATTTTCCCATCAATATATTTAAATAAATTAAATTCATTAAAGATATAGTGCATACCATAAATTGCATATTCCATCTCATATTTTTTATAAAAATATTTCAATAATATCAAGTCAAGATATTTCTTCAATAATCAAGATAAGATATGGTCAATATTTCCTAATCAATATTTGGTCACATGCTACAAGATATAGTTACCATATTTAATAAACTTGAAGACAAAGCAACAAGACAAGGTATCTAAGGGTGGGGCGTGCTACCCATGTATGGTATGTGGGGCCCCACTTAATACCCACATGTTGGGCCCATGTCTACTATGGTCCCCTATATTTTTTTTTTAATAAATATTTTAAAATTAAACAAAATGAATTTTAAAACATTATAACTTTGTAAATTAATAAATTCATTTTTATAAGTCCAAAAATAAGAAATAAAATATCATATAATTTATAAAAATTCAAATAATAAATCTAAAATAATTTCATAATAAAATGAACACAATTAAATTAATATGATGGGAAGTGGATCCATATGGTTCAAGAATTCAATCAACAATTGCAGGGTATTCCACCTTCAATTGTGGACTACAGACCACACTTGTTTTATTGAACCGATCCAGTGTTTTTCATGACCTACAGTTCAAGCAGGGGCTCATTAACGGGTCACCAAAGTCTGGTCGATGAGCCAAAGAGTCGCAATCGCAGTCTGTGGATTACAGGTCCTCCGTTAGAGACAAGTCAAGATCACCACAATTTGATGCGACCACAGCTCTATGACGCATAGGAGTATCTCTCGCACATGCATATGCTTCACCCAAAGATGGATATCTAGCTTTCCAGAATGATCTATCTATATGCATGCCGTGTGATGGAATATGGATGAGGTTTTGGCCCCCTTCTCTGTAGGCCTACTATCACACACAAGGGTCACACAGTCCCTCGGCTTACTCATCTAGGCATAAGCTCCGACCTCATCAAGGGCTAACCAAAAACCCTTGGTTTATTTTTATGCCCAGGTACCTTGGATTTTCCAACTGACTAATCTAGATCGTCAAGCACAGTCCGGTATTTGTAAATATCATTTGCTTAGTATTGTCTTCAAGAGACCACACTCCCACTGAGTTTATGTTCCACTATAATAAATGTTTTTCATTACACACTCAAAAGGCCTTTAAAAGCCACATAAACCCAACATCTCCCACTTTGCCTTTGAAGGCCTTACATTCTCTCTTCCTCACTTTTTTTCATCCACATCTCCCTCACATGTTTTACAAAAACATTAGGGACAACTCCCTTAGTCAGAGGGTCTGCAATCATCAAATATGTAGATATGTAGCTGATCGTGATCTCTTTCAATTTCACCTCATTTCTCATGTGATAGAAGTCTGGCGTGATATGGTTATAATTCTTGTGAAACCGAGGCTCCTTAGAGACACAAATAGCCACCGTGTTGTCGCAGAAAATTCGTACCGCCTCACAACGTATAGGATGGAAATTAAGTTGATTAAGAAACTTCTTAATCCACACAGCCTTCCTGGTTGCTAGACCGCATGCTACATACTTGGATTCCATCCTTGTTTATTTGACTTCCAAGAGACCGCACCCCCTCCAAGCATAAACACATACCCAGATGTATACTTCGCATCATCTGGATCCTCGAGATAGCTTGCATCTGAATTTCCCTCTATTGCTATTTGAGTTCTTCCTTTATATGTAAGCGCATAGTTCATTGTCCCTTTTAAATATCTGAGAATTCTTTTTACTGCTTTCCAATGCTCCTCTCCTTGATTTCTTTGGAAACGGCTCACCAGACTCATGATGAAGGACAAGTCAGGCTTTGTTCACATCATGACGTACATAAGGGACTCAATTGCGCTCCTGTACGGCACTCTCTCCATGGCTCTTATATCCATGTCTTCGATAGGACACATTTTATTACTAAGCTTCGCCTTTTTGTCAATGCGGGTTGACATGGGCATACACATACTCATATCAAACTTTTCAAGTATCATCGTACAGTAGGTTGCCGGGGAAAGTTAGATAGTCTTCTCTCTCCTGTTTCGTATTATCTTGATGCCCAACACATATGAAGCTTCTCCAAGATCCTTCATATCGAAGTGTTGTTCAAGTAAAGGTTCACTTTCTTTAGGGAGTTTAGAAACAGGTTGGGTTGGTGAAGGTTCAGGGTCTCGAACTACATCCTTGTTTTTGACCTCCTCATAACAGTCGGCTTGTTTTCTACTCACCCTTGCTTCAAGGAACTCTTCCTCGAAGAAGTGAGCAGCGCGGCTTTCAATAACCGTACCAGTTTCAAGATTGTAGAATCGATACCCTTTACTATGATCTGAGTAACCAATGAAAATGGATTTGACAGGTTTGGATTGCAATTTGGATCTATTTTGATGTGGGATATGGACATGGGCTGAGCAACCCCAAACTTTCAGGTATTCAAAGAAGGGAGTACGACATGTGAAAATTTCGTGAGGAGTAAGTGGGGTAGCTTTTGTGGGAGTCCGGTTAAGGACGTAACATGCCGTTATTACGGCTTCTCCCCAAAACTCCAATAAGAGATTTGCATACCCCATCATACTCCTTACCATTTCCACTAAGGTCTTATTCATTTTCTCAGCTACACCATTTTGTTCAGGAGTATATGGCATGGTGTACTGATGGATGATCACATTTTCAATGCACAATTCTTTGAAAATGTCAGATGAATATTCTCCCCCTCTATCGGTTCTAAAGACTTTAATTTTTAGGTAGGTTTGATTCTCTACTTGGGCCTTCTATTCTTTGAATTTTTTTAGGGCTTCTGACTTTGCATGAATAAGGTACACATGGCCATATCACAAATAGTCATCTATAAAAAAGATAAAATACCTTTTTCCACTTTTGGTGGTCACATTCATAGGTCCACAAATGTCACTATGAATGATTTCCAATACGCTAGTAGCTCTTTTTGCCTTGGTGGTATTTTCCCTTATTAGTTTTTCTTACACATAAGACTCGCACACTTTCGATAAATCTCCCTTATAATTATGAAGAATCCTGTCAGTTTTTAATCTTTCCATTCGTTTGAAATTAATGCGTCTTAACCTCATATGCAATAGGGTAGCATCTAATTTATTAGGAGACGAGACATAAGCAACGTTATCTTTTATATCAATAGTAAATAGCCCGTCTACAAGTCGTTCAGTCATGGTCACATCTTTTCCCTTTTTAACCATCACTTTCTCCCCAATGAAAGTGGTTATGAATCCAGCCATATACATCTTATGAAGCGAAACCAAACACTTCATCGTATCAGGAGCATAAAGTACTTGTTTTAGGATCAAGGTGCTCCCACTATTTAAATACATCGGTCTTCTGATTTCCTCCCATATAAATATGTTGTTGTCCTAGCCCCATGGGAGTGAAAGAACCACAACCTTCCTTAGTGTATGTGACATGGGCCGTAGCCCCCAAGTGAAGACACCAATAAGTTTCGTTGGGGTTAGCTAGCATGGACTCGAAAACCACACATGCCAATTCCTTGTTAGTTTCACCAGATTTGTTGAACCGACAACTATTGGCTATGTGACCCACCTTCTTGCAAATAAAACAAGTTCGACGTTTTCTCCTTTCTCCCTTATTTCTAAAATCTATTCTTTTGAAATATTTTTTTTTCTCAAAAGTATTTATTCCCTTTTCTTTCTTAAATTTAAAAGATGGCTCAGATTTTACCATATGCACAGCATCCCTTGGAGTTTGCCTTGAACTCCTCATTTCTTCTTCAGATTTGATAGTCGTGATGAGTTCTTCCAATTTTGGTACCTTTCTTTTAGCAGAGATGAAAGATATGAAAGCCTCCCGTGAATTAGGAAGAGAATTTATTAAATGAATCACTTGCATGGATTCATTGGGCTTCATGCATGTATCTTCCAAATCTTTTACTAGCGTACGAAACACGTGCACATGATCTGCAAACTTGGTACCTTCTACCATTTTTAAATCATTGTACATTTTCATAGTCATAGTTTGCTTAATGAGAGAGGGTTCAACATACTCTCTTTCAAGTTTATCAAAAGTCTCATTTGCAGTATATATTGACTCGTACTCAGAAGCATACGAGTCAGTCATGACACATAAAAGAATGTGATTGCATCTCAAGTTCCTCCTCTTCTAGTTAGCGCACTCATCGTTGATTATTTGAGATGAGTCGTCAAATGGACGATGAGGTCGGTCCTCAAAGAGTACCTCATGCAAGTTTCCTTTATATAACACAAATTTGATTTTTTTTATCCATGAAGTAAAATTGGTCCCATTAAACCTTTCGATTTTCAGGATCTTAGAGATGAAGGTACGCGCAGCCATTATATTTTATATTCTCAAGCAAAAATAAGAAAAAATTTCTAATGGCAATCAAGTAAAACTAGCTCTGATACCAATGAAAGAAAGACATCTGTAATCTTTTGTCGGGGAAATACAATTTTTTTTTTTTAATAAATAATAATCACCCCTTATAATTTTGGCAACAAGATCACTCACAGATGGTTTTTTTACAAATAATAGAAATTCTAAAAAGTAAATAATACATTAATAAAATAAATCTCAACTACTTGATGCCATTCATACAACCTAATACTGTGCTTCAACCTAATACTGTGCTTGAGAATATAAAATTAAAGAACAAACAATTAAAAGAAAAGATGTCGGAGATTACCTCAACCGTGCTTTTTACACCCTACACCGAGTCACTACATCCAATGACGCGGGATCAGCGGTCTAGCTTCAATCTCGAATCGAGAAAGCTAATTTCGGTTAAACTAGGTAACCACTCTTAAATCTCTACAAAACCCTAATTCCTAAATAATAATGCTCAAACCCTAATTTTCTCAACCCTTAAATTAGATCTTGAGAGAGAGAGAGAGTCTCTATATTAGGGCGCCCCCTGGGGTCTTTTTAGGAGAGAGAGAGAGAGAGTAGAGAGAGAGGAGCGTGGCCCCTAAGAGAGAGAGAGGGGCGTGGCCCCTAAGAGAGAGAGAGAGAGTTTATGGGAGAGAGAGGTGTGTAGAGATATGGGAGAGCACCCTTAGTTAAAGTGAATTTTCGGTCTAGAGATATGGGAGAGCCCCCATGTATTTTTTTCAATAAATATTTTAAAATTAAACAAAATAAAATTTAAAACATTATAACTTCGTAAATTAATAACTTCATTTTTATAAGTCCAAAAATAAGAAATAAAATATCAAATGATTTACAAAAATTCAATTAATAAATCTAAAATAATTTAATAATCAAATGAATACAATTAAATTAATATGATGAGAAGTAGATCCATATAGTTCAGGAATTCAATCAACGATCACGAGGTACTCCACCTTCAATTGTGGAATACAGACCACACTTGCTTTATCGAACCGGCCCAATGTTTCCCATGACCCACAGTCCAAGCAGGGGCTCATTAGCGGGTCACAAAGGTCTGGTCGATAAGCCAAGGAGTCGCAATCCCAGTTTGTGGATTACAGGTCCTCCCCTAGAGACAAGTCAAGGTCACCACGATCTGATGCGACCACAGCTCTATGGCGCATAGGGGTATCTCTTGCACATGCATGTGCTTCACCCAAAGGTGGGTATCGAGCTTTTCCGAACAATCTATCTGTATGCATGCCGTGTGATGGAGCATGGATGAGTTTTTGGCCCCCGTCTCTGTAAGCTTACCATCACACACAAAGGTCACACAGTTCATCGGCTTACTCATCTAGGCATAAGCTCCTTAGAACTATTTGATGTGAAATTTAATAGCTTAAGTGTGGCACAAAGTTTGAGAAAATTTCTTTTGAAGTTTGAGCGTGGTCAATGGAATAATTGTAGCCACCCAATTTCACATCCAATAGTCAAGATTAATGTGACCACATTGTATCAAAAGTAAATTGTCTCATTCTATATTTTCCATTTTTCTAACATGTATATAAAGAAAAAGTATATAATGATACCATTTACCTTTGATACAAGTGGTCACAATTAATCTTAACCATTAAATGTGAAATTAGGCAGCTATATTTATTTCATTGACCAAGCTCAAAGGTCAAAAAACAATTTCTCGAACTTTGTGATAAACCCAAGCTGGTGTGAGAGAGAAAGACAGAGAGAGCAAAGGTTTTTCACTTCAGAGGTCATTTGGATACTTGAAAATATATTGTCTGTAAAATATATTACTGGCGTAATACATTACCTGCAAATAGATTCTTACTGTTTGAGTAGTATTTAGATGCAACCTAGGAAATACATTGCTACTATTTGGTTATGTCTGGAAGAAATATGAGAAATGTATTACCAATATTTTACCAGCACTTGTTTATAAACTATCATTTCTTTCTTTCTTGTGACAAAATTCTACTGAAATGCGGAATTAAAATCATTACACCATTCCAAAAATATTTTCTAATAATAACATCATCACCATTCCAAAAATATTTTCTAATAATAAGTGGTATCATTCTAAAGTCATCATGACACCATTTCCTAATTATTTTGCATGCCTTTTGCACTAACATATAATCACATGTCTTCTACCATGATTAGACTTTGGTTTCGTTAGAATAATATGATTTGTATTGTGATAAGCTTTATTTTTATTTATTTATTATAGAAATCTTTCAAATGTCTCTCTATATAATTTCAAATAAACAATAAATTAATGATACCAAATTCAAAATCTTTACGGTATAAGTTAAAAAATGGAAAGAAGTTTGATTAGTAAAGTAATTAAAGTAAAAAATTTTGAGGCATTGAGGAGACTAAAGATATATCTTATTTCAATTGAGCTTTTAATAATGGATTATGAGAATTATGTTGTATGAAATTTTTTATTATGATTGTATTGTGTAATTTCTCATTGATTACTAATTATTATTTTTATTATTTTTGTTTTTAAATGAGAGCTGATGACTTCATATGAAAAGTACAACCCAAATTGGGATAGAGGGATGTAGAAATGGATGTGACCAAGAGAATATAGAAATGGAATAAATAGAGTTTAGAGAGAAAATAGAAATGAATATCGCAGGAGAGAGGGAGAATGGATGGGCACAAGAGAGAGAGAAAATGACGGGGGAGAGAACAGGGCGGGAGAGATAGTTTTTCTTTGGGTCAAAGAAGGATGTAGTTAGATTACACTGTACAGTTAGATTACCTGTTAACCACATAATAGATCAGAGGCGGAATTGTAGGAGATAAAGTATTTTTTTGGGTAAGAGACTCATGTAGTTAAATTAACTGTTAACAAGTATTCTGCATGTAATAGATTTCATTCTTGTGTAATTTATTTCCATTTTCAGATATTCTATGCGTAATTGATTTCATGTATACCCAAACATAGTAAATTTTATATTTCATTATAATATGTTTTCCTATAATAGATTTTCTAACCCAAACCGCCACTTAGAGTTAATGAATAGAGGGAAAAGAACATAGAGCTCCAAACCCTATACAACAGAAGATTTTCTGTTACCCGAACCGCCATTACTGAATGGAGGGAAAAGAACATACAGCTCCAAACCCTACACAACATGATTTTGCTTAAAGTGGCCATCCTTGTCCATCTCCTTTATGGCGTAAGCATGTAACTAACTATTTTCTTTTACACAACTTCGACGCACATAGCGTGTTCTTCATGCACACATGCGCTAAACAACCCCTCAAAACACGAAGCAACACAACCGTTTGAAATTAATTCAAATGCTATATACATAAATAAGGGCCCATGTAGAGAGAGGAGCAAAAACCAGAGAGAGAGAGAGAGGCTCTCTAGCTCTGCCTTAGGCCCATTACTCCTAGTGTTTGTTGCCCACAAGGAACCTTGAAGGTTAGTACAGGCATTTAATATAGGGTGCTCAATTTCATCTATATAAACCTCATTCCATTCCATTCCATCAAATCCTCGAAACCCAAGTCTCAAGGTGCTTTCTCTCTCTAGTTTTCACCTTGTTTAAGCTGTTTGCTAGTGAGAGAGAGAGAATGGGGAAGTGGGTCTTGTTGGGTTTGTTCTTGTGTGTGATAGTAACACTGGGGGATGCATTCAGCTTTGAGGAGAGAGATTTGGAGAGTGAAGAGAATTTGTGGGATCTTTATGAGAGGTGGAGGAGCCACCACACTGTGTCAAGGGACTTGGGAGAGAAGCAAAAGAGGTTCAATGTGTTCAAGGAGAATGTGAAGTTTATTCACGAGTTCAACAAGCGTGACAAGCCTTATAAACTTGGGCTCAACAAGTATGGTGACATGACCAACCAAGAGTTCAGGGAGAGGAGATCTGGCTCGAAGGTGGCACACCACAGGTCCCGACGAGGTAGCCCTCATGGAACCACGGGCGGTTTCAAGTATGAGGGGGCCGTGGACCTGCCGCCCTCAGTTGACTGGAGGAAGAAGGGTGCCGTTACTCCTGTTAAGGATCAGGGCCAGTGCGGTAAAGCTAGAGAAACACACACATTCTCTCTCTTTCTCCATATCCACCACCCCTGCTCTATAAAAACACTCTTTCCACTCCCACCACCCCTTACCTTATCTCTACCAATTCTGCTCTATCTCTCTCATGAAAATGTCCATTTGCAGGGAGTTGTTGGGCATTCTCAACTGTGGTTGCAGTGGAGGGCATCAACCAGATAAAGACCAAGCAGCTCATCTCACTATCAGAGCAAGAGCTCATAGACTGTGATAACCAGGATAACCAGGGATGCAACGGTGGTCTCATGGATTATGCCTTCGACTACATCAAGAAAAATGGTGGGCTCACCACTGAGGAGAACTATCCATATGTCGCAGAAGATGGCACCTGTGATGCTAATAAGGTGCTCTCTCTCTCTCTCTCTCTCTCTCTCTCTCTCATGTAAAGCATTTTTTGATGTGCATGTGTGATGTGATTACAGGAAAACTCTCACGTGGTGGTCATCGATGGCCATGAGAATGTGCCAGTCAACAATGAAGATGCTCTCTTGAAAGCCACCGCCCATCAGCCTGTCTCTGTTGCCATAGATGCCGGCGGTGAAGCCTTCCAGTTTTACTCCGATGTCCGATTCTCACTCCCTAAAACAATTCTAGAAAACCAGCCAATTCCTCTCTCTCACACACACACCATACAACTACTAACAATTATCAACCACTGCTAACAATTATTAAACAAAAAAAATAGAAACTACTAATAAGTTCAGAAAAAGAATGTGCGTGCGGCGCTTTGGACTTAGACAATCTATGCTGCTGATTGCAGGGAGTGTTCGATGGTAATTGTGGAACAGAGTTAGACCACGGGGTAGCTGTTGTGGGCTATGGCACGACAGTTGATGGAACCAAGTACTGGATTGTGAAGAACTCGTGGGGCCCTGAATGGGGAGAGAAAGGTTACATTCGCATGAAGCGCGGGGTCTCTGCTCAAGAGGGTCTCTGTGGCATTGCCATGGAAGCCTCCTACCCTATCAAATCATCTCCAAATCCCCCCAAGAGAACCAACTTCAAGGATGAACTTTAAATTACCATGGGGAACCCACCCCAAATGTAGTGTCCCTCTACCATAAAAGTGCATGGTTTGTCCAGCACATCTCTGCTCTATTTGTTATTTACCATTGAAGAACTCCAACTTCAGTAACTACTATAAAGCAAGTTGTTCTCCTGCTTCCTTTTACTATATAATTTAAATACAATGCTTCAGTGATTTCCTCAACGAGGACATGCATGCATGCATTTGATGTGAGGGCATGGTGTCAGCCATGCTCACTGACCTACTGATCGAGAAAGAGAGTGAGAGAGAGAGAAAGGGAGACTGATTTCCTCCATGAAAGCACCCCATGAGCACACACCAACCTGCATGAGCATAAGACAATGTGCATTCTTTACTAGTGGACATCACAAGGCAACTACAAAATATACCATTCGCGTAGCCGTGTCAAGAATCAAAAGCAAAAAAGGTGATATAATAGAATCCTATATAGACAAGCCATGCACTGGAATGCTGCATTTCATATTTTTGAAGTCATTGTTTATATTTCTATATGACGGATGATACAAACCTGATTATTGATCAAAAGAGAAAAAAAGAGACTCGTACAAAGTTTTTTTTTTTTGAGGAAGTTAACCTTTAATTAGAGGATGAAATGAGTGCAACCAAATATGAGAGAATAGGCTATCCACAAGGCGGAAAGCTCTATGTACAAAGAGACATATACAAAGTTGAGGATCCAAATTTGCCAGAAGCCAAGTCACATCTCTCTCTCTCTCTCTCTCTCTCTCTCTCTCGATTAAGTCACAGTAGTTAGCTAGCATCTCTCTTCCTCATCACATGTCCTTTCATTTCCTCAGCTTCTTTTCTAAGTTTCAGAAGTTATCAGAACACTTTCTATGGCGCTTTGCTGTTCTCTGACTTATCACTTTCTCCATTGAAGGCCTGAGTCTTCTCACTAGAGTCATCCTCATCTTGAGCAAGTTTGCCAGGGTGTGGGTGTTCAGTTTTAGAAAGTCGGTCTCGGAGATCCCGAAGCTTCATTTTTTTAGAGTTCAGAACTGCAACAAACTACATACAAAAGCAAAAACAGAAACTTTAAGCAAGAAAAACTTTAAGCAAGAAAAGGAGGGAGGGGGATGAGGGAGAGAGAGTGCACAATATTCATTATTAAGGAGAACCCAAAGTATGCCTTTATTCCTATCTACCCCTCCCAAGTCCCATATCTCTGAAATTAAGCCCACTATAGACAGATCGGTAAAATTTCCAGAGTTTATCCAAGGTATCAATCCTGATTCTACCTTTAAAAGACGAATACTGCATGATCTTTTCAAATGGATGCAGAATAAGTTCTGTTACTTTGAGAAACATATATAATCACAAGAAATTCTTGTCAAAAGCGTGTCCAAAGGTATATGTTCATGCAGTACGAAACCAGCACACCTATGCTTTTTAAAACATAAAACACTGGGAATATGACATGTTGCATGGCTGTAAAGGAAGCCAATTGGCTGAAAATGTATGTAACGAATAAGAGTCAAAGGGAAGTAGAACCCGTTTCTCCTAAAAAGTACAATAAAAATAAAAATAGAAGGACAAGGTGGATTTTGGATTTCAGATCACAACAAATTATATTGAAAGAAACAAGCTCGCAACATACGGCCATTGAGAGATTGTGAGATTTCCCAGTGTATGAACATGAATATGTAATTTATTTCCATTCATAAAATTCTGAAACTAATGAAAAGCGTTTTCAAGTATTTCTTTTTAAAATAAATCAAAACTGAGTACTCTCTGTACTTTTCATGATATCAGAGACAGAAGTTACACTTAACAATCCACAAGTTTGGAATGTATGCCTCCAATTCAATAATGAAATGAATATTTTGGGAATTATGGAAGCAATCATCTTTCTAAACCATGTTAAGTGCATGCACCTTTGCATATGCAGCAGATTCAAATTCAGCCTTATCAATGTTGAACCTCTCACTCTGTGCCAAACATTTTTCAGCCTCAACTTTCATTCTTTCAAATGATCTGGTATTTCTAACAACTTCATCCTGCAAGTTACCACAAAACAAAGAAAAAAGTCCATACCTGGCCGAAGCAGTTTCAAAACTATCAATACACTTAAATCTTTTTCAATAGTAATACACTCCTAAATTTTGATCCTCAATTACTCCTTTTTTTAAAATAATACACTCTCAAATTAATATGTTTAAGTTTCAATTCTCATTTACGTAATCCATTCCAATGGCATCATCAAAACTGATAAGAAGCGAGAAAAAAGTTCTTAGTATGATGCAACGTGCACAGCTGCGAGAGCTCATTTCCAATTATGTTAGATGGAGCTCCCTAGGGGGGCATGCCCCAGGCCTCTAGTAGGATTTGGAAAAACTTGAATTTCCTGAAAAAAGGAAAGATGAGATATTCCTACTTTGACCTAAAGAAACCCTCACTTAACTTCATTAACCCAAAAACCAAACATATAACGCTTCCTTTCAGATTAGGGGTAGAGATTTATACAGGGATTAGCGCTTGCCAACACATAAGCCCCCAGATTGATACCCTGGAACTCAAGGTAAAGTAACTTTGTTTAAGATCAACAACTGTTATGACTTGACAAATTTATAACAATTACAACTAGTTTGCCACAACACTTGCTAGCCTATCTCATATACCATACTGTGCACATGGCTTTCTGTCATCTGAGGTATAAGCATATATAAATATGGCAGTATTCCATGTTTTAGAACCCAATCCCTTCAAAACATATGAAGCCAAACAACTAAATACCCATGAACAACCAACGAGACAATCTGGAGGTCAAGAGTGATATCACACCAACAATTCATGAAAAAACAGCAAACAAGAAGTCACGGAGCATTATGGTAACTGCCAACCATTGATAAACATGCCCGCATGAATAATTGAGATATTATAAGAAAACCCTGAAGTCTGAACAATTAAAGTAGGGTTCTAACTTCTAATAAATCAGTGTCTATTCAATCCAAGACCCATAATGGCCAAATATACTTTTACTGGAGTCCTATTGGGGCTGCTAGTTTGCACATTTATGTATAATGGGAGGTCAATCCCACGTAGGAATTCTAGTTCAACTAAAAAGAGGATGTGATTGATAGGCCGTACAGGGGTGTAACTAGAAGAACCCCAGTTTGGATAGTTCTGATATGCCGCAAATCAATTGCATGACCACTAAATGACTCCCAAATCCCTAACTGGATCAGTCAATATGAGAGTCTTATGTGAGTGTAAGAGCGGATAGAAGGTTTCTGGATAATACAAGAGCTTAACTGTTGAACAACCAAGGCCAATAAGTGATCATCATCATCAGAGACTTTTCCCAACTAATTGGGGTAATGTTACACGAATCCCGGTCCGCCTTCAGGATTTATGGAAAAGATTTGGCAAAGTTTTTCGTTGGCTGCCTACCTAACACAACCCACTTCCTTTACTTGGGCTTGGAACGGGTTAAGGAAAATTTTAACATCCCACCCTTCTTAGGCCAGGCGAGATGCACAAAAGGCATAAAAAATTATGGAGCCACAATATAGCTCCCATGGTAACCCATACAGTTTGGACTAATCTATTCATAAAATAACATCAAATGCATTTAACTAAATCCACTGTCAATCAACTATTCCTTAGTCGACCATGAACCCCCATAAAATGCTTATAAATCAAATTTTTACAAACAAATTTAATAAAATGAAATGCTGACTGACCTTGGAAACCAGCCACATGGATCTTTGTCGGGGAGTAACTGCCATGTTCTGAGTTAAAACTCTTGCCAGATTCTTCAGGCTTCTTAAATTCTTCGGAGTTATAGCATCATCCTGACTATTATGATGGCCCATGACATCAGTCTGCTTAGTATGCAGCTCTTCTAGGCATTCTGAACTGAGAGATTTTTACGAGCCTTATCTGAAGAGGTGTGCAAGCGTGTATCTCCTGAGATCTGATTCTCTTCCGATAAGTGATATTGGAAGGAATTTTTTAGACTACTATTTCTTTACTAGGCTAGGCATTCCAAACAAAAGGTGTCACGGAATTAGTACATGAAACTCTACAGGAATGAAGAGAGGTACGTTCACTTGAGGGCTACTTGATTTGCTGAAGTTGAGATGAATTCGTTCATTTGTTGTGGTAGTTCTGTTTCCTTCTAGTGTCCCTCTAAATCTCTGTGATAACCTCTCATATTCTAAGCCCTTGAAATCAGTTCCAACTTTGAAGAAATGGACTTGAAGCACCTAAGACAGTGCAAGTCTGAGTGGTCTGCCCATCCATTGAAATGGATGGTCCAGATAGCAAGTTGAGACACAATCAAGGTGGATCATTTTTAAGTCTCCCGATCCTTTTTTTTTTTTTTTTCCATTCATGATGTTGCTCTTGGGGTTCAAGAGGATAGATTTGCAGTTCGGGTCCAAAATATGGAGAAATGAGGTGTCTCACAAATTTTCAGCTGATGCCCCCATCACACCAATTACTTTTCCTTTTGAGAATCATGCTTCCTTTTTATAAGTTTAAGGAATCATGTTGCGGATTTTTGGGCAAAAGGCCTCACACTGACAACTAATCAGAGAAGTTACCCACCAAGTTTATGGCAATAATATCTTTTTCTTTTTTTTGGCCAAGTCAAAACATCAAATTCAGGAAGTGAAATCTACCGGTGCGAACGTGCCCAGATGCATGCATGCATATTATCTAGGCTAAAAATTTAGTTGAGAGTTGATATTATAACTAGAACTCAAATTGAGCGTAAATAAGAACCGGCAAAAGTATTACAAAAGAAGAAAAATTTATATGGACAATGTTCATGGACTTTTACATGTTAAATTAGAAAACAACTAAATTTAGTCAACTAGCGAACATCACTCACAATAATGATCCGAGTCAGCATTCAATTTCAGTTCACATGGACAACAAATGTTATTTAGGTTCACATGGGCAGTATTACAGAAATCAGTGTTCAACAACAGTGCTCAGGTAAGGTACTCGGCCCCTGCTAGATCTGAGTTACTCAGGTAAGTTGCTCAGATTCAAATAAGTCATGCCCGAGCCGAGGCAAGGAACAAAATGCCCCCAAAAGATAGGGAACAATGCCAAAAAATTTCAAAAAAAAAAGAAAATAGTAAACATCTAAAAGATATACAAAACTAAAAATATATATAAACCATGAAATATGAAAACTTGATATTATTGGCTTGAAAAATAATTGAAAAAATCCAAAAATATGGAAAATAAAAAATAGAAAAATAAAAATAAGGATATAAAGTACTTAGTTACGTAGAAACTAATTATAAATCAATTATAATTAACTAAGAAAAAATCAAATATACGAAATTTAAAATTGAAAAAATGAAATTTACCCAAAAGTTTGAGACCCATCTCCCAATCTTCGTTCTCAGTGCGACTTAATGCCTCTAATCCTTATGAAATATTCCTTATACCACTCAAATCAAAGACCCATCCCAAACCAAGGTTTCGAGTTTCGATATAGGAAATCTGAGCTCTTGAAAATTCCAATGAATAGTAAGTCTAAATCCAATTATAAATCTATCAGTGCAGTCATGAAATTAAAAAATAGAAAAAAATACAAAAGAACGGGTCTGATCTAGTGATTTGACTAGATGGTTCACTAGTTCGAGGCCAATACAATAGCCATTCTTTTCAGGCATTCGGGTCCCTGACCTGAATGGCCACTGGTTCACTGCTTCCTCGTTCAGACTAGCCGATCCAATCCAGTTCAGACAACATTGCTTTAAATAAAATTTTATTCAATCATAATTCATAGTAACTTTTGGTTTTGGTATTAAGAGGGGTTTGTTCACAATTAGAAAGTCCAATATTGTAGCAGCATCTAGATAGGGGTTCTTTCACAATGAACCACTGGAAAATTAAGAACACAGAATCTGATTCATGCATAAATTCAGCAAAAACGTTTCATATCTGTTAGAAGTATGAGGAGCACTAAAGAAATGGAGTGGAGTGCAAGATGTTACACTTAATCTTGTGTTTGCCTCCATAAGGAAGTCCAGTATTGATGCAGTGACTTTCTTATCATCTGATGACTTTTCACACTTCCAACGCCATTCTAGCTTAGTTCCTTGCTTCTCATATGCCCATGACAGCTGCACAGTAAAGAAAAGTATACTATAAGCCAATCGTCTATGGAATGTAGGGGGTAATGTCATGTTCTGGTGGGCTCCACTCTCTCTTTCACCATCCATCATTTAAATTAATGGTGATTTTCTATAGTAGAAAAACCATTGGCACCAACATCAAGCTGTAATCAAAGTCTCTCCATAGAATATTTTTTCAGCTGGTTAGCTGGGTTCAAACTCATAATCCTGAACATTACAAGATCAAGTTCCTTCCAGTTTAGCTGTGAACATGAACCGATAGATTGATAATCAATTTAACAAATAACACATACAAAAAACACACAAATAGGACGAGCTTTCATATCAGTAAGTGATAAGGTAAGTGATAAGGCCTCCAGCATAATACAGGAAAGAATACCTTGGTAACAACCAGTTTGCAGCAACATGTGTACAACTAAACAAACCATACTTACAGGCCAAGAGTTGAAAACCGCTTTCATCAAGTACCTCAGTTTGCCATGCATCATAAAGTACTCAAGTTTACTCAATGTTTGTTCTATCTTCCATCTTTGGACATTGTGTACCAATGACGATGGAAGTCGTAACTTCATCATTTGTATCTTTGTTTATTCTTTGACGAAAATAACTCTATTGTGTATCTTGGACTGATTTCTATGACATTAGAACCTTGTTCCTTTACATTGGATAAGATAAAAAGAATCATAAGATAGAAAGTCATGGGAATCATAAACCATAGTTTTAACAAATTTTACTACATTTTAAGCCCTTTCTCATTATTTCATAATAAAACATTCATTATAATGAGCAAATGCAATCCGTGGCCAAATGTGCTATAAAGTAGATTTTATTTTATTTTCTTTTGTTGGGGGTGGAGGTGATTTCTAATACTGTTTCCAAATTAATTAAATTTCCTTGCTCAATTTTATATCTTAGCCATGAGGTTCGGACCAACCAAGGGGGGGGGGGGGGGGGGGGTTTCTACTACTGTTTCCAAATTTATTAAATTTCCTTGCTCAGTTTTATATCTTAGCCATGAGGTTCGGACCAACCAGATAATGTAGCTATGAGCAGAGCAATCACAGCCACAAGTTTTCAGGTTGAGTATAGCTCCTTTGAATCTCAACCACATCAGTTTAAGGATTCGCTGGGCTTCATTTTGAAAGGCAGTGAAAATAAAATAACTCCCCCCAATTATCAGTTTATAGTGCACCTCTGGAGGGTCATCCATATCTTTTACGCCCATTTCATAACACCTCTGATATAGTGTCTAGGCCAGTTCAAATCACCCACCAAAGCTGCTCTCAATAAAGACTCTCTCAGAGCTGAAGTCTTTCCCAGTCAGGATTGTAAGTTTGCCATCCAAAACCGAGGTTTTTATCAGAGGTTGAATGGGGCTTAAGGTTTCGGGCCAAGAAAATCCATTGTGTATAAATCTGTGTTGGATGTGGCCTTTCACGAGGTGAGGTAGGTTCGGGAATTTTTGGTGGCTGTGTGTTATTACTGTAGTTATGAATCTGCTTCTGAGACAGCAGGAGTGTCAGGCTGAAGCATGGAGTGAAATACAGGCAGAGGGGTGAATGTTTTAGTGGTACGTGAAGAAAGTTTAAAAATGAGGTTGGTTTTTTTTTGGTATATTTCCAGGGAAAATTTGCTCTTGCTCTCAATATTGAAACTTCCAAATGTTCCTGATATAACTACATCACAATCCAAAGTTCATGCAACCCTAGGAACAGAACATCAACGGCAACATATTCAAGTCTTAAAATTCAACCAATTACTACACCTAAACCACAGTAGCATTAAAAATTATTCATAAATAAACAAGAGAGACAATTAGACAACCCCATATTTGAGGACCAGCTAAGCTCAGTTTCAGTGCCACCAAAACAAAAAGAGAAATCCAGATTCCATAAAATAAAAAAGGTCAGTTAACAAGGAAATGGTTCAAAGAGTTTTCTACCAACCCATCTTTCATTTTCTATTTTCCAAGCGCAGTCTCAGCTATCAAACTCTAAAAAATGACACATCAAGATTCATGAAAGTATGACGCGTGTGATCTAGCCGGAGTATATAATAATTTTTTTCCTTTCTTTTTCGATTCTTTTTCTTTTCTTCACGGTCTAGATCACTTACAAGTAGTCCTTTTACAATATAATAAATTCAAATAAAATAAAAGAAAAAAACAATAGGATCTCAAGAACTTGAAACCCTTCAAAACCTTTCTTTCAATAACAAAGAAAAGACACAACCTATGCTTGGGAAGAAAAGACACAATAAATATAGAAGAAACAAAAGAGTGTGCCGGAGATTACCTCAACCAGGTTTAGTACACCCCACACCGAGTCTCCTCCTTCCGATGGTGCTCGGGATCTTTGATCGGTCTCTTGATTTCTCCGTCTTATGACAAAACCCAAACAATACACATGGATCCCAATCTAGAACCACCCATCAATGCTTAGGTCTAATTCAAGCCCCTTGGCTTGATTCTTATGAGAGATAAAAATCAAAAAAGGAGGGAGAAAACTATTAGCTAGGGATGGTCCATTTGCTGCCCACAAAATCACATAACCAAAACCTAGCATGATTTAGAACCCATGACAGAGATTCAAGCTTAAGGTGGGGCTCGGCCCCTTATATTTCTTGAAGAGAGAGAGAGTAACCTATGTCGGGCATGCCCCTTAGAGAGGGTAGAGAGATAGAGATTTTATTTTAAAGAGAGAAAAGAGAGAAAGTAAGAGGTGTAGAGACAAGGGAGGAGAATGATCCCTTTTTATAGATTTTTTATGCATTAGGGTGCAATAAAATCGTTGGAACAAATCTTGACCGTCGATCTAAAGAGATTTGTGGGGTGAGAGATATGAGCCATCCATTCCCTAAATCCACCATCAAGAAGCTAAGGAAAGTACTAGAACCTTATCCTCCCTTTCCTAAACTTATTCCTATCAAATAAGTTAAATAAGAAAATTCTCTCTTTACTTTCTCTATTGGTAAATATTCATTCTTTATTTTTTAAATCAAACTTCTTGATTAACAAGATATTTTAAAATTCAATTTTATCATTTTTTAATGCAAGTACACTTCTCTCCAAAATGGAAAGCCAACTAGCATGGGATGCCTCTCACCATATTTAGCAAGAAAAAGGCAAAATACCCTATGGGTGGGGCGTGCCACCCTTTCGTGGCCACTCATGGGCCCCACCCAATTGTCCCATGTGATTTAAATGGGTCTTCAATAATTATGGAGGATCCTACATATTTTAGAAACAATAAAAATTGATTTTTAGATTTTTCAAACCTCTTAGTTTATTTAGAACTTTATAAATGAATTTATCTTGATTTATAAATCCAAATGACAAAATTAAAATATCAAAAGATTCATAAAAATTCAAATAAACATCCTAAAAATCAAATAACATAAAAATAATTAAATTAAATTAATTTTGATGGGAATTGGATCCGAACAGATCTAGGATTTAATCAACACATAGGAGCACTCCACCTTCAACTGTAGACCACGATCCACACTAGCTTTCTCAAACTGACTTTGCAGTTTCCATGACCCACAGTCCACTGCAAGGGCTCATGATTGGACCGTCAAAGTCAATCAATGGACTAGGGAACGTAATCCCAGTATGTAGATTTCAGGTTCTCCTCTAGAGACAAACTATGATCCGTTAAACCATGATGCAACCATGACTGTATGATTACTATCTCAGTACGACTATCTATGTACATGTCATGATGATACAACGAGGAGATTTTAGTTTTGTCGCTATAGACTATTCATCAAACACAAGGGTGACACAATTCTTCAGCTCTCATCGGGGTATACTCCAACTTCATCAAATTCTTCAGCTCTCATCGGGGTATACTCCAACTTCATCAAGGGCTAACCCACTAAACCTTCCTCGGTTTCATCTCTATGCCCAGGTACCTTGGGTTTTTCAACTCGGTTGGCCTAGTAAGTCAAGCCTAGTCCTGAGTATTTGCAAATTGTATTTGCCTAGTATGGTCATAAGAGAACCACACTTCCACAGAGTTTATGTTCACTATATACAATGCTCAAACTCATAAGCTCAAACTCATAAGGCCATCATGTAATGGAGCTTCAAATCTCATTGAAAATCCCCAATACAAAAAAGGAAATTGTATAGAAGCAGGTAAGAAGATGAGAAGAAGAATGAAACTATAACCAGTAGAAAAACGGACCAAAAATCACAAGAATTTTCTCTTTAGCATCTGAATTCACTACAAATTCCAAGAAAACCCACTAAATGTATTCCAACATTAAGAAAAGATGAAAACCGAAACTATATTCAGTAAAAATCCTAAAAATCCAAAAGAAATTCAATCGAAAAAGGCAAACGATAAATTCACACTCACCCTCCTGTTTTCATCACCAGCTGGAGTAAAAGCATAAACCGAACCAGGTTGTTGAAACCCCAGGTAATGCTCAGCTGTTTCAAGATATTCGGACACCAATTGATCCCACTGGTTCGCCCTATTTTCCACTTCCTCCTCTGAAGCTGTAAAATACTTATCCCTCATAGTTAGGGCTTCAAAAAAACAAAAGTATTGGAAATGGAGAAATGGGTTACGATTAGAGCACAGGCTTAATGCAATTGCAAATTGAGAAATGGGTTTTTCTTTTTTACCATTGCAGGTCCAGGTCCGAAGGCCGTCTGTTATTGAAAGGCTGAAACGGGAAGGAAGCCATGTCCCCATGATGTAAAAGACGCCGTCTTTGCTGCCAAGGTCCAGTCTCATACATGAATGCTTTATGGAGTCTTCCATCCTCTCTTTCTCTCTCTCTCCCTTGAAATTGGACAGTAGAACTCTGAGCTTGAATTGTTTCCCGCTATGGGAAGTTGCAGGGCAAGATGCAGGGAGGACGTAATGGAATCTAACAGGGAAGAAATCAGCGTGGCGGCAAGCGGTTTCTCAGTTCACTCTCAAATCATGATCCATATATGAAGTTTATGATTATAGCTGCATTCTTACCGTCCAATCGTTGATTGCATGGTGATAGAGAAAGAATGCACCTTGGATCAGTTTCATGTTTTATTAATCTTTGGTTATCCAGAGGCCAGACTAAAGCAAAAGCCCCATTCCGTTGAAAACCGGTCAAAGGGGGACTGACTACAAAGAACCATTTTATTTTATTTTTTGTATATTGAGTACACGATCATTCGTGGTCGTTAAATTTCAAAATGCACAGTTCCAAAAAAAAAAATTTACACTTCATCCGAAGCTATCCAATTTAATATCTAATGAATTTGAAAGATTGAGACCTCCATTTACAAAAGACAAATAATCTCTTTATATAGACAAGGGTGCTGTTTTTTTAGAGCCTAGGCTCTAAACCATCAAATTAGAGCCTACGATCAAATGTTGTCGAGAAATATGGTTTCAATACTGTAAATCTTTGTGGCAACATTAAAATATATTTTTATAGTTATTTGTAAAGTTACAAGCTTCAAAAATAGTGCAGATCGACAGAGCTATGAAAATTTGAAAATCTTAAAAATTGACGGTCCAAAATTCGTTACAAAATACATTATTTCTAAAACTTGAAATCTATTTTTTTCTCATATCCATGCATCTTGATGTTGAGATGATCAATTTGAGGATATTTGGACATCAAAACAACTTCTTCTATTGAAAATTTTGAAGTAGGCTCTAATTTTATTGTTCAGAGCCTCAGCTCTATATAGACAATCCCTATATATTTATATTTTTCAATTATTATTCCTCGTGTTTTTAGAAATTTGGTTCAACTAGTTTGATCAACATCAAACTGATTTTGATTGGATCGGACCTCTTGTTGATTTAATGATTGGTCTCATCCTAATAACAATGATATTAAGTACAAAGTGGTCACAATTAATTTTGACTATTAGATGTGAAATTGGACGGCTGCATTCATTCTATTGACTAAGCCCAAAGTTTCAAAAAAAAAAAATTCTAACTTTGAAATACACCCAATCTATCAGATTTCACATCGGATAGTTATCAATACTTATGACCTCATTATACTAAAGATAAATGGTCTTATTGTATACAGTCTTCCCATTTATTCATGATTTCTTCTTTCTCTTTAGGACAGGAATCCAAATCTTCTCAGGTAAAAAGAAGTTTACCATATAGGGTGTACGCCAGTTGTAACAAATAGCCCGTTCGACTTGGAACTGCACAAGTCGAACTGCAACCCAACTGGGAACTTGTGTAAGGACATACCCCATGCTTCACAATTAGAATGGAAAAGTATAGAAATAGACTATTTACCATTCATATAATGAGGTCATAATTATTCTTTTCTGTTGAATATCAAATCATGTAATTATAAAAAGTGTCATTCAGACTCAAAATTGAAAATAAAATTTTTAAAAAATTGTAACACATTTCAAGCCATCCAATTTCCTATCTAATGACTATAAATAATTATGACCCCTTGCATCTTATCATTTATGATCCTTTAAAAACAATTCCAAAGCAAATATTACAACCTATTTTTTGCATCTTTTAGTCTGTAATCAAAGCCTGTAATCAACGCCCCTCGGTAGATTATAGTACCAATTACTCTTTCTTAGCCCTTATTCAATAGCATTTTTGTTTTTTTTTTTTTCGGATATGGGATATATATTTTTGTGAAAACGCAAAGTTCCATGAGCCTAAAAACCTATTATGCCATTGTTTGCATGTTCTCTCTAAAATCTCAACTAAATCCTCTAAAAATGTGTATCAATTTGCCGGTCTTTAATCTCATATCAAATGAGATAAAAAAATGTAAACTAAAAACGATCAAGTCTAAATTTTTGGATTTTTTTTAAAACAAAATTGAAAAAAAATTGATTTTTCTCTTAATATTTAACCGAGTCTCTTCAAATTTGTCCCTAAGTATTTTTATGACCTTGTATTTTCAATCAAAACCAAAAAACTTTAAGATCAACTTTTTGTTTAACTTTTCTGTCATTTTTTTTCCTAATTATTTCTGATGCAGATAAAGATTAGTGTTGTTTTTTTAGTTTCTTAGTGTTAAACTTTTTCTTACGGATAGGAAGTGCGTTGGGATATGAGAGGGAAGATTTGATTTGTGAGTCATTTTGGGAAGCCTTATCTTTAAATCGTGAAAAATAATGGAATAGTTAAAGGTAAACTTCAAAATTCTTATTTTTATGAGATTTAGTTAAATATTTATGGGAAAAATGAAGAGATTGAAAGAGATCAAGCTATGGAAAAGATGAAGGGCGGAAAATAGGGCATGGAGAGAGAGTTTTAGGGCGTGGGAGAGAGAGAGTTTTAGATAGAGAAATAGAGTTTTATTTTTTGGATTTCTTTTTCTATTTATTTATTTTATTATTTTTAAATGTAAAGTTGATATTGCGAAGAGATGTTTTTGGGGTGGATTTCCTTCCAGACTTTGAGATATAGTTTTTTACTCAAACTTTTATTTTATTTTTATTTTTTGGCTTATTGTTATTTCTCCTTGCATCAAATAGTATGCAAGTAAGATTCATCAATTACCCACCGAAACCTACTCTTACGATCGAGGATCTATTGCTGCAACTCATTGATTATGTGGGTCAGCAAATTAAGGAGAGCTTGAACACAACCTTGCAGGGTGTCCGACGCGACATAAGTGAAACCAATCTGGGAGTGCAACAGTTGGAGGACGCCATTCATCGAGAAGATGGTACTCGCAACCACATGGACTTTGCGCCAAATCTTATTATAAAGACGAATCGAGTTCCCAAACTGACCCGGACTACTGATCCAGAACGTCAAGAACAAATTTGTAAACAAGATCCACATCCTATAGAGTGCCTACGAGATTTATTTCATAGATTGCAATTGGAGGAAGAATAATATGAAGCGGTAGATCTCGTTGCAAAAACGATCTTGACTGCCCAAATGTGCAAGAAATTTCAAAAATCAATTGTGGAGAAATCAATATTCATTCTGGTATTCTAGAGTTTGTTGTCTCAAACTTCCACTACAAATCGTATTGGATATATTGTTTACTAATAAATAAAAAAAAGTGTCGAGACGCATGGTGGGACTGCATTACCTTCTTTTGAGAAGACCTCCAAAATATTTGAGTTCAATAAATACGAGGTTAAGCTTCTCCCAATCCGGAGAGAATGATACAAATGAATTATTATTTTTTAGTTTTTTAGTATTATTGTTATTTTTAGTTTTTCTTAGGGATAGGAAGTGCGTCGGGATACAGGAGGGAATATTGGGTGGATGAATCATTTTGGGAATCCTTATCTTTAAACTATAAAAAATCGAATAGGTAGCAGTAATCTTCGAAGTTCTATTTTCATGTACTTACGAGATTTAGTTAGAAATTTAACGGGATCATGGGGGAAGAATGAGAAGAGATTTAGTTAGATATTTAGGCGGATCATGTGGGAAGAATGATAGATTTAAAGAGATCTAGATATGGAAAAAGATTGGCGACAAAGATTTGAGGAAAATAGGGGTGGAGACAGAGAGAGTTTTAGGGCATAGGAGAGAAAAATATAGTTTTATTTTTTGGGTTCTTTTTTTTATTTACTTATTTTATTATTTTTAAATGTATTTAAAGTGAAGAAATCCATCTTCAGAAACCTTTTTTTAGTAGATTCTCTTGCAGTCTTTGAGAGATGGTACATTTTTCCAAACTTTTACCTTATTATCATTTTATGGTTTATTATTTATAGGGAAAAATAGTATCAAGAATGATTAAAATAAAAAAAGTTAGGGTTTCAAAGAATATATCATTTTGCAAAGTAATCCATCCAAAAAGATCTTTCACCACTTTACTATGAGGGACTTCTTCTAATCAAATAAACTTTAGAAAAAAAAAAAAAAAAAATTAAACTATTGTTTTATCTCTCGCCCTAAAACTCTCTCTCTCTCACGCCCTATTTTCCTCCATCTTTATTCCTTATCTTTTCTGATAGATCTATTTAAAGCTCTCCTTTTTTTCCATGATGCGCCTAAATCTCCTAACTCTATCACAATAAGAATTTCGAAAATTACCCCTACCTATCCCATTATTTTCTATACTTTAAACAGAAGGCTTCTCAAAACCTCTCATGCACCAAATATTCCCTCCCATATCCCACCGCACTTTCTATCCCTAAAAAGAACTAAAACAATAATGCTAAAAAACTAAAAAATAATTACATTGATCATCATCTGCATCAGTTTCTTTATTTAAACTCTTTAGTTTTGATTTTCATTTGTACATCAATTATTTGATTTTGAGTATTTGAGTTTATTTTTTGTTTTTTTATGAAATTTTTCGCCCTTTCTTTAACACTGGCCAAGTCGATTGCAAAGTCGATCATCTCGACTCAGACCCGCCAGGCGACCGATTTAGGTCCCTTAGTCGGGATTTTTAAACACTGGTGTACATAATGCTAATCGGTCGTCGGGATTTTTAAACACTGGTGTACATAATGCTGCAAAAACGAATCCGCCTGCCAAAACCATTACTAGATGGAGTAACCTAGTATCAGCTGATCCGACCATGTCAATTAACAAAGAAAGTCATGAAATAAAAAACCAATTGGAATTGGACGATATGGGGCTCTCAAGAAATAGATCACCCACCTGTCAGTTCTAATCTTGATCGGTAAATTATGATTTGGATTAGTGCCGTCTTCAACAAATGTTTTAAAACATGGATAAACTGTCTGAATTGGTCCCTTGCTTTCCCAATCCGGATCATTAATTCTTTATTGAATCGACTGATCCGGTCCAAAAAATCAAATGAGAAATGGAGCAAAAGTAATTATCTATACTCAAATCAAGGAAGGCAAATTCTGAATTTACTTTCTCTTAATTGGGTGAAAACAACATAAAATTTAGAATTGAAAACGATCAGGATCCAACCACACTATGGTTTGCAGTTTAGATATTTATAATTTCTTTCTAGCAGTGCCGGTTGGATCTCGTTCATTGAATTCAATAATTTCTTGAAATAAAAGAAATTAAGCAAATTTTCTATTTACATTGAATTCAAAAATTAAAAGGTGAGGCCTGTATAAGGTGTCAACCTTATACTATTGAAGTAAGGTGCACCTTAAAACTGTGCCGAAAATGCAATTTTGGTGCTGCAAAGCCTTGCGATGAAATGAAAATCTATCGTTGCCCCCAATTATAAAATTTAAAGTTCTAGAAATTGTGACAATCAAGCAGATTTATAAAGACTTAAAAATCTTTAAAATAGACGGTCCAAATAACGAGTCAGAAGATGAACCATTTTTTAGACTAGAAATCCTATTTGTTTCATGTCTAAGAATCTTGAGGTCGAGATGAATGATTTGAGGGTTTTCCAACATAAAAACATCCTTCTCTAGTAGGCTCTTTAGGTGGGTGCACCTGACTTGTATAGTATAAGGTTGGCGCCTTGTATAAATTTTGTCCAAAATAAAAATCGAGCGGATCACAATCAGGATTGGCAACTTGCCGACTCTAACCGGTTTCCTGGAGACCGAGGTCACTTGACCATGTTCAAACACTTGGATATCCGAGAAAACGTACGCTCGAGAGAATCTTGATTTGTTAGAGTTGTTAGCTTACAACCCAACACAATAATGGAACTAAGTCGTCTTGATTACAATAATTATTTCTAAAAACGGGTAGAGGCATCTATTCCCCACTAATATACCAAAAAAAAAAAAGTCGTTTTGATTATAGCCACAATTGTATGGGAACATTTTCCTTTAATAATACGAACAAGTAGTCTTTCAAACCCAGCAATTTCCAGTCTGTATATGGCCAAGACCGAATTGATTCAAGAAAGGTATTGTACCGGCTTAGGCCCTCCTTAAAACAAACACCCCCCTTTATATTTTTTTTCCCTTTTTTTTTAACTTCTCTAATATTTCCTTGTCTCCCCGAAAACACCCCACACAAATCACTATTTAACTTTTTTTTTTTAAATAATTTTCTTGATGACCTGTCCTGTCCGGTCCAGATTTGCTATCCAAAAACCCAACATGGATATGTGGGGTGGAGCATCGACCTTATCCCTCTAAATGGATCGTGTTCAACACAAATGTTAGAGCAAAAAAAAAAAAGCAATTTGCTTCCAAATCATCATCGATTTGATGAGAAAAACGAAGCAATTCAATTTCGGCCCATTCTGGGGAAGATTTAGGATTTTTTCATTTAACATAAATAAATTTGATATTTATGTATAAAAATAATATGTAAATTAAAAATAAAAATAAAAAATAATGCAAAAATAGTTTTATATTATTTCTTTGCTTAGGTCGTATCGGTTTGAAGCGGACTGAGCTTCGGCCGAATCAACTCAAAACTACAATGCTAGGCTTCGCTTTGATCAAGGCCTAAAATCCAAAGGCGTCGCCTCTTCAGCCAAAATAAAGCGAATTCGACAACGTTGGAAAAACAAGCCAAGCGCCTAAAAGTCGTCCAACTTCTTACACTTTTTCTTCTATTGCTCTTCAATGCTATATCACGTCCAAAAGTTTTTTTATGATTACGAGTGAAAGTAGATTTGGAAGCTATCACGAGGGATTCTACTTCCCAGTGTTTGACAACCCGGCCGGATTGAACTGACGCCGGTTGGGTTGCCGGCCACTAGCCATGGCTGGTTAGGTCGGTCAATAAGCTTGACCATCTTAACTTAAAAAAAAAAAATTAAAAAAAAAAAAGAATTTCTGTACTCGTTTTTTTATGCCATTTTGTTTTGGAAAGATTGAGAAGTATTTAAGCCAAAAATATTTATTTTTACTTTTTCCTTTTACCTATCTTTGTTAGATCATTTCTAAAATATCCTTGGCACAAATTGTTTTTTCAAAATCCATTTTTTCCCTACCATATAAATCTCATTTGGATGTATTTTAATTAATCATGTTTTTTTTTTTTTGGTAGATCAGTGGGAAAGACAGGCCCCCACCTATTTTTAAAAATAGCTAGTGGTTTTTTATTGTGTCAGTAGGAATGGAAACATAAACAGCTAGCAGAGGCTCATGTGGTGTTACCACTACGACCTCGACCCCATTCCCGTATATTCATATTTTTTTGAGATTTTTTGAAAATTCTTTTTAGATTTTTTAACTTTTTTTCAGCCCTATCCAGACCTTGGACCACGAGTTTTTTCAAGAAGGAAAAAAAAAACTAAATTAAATTCTTAAATACTTAGAACACCATCCAAAAATTGGACAACCAATTTTAAAGATAATATCTTCGTACTTAAAGACAATAATAATAGGATGTGGGTTTGAACAAGGTTACAACCTTAAACAATCCAATTAAAGCGCACCTCCAAATTTTATAATAAAAACCAAAACTAAGGAGGGAGATATTGTCCAATGATATTTTATGGTGGGGTTTATGATTCCCATACTTAGGGGGGCCAGGCCCGGGCCCGGGCCAGCCCTAAAAAACTACCAAAATGTGACTTGAGGTCAGAGCCAGGGCCAGGCAACCACGCCCCAAAAACTCAATACTGTCATTCAATCATTTAGGAAGAGCCACAATAATGCCGTACAAATTAGCAAACGGCCATCCGTCTACCCCCAATGATACCAGAGGCAAAGAGGGGAACCCAGTGTAATTTCTCAATTCTCTGCAGCCTCACGCCCAACCCCTCAAATCCACTTAAAGCCACTGGTGTGGTCATAAATCTCCAATCTTCACAGCCGAAATTTCGCCGAAATGTACTGTATAATAAACCATAGAGGGCAAAGGACCCCGAGAAGAATAAACGCCTTTCTCCATTTCTTTTCCAGAAAAAGAAACGGGAGAATATTCAGAACTTTTGCACATAAAATATAACAAAAATAATCAAATAAAAATTTTAAAAAAAGGAGTATTTATGGTCAACGAAGCATCATTGACACAGAAAATACGAGGTTGTGCGCCATAAAACCAGCACTTCTGAAGGCAGGCCAGTACCATGACGTGTCAAATCCCTATTGGTAAATATCCAAGCCCCATCACATCACCGTGCTGAGTAGGAGAAAGAAAGGAGCTGCATTAAATTGATGGAGATGACGTGGCGAAGAGAGAGAGAGAGAATATCATGTGATGCGAGACGTGGCACTTTTGGTCAAAGTCTACGTTCTCAGGATTCTGCCACGTAATAAACAATTCAACGTGGCACAATCGGATATCATGACATCGAGCGCGTTCTGATTCGTTCAGGCTTTCGGCTATTTTAAATCCATTTTTGATGCTTCACGGTGGAGAACAAAGATACGGGGTGGGGCACCATTTGGACCGACGTATAAAAAGAAGCAGAGATGGGTTTTAGCATGTTTTCGAAGCAAACAAAAATAAAGAACTGCTGTTGCCTCTAAATTTATCCATAAATATGCCTAGAGAGACAATAATTGTAGGGAGATAGGAGAGAGAAACGTGTGGCCGCTTTCTAAGCCGGCGATTCGTACTGCAATTAACACAAAGAGACGCCATTTCTGGAAAGAAAATGCAATACAGACAAGTAATAATAGTAAAAGTAAAGGAAGTTTTAAATGGGATTTGGTAAAAGTCTTGACTCAAGGGGAGGGGAGGGGAGGGGAGGGGAGGGGAGGGGAGGAGAGAGAGAGAGAAGAGAGTGACGGGGGAGGGTAAAAAAAGTAAAAGAAAAGGAGGTAATTCTTCACGTATAATTTTGATCACGATACAACAGTTGAATTCTTCTGATGTCGTAGAAAATAAAAACGAAGTAAACCCAACCATCTATCACTGACTGATGAATGCTACATAAGACACGTCTAGAGAGAGAAAGAGTAGATACAAATGATGCAGCGCACAAAGCTCCGCGGAGAGAGGAGGGCTGGAAATAGATAGAAACAGATAAAATGCGAGGGGAGAAATAAAATGAGAGGGAGAACACATGGACATACAACGACAAACAGAGAGAGAGAGGTCCCTGATGCAGATTTGGAGCACCCATCAGCTTACCTGCGCGCAACTCCGAGGGCGAGGAGCGTGCTGTTGGTCATTTCCCGGCGAGCAAGTGACCACGGAGGAGGTAGTGGTGTTGCCAAATTGTCCACTGTCTCCCTCTTCCCCAATCTTAACAAGATGACTCGAAGTGGTGGGGGAGAGCATGACTTCCGAAGTGGGAAGAAAGTCCTCGGCCTCCCCTTCCTCTTCCTCATCAGCACATGACCCACTATCTCTTGCTCTTCTCCCCATGTCATTCTCCTCTTCAGAGGAAGATGAGGCGGCGGTAGAGGGAGGAGGAGGTGGCGATGGGCGGCGGATCTTGTGACCGCAGATAGGGAGGGGCGGGGTCAAGGATTTGCCGTCACGAGGGGGGGAGAAGACGACGGGGAGATATTCATCGATGTCGCATGCGAACTTCGAGTTCCTGAAGTGTTCCTTCAACGCCTCCAAGCCCTGGATGCCATGATCACGTCCAATTACATTCAGGCCCCACGTATAATAAAGAAACGAGTAGAAGTAGAGAGAGAAATACCTCAAAAATAAGAAAATAAGAGAGAGACCTGGAGATAGAAGTTGAGTTGACGTGACCATAGAGGTAAAAAGGACTGGGGATTGAGGGAGGGGGAAAGAGAATGAGAGGATGGGAGTGAAAGAGAAGGACATTGAGGTGACGAGAGATGGAATGCGAAAAAGTCATGAGGAGAGATAAGATGAGGTGACGACTGATGAGAGAGAAAGAGTGAGAAGGTGGGTCGATCACTTGACGTGACAGTATGAGAGATAATCAACATTTAACATAGTCGCTAGACTTTAGAGTGAGAAGTGGTATATCAATAACATTGTAGATGAATGATGAAATAGGGAGAGAGTATGCAAACATTTCAAGAGGACTAAAATAAAATACTCCCGCGAGAACACGGTGTACAATCACTTTTGCTTATGAGATATTTTTGTTCAGGTTATAAGTAGAGCTTTTCAGTTGGGCGCGTTACGTTAGGCGGGGATTAACACACGGGAGTGCATTGAAAATAAATATGCTCCGGCGGGGGAGCTAAGTAATTTGTCAAATATCGTGAGGGTCAAAGATGTTGAACAGTTGAGGGCGAAGTGGATGACAACGAGACTGGACGGGGTTAGTACACATGCACGAAGAGAAAATCAAGATGGCGAAAGTTTAGAGAGAGAAAATCAAGATGAAGAAAGTTTAGAGAGAGAAGAAGATCGAGATGAAGAGAGTTTAGAGAAAAAAAAATCACGATGAAAAAAATTTGGAGACATAAAATCAAGATGAAGAAAGATTAGAGAGAGAAAATCAAGATGAAGAAAGTTGAGAGAGAGTAAGTAGAGAAACCTGGAGTCGGGCATAGGTGACTTGGCATATTTTGCGAGAGTTGAAAGCCTCCCATCGTTGCTCGTTGAAGGCCTTGTAGAGCTTCCATGTGGCCTTGGGCGATGTAAAATTCACGAACCCATACCCCACGTTGCACTTGTTCCTATATAACTCGAACAACATACCCATCATCTCTCTTTCTCTCTCTAGAAACTCGCCTCCCCCAGGCCTATTCTCTCTCTAGAGAAAGTACTCGAAACGGAAAATTGAAGAGCGAGAGAGAGAGGGAACTCACTTGAAATCAATGGGCAAATAGACGAAATCATATGCGGATAATGGCTCGTCACCAGTGGCATTCTCGTTGCAGTTGATGCAGTGCTGGTCCAGCATGTTCAGCAAAAGCTTCTGACTGCGAAAAAGCACGCCATAAAACACAGGTAAGTGCGTTAGAGAGAGAAACACTTTGCAGGAAAAAGATGGCAAATCCCCCCCCACACAGTGCCCAAAACACAGCACAACAACTATTAAGAAAAAGGTAGCTACAGAGAAAAAGAGCTTGCACATACAACAAAAGATGCTCAAAGATGGTATAAAAACCAACTTCCGTGATCAAAAGGAAAAACTCCCAAACATCCAAGGGATTCAAAAAAAATGGGACAAAAAAAAACCCACAGATACCAAAGGAAAGAACTGGAAACCTAGAGAGAGAAACAATAGGGAAGAAAGTCTATTGCATTGCCATAAACAAAAACAAGACATGACCCAAAACCCAAAACCTAGAGAAAGAAACCACGCAAAAGCTTTACCAATCACTAAAAAGAAATCCCACAAACCCAGGCAAAACCCAAAATCTAGAGAGAGAGGGGGAAAAGACCCCAACCTATACTTATTGGGGATGTTCTTTATCATCAACGTTGTCCTCGCATCACTGGAGTTCGACTCGGCCGTAGCCTCGTCGAACCTAAACCGTGATTCCCCTTTGGCCTGAGCTGCGCCCCTTCCTCCGCCAAGAAACTTGGGCCCATGGTGGTGTCGCTCAGTGGTGGTGGTGGCGCCTCCTTGAACACCAAAACTGCTGCCATCTCCCCTCCCTCTCTTCCCCATATTAAAATTATTATTATCACCAGTTCTAAAACCACTTCTGGAGCTAGAAGAACCAGCGGTAAACTTGGCGGAGCCACCACTTGAAAAGGCGGAGGCAGCACCATTTCGCCTGGAAACTGGCCGGAATCCGCCACTCCTTGAAGGAAACCCACTGCCACATGAGACAGGAGGCCCTGTGTTTTGCCATAATGGTCTTTCAGGACGGTTGATAACGCACCGAGGAGGGGAAGGGTGAGGGTATATGGGTCGATTTTGTGGAAAACATGTAGGTGTAAAATGGGCATTTTGTGTTGAAGGGACGGTGGCGTCGCCACCATGGGGGAGGATCCCAGCTGCTGGATGTCGTTTGGCATGGCCACCGGGGCGGCTGAACTCAATCTTGAGGCGCTTTCCAGCAATTTCTTTGCCGTTCATCTGGGTCAGGGCCTTGGCCGCATCTCTTATGTCGAAGAACTCGACAAAGCGGTGCTGGCGCTTCGCTGGAGTTTCTCTAAGCTCTTTCACGGGACCTGAGAAGACCAAAGACACAGAAAAGCAATTTCTTTGAAGAGAAAGAACAACAAATAAAATAGTAAAGATCATCTAAAATTTTAGAAGAGAGAGGGACTCATTAAACAACCCCAGAAAAAAAAAGAAAAACTTTCATGAAAAAACTTCAAAGACAAACCCAAATTGGAGAGAGAGCGAGCGAGCGATAGAAACACAGAAAAAAAAAAACATCACATGCAAATGCAACTCCTTACAATTTCTTAAAGAACCTAACGAAGAAAAGATATTCATAATAGAAATAATATCAACCTAAATTGAGAGAGAGGGAGGACAATACATGGACTAGAAGAAAAACCTGAACAAATTTTATGAGTAATTGAAGTAAAAAATAAATTTTGATGAAAGGGATGCTTAGTTGTCGTGCAGTAGTGCAGGAGGGCCATAAATGTGGGGGGAAAATAACAAGTCACAGACAACAAAGGAGAGCAAGGTTAGAGAGAGAAGGAGAGAGAGGGGACAACAAATACGGGCTATATTTAACAAAGGACCACGAAAAATCAGCCGAACAGATGCAGCACCAGGTGCAATATGCACAGTAGATGAGGAATTCAAATGGAGATGGAGGCTCTCTCTCTTTAACGCGCACAGCTAACTCAGAATAGCAGGCAACCTCAACCTCTCTCTTCTGTCTCATCCACCCCACTCACAGGGACCACAGAAGTTACACAGCCAATTCTCTCTCTCTCTCTCTAAAACCAAACGTCGCCTAGAACACTAGGCGAATCTAGGACGACACAGAAGAAATAAGAAACCAATCAATCCGTGGAGACCGTGTAATCGAATTCACAAGGAATCTGAAATATGACTCCTTCTCCCAACCTCAATGGATTCTCCATTCTTCTCTCTCTTGAAAGCCAACATGCAGGAAAAACACTCAGAATCGCCAATTGGCATCATAAAGCAACAAAAGCTAAAGCAACCACTGAGCCAGATAATTAAGCAAGAAAATTAAAGAGGCTCTCTCTCTCTCTAAACAACAAGCACAAAACTAATCCCCCATGTCTCTCTCTCTCTCTCTCTCTAAACAATCACAAAACCAATCCTCTCTCTCTTACCAAAAGCCTCGAAAATCTCCTTGAGGTTCCCCATGGTGACCTCCTCCGCCAAATTGAATACCACCAGCGTCCCCTGATTCTCCCCCTCTCTGCCGCCTCCCCACCCCGCCCCCACATACTGGGCCCACACTCCCCTCCAAAATATCACCCCATGCCCCTGACCCTGGCCAACCCCATGCCCAAGCCCTTGCCCCGCCACAGTCGCCCTATGCCACATAGCAATGCGTGCCTGGTGAGCCACATGCTGGGCCTGTATCTCTGCTAGAGCGCGCTGAGCGTGCCGTAGATCGTAGTAATGCACAACCACCAAACCCTCCCTCACCCTCTCCATATGCAGCGCCCTCAGCGGCCCATAAACCTCCAATTCCCGCCTCAAAGCTCCCTCACTTCCATCTACAGGCACCGAGCTAAGCAGCAGGGTGCGTGTCGCTCCTTCCCTTGCCAAATGACCGCCGCCACCGCCGGCCTGCCCGTAACCATAGACAGGCATGACAGAACTGTAGGGATAGGAGTAGTAAATCGGCTGCTGCACTATTGCCATGACCCCTGGAGCTTGGGAATGGGCCAGGACTTGGGCCTGGTGGGCTTGAGCTTGGTGCGCATGCTGGGAATGATGAGCTTGACCTTGATGGGATTCTCGGACTTGTATGGATTGGGGTTGGAGATTTGGGGGCAAGGTAGGTCGGAACTCTTGAGCGCCGGGGTCTAGATGGGAATTGAGAGATTGCCGGAAAACCATGGATCCCCTGCAAAATGCCTTGTCGAAATCGGGTTTTTTGTTACAGACAAAACGAGAGAGAAACTCGAGTGAGAGAGGGGGGCCGAACCAAGTTGGATTTTGATTTTTGTAGGGGTTGGGTCTCTGGTTATGAGAGAGAGAGAGATTTTTGAAGAGGTTTGGTCTTGAGTTTTGAAGGGTTGGGCCTGAGAGAGAGAGAGAGAAGAACGGACTTTGGATTTGGATTTGGATTTGATTTTTTAGGGGTTGGGGGCTTAGTTTTGGTGTGTTAGAGAGAGAGAGAGGGAGAGGGGGTTTCGTATGTGGTCCTGGTAACCAAAAACCGGTTTTTGGAGAAGGGTGGTTTTCCGGTGACGGTGGAGTGGAAAGGGGTTGAGGCAATCAAATCAGAGACTTTAATGGCAGATGCCTCTGTACTGATGGTTTGCCGGCGCCTATTCAAGTCATACCCCAGAATAACGGTCGCTTCGGCGTTAATAGTGAGTCCACTACTCTCTCTTTCCTGCTTCCTTTCTCTCTAGAAACTAGAGAGAGCTCTTTCTCTCTCTCATATTTCACTCGCTAAAAAGAGTTGAGTAAAAAGATAAGGTATACAGCTGCCTCCAAAGAAATGGAAATGACTGAAAAAGGTTCCAAATGACTGGAATGCCCATATCCCTTTATCAAATGACAATCCTTTTTAAGTGAATTTGAAATGTACTAATTACTATTTCTTTTTCTCTTATGGAAAAAGAACCTTTGTAAGAGAATTAGAAATTTATGCTCATGCTTCTTTTCTTTTCTTTTTTTTTTTTAATTCATTTCTAAATTTTAAACTCTTGTAATTTAGTGAGAGAGAGAGAAAAATTAGTCCTGAAAATCTATTTTGTAGCTATCCTTCTAAGATCTTATTATATATTTGCAATCTCTTACACAAGAGATAGAGGTGTATATTTAAGATATGTAAAACATGGGTGTGGTTTTTATAAGGTTGAAGATCTAAACAATCAAAGGAATGCACACTTTTAAATAGTCTAGAAAGATGATATTTTAGTACAAAAAATCTTTAAGATGTCTTAGAAATTTATTTTTATTTTTAATTATAAAATTTTAAGTTTGAAAAGAAGTGTAGATCAAGCAGAGCAGAGAACTCATGAAATACTTGAAAATTAACTATCCAAATAATGAATTACAAGATGCGCTATTTTCAAACTTGAAATCTATTTTTTCTTTACGTTCATATATCTCAAGGTCGAGATGATCGGATTTGAAAGTTTTTTGGCATTAAAGCAACTTATTCTACTGAATTTTTTAGGTTTGCCTTAGTATGATTGTTTAGAGCATCAACCTTTTATATATATATATATATATATATATTAAAAGAGTTTTGTTAGGCTACACTACTTGGTGGTGTATGTCCTTGAACTCCTCAATATTTTTGAACACATAGATACCCTTGAATCGTAATACGGATTTTTTAAGTATGGACATTTTTTGTCATTTAGAAGAGTAGAATTGATATTTATATTAAAAAAAATAGTGACATTCTATCAAGGGAAAAGTTTATATAGAGCCTAAGCTCTAAACAATCAAATTAGAGCCTACCTCAAAATTTTCATTAGAATAGGTTGTTTTGATGCTCAAATATCATCAAATTGGGCATCTCAACATCAAGATGCATGGACATGAGGAGAAAATCGATTTCAAGTTTCGAAAATAATGCAACTTGTAACGCACATTTTGACTGTCAATTTTCAAGATTTTAATATTTTCATAAATATGCTTGATCTACACTATTTTTTAAGCTTTAAGTATTATAACTAAAAATAAAAGTATATTTGAAGGCTATTACAAAAAATTTCAATATTACAACCATATTTCTCGATACTATTTGATGGTGGGCTCTAATTTGATTGTTTAGAGCCCCGGCTCTATACAAACCGCACCCTTCTATCAATAGTTAAAACAATTAATGTATCTTGAGGGTGTTGTCACACACACCATGTAGATAATGTCACGACCAACTATTGTTAATAAATATTTTTGTTTTCATTAGAAAGTTTTATTTTATATTTGACTAATTACTTAAGATACACCCAGACAAAAAGTTATTATACTATAAAATAGGGAAAAATTTTCTATGTTCCCCCTACAACATAGAAGTTCTATCCTCCCCTTTATCCAACCATCTATTTTTTTCATAGAGGGCTAAGATTTTTCCAATCACAATGTCACATCTCTACATTGTTTTATTTTTATTTTTTTTCTATAAACTATTTTGATACCAAATTTTGAACATCCAATCCTCTATTAAACTTGCACTAACGAAAAATATAAAAAAATATTGTCGATAAATAAAATGACCAAAATACTCCTGAAGATTCAAGAGGCATTATGGTCATTAATTTTTATCAAAATATTATTGTTAATTTTTTTTATAGGTGCCCCCAATGAAAAGATGGCACGTACCAAATTTCATATTTAAAAAAATTGTATTTAAAAAATTAAAAATAAAATACTTTGAGATGTCGGATCTAAGATCAAACAATGAGTGGCTCTCTTGATAAAAAAATAGACGGCTAGACAGTTGGGAAAAAATAGAACTTCTATGCTCCATGTTGTAAACGGAACACAAAAAGCTTTCCGTTAATAAGAGTATACACCACCAAATCGTGGAGCTTAACAAAACCATTTTTTTAAATGGGCAATTATCTTTTAAAATACTCAATAGATAATCCATTTTGTTTGAACTTGTTGTAATTGAGTTGAGGGCATTTGGTCATTTTTAGAGTTATATTTGCCCGACGACTTTTCTTTTTCTCTCACAAAAGGTACGGACAGTCGGGATATGTAGAGCGAGAGAGACGAGGGGAGAGAGAGAGAGAGAGAGAGTGAGAGAAAATAATGGGCGTGCGTAGAGCAAGTATTCCATTAACACGTGGGAAACGTAGCTTTCAGGTGCCTCTGCTTCCGAATTTCCCGGCCCCTGCATAAGCGAGCGTGGGTGGCCGCCTTTTTAAATCACGGGGCCCTTTATCCCACTTTGCCCATAACATCCACACGTGTGGTCCTCTCTCTCTCTCTACCGACAGGAGAATACCCAGACTCCTAATTTAATCTCTCTCTTCGTTACTTGCAACCTTTGTGTCCCCCACTCTCTCTCTCTCTCTTGTTTTGTTCACTCCCCATTTTGCCTAAGAATTTTTTATAAAAACCCACTTTCTTGGGCCACAACATAGAACCGAACTCTCAATATCCTCAATGCTACTAACTTTTTGGGACATGGGGCCACATTTTCTCTCTCTAAAGGGCCACTTTTCTCTCTCTAAAGAGAGCACACTTTTTTCCACATAAACCAACAGTATCCTGTGTGTTTCTCTCTTTTAGGGACATGGGGCCACATTTTCTCTCTCTAAGACCCCGTGGACATCCTTTATAAACACCAGTAAAAGAATGCGGGAAGCATAGAGAGGTTTTGTCATTTGTTCCCACCTTGAAAGTGATAAAACAATTGAGAGGAGAGGCCACAAAGGCCTCGTGCAAGGCATGTTTTCATCTTTCAAACCTTGCTATATATATATATATATTATATCTATAGCTTTTGAGTAAACTATAGTTATCAATGGGTGGCTCCTATCGTTGCTCTTCTTCATGAATAGGCATTGTTGACGCACCATAATTCTCACCATTTATTCAGTCATAACTATTGAGCGACGTTGTCCTATTTCTTTCGGAAAGCGTCTGTGTATTTTTGTCTGAATTTTAAATAAATTCCATTGGGGAAATGAAAGAGTACAAGCGACAAAAGGGAAAAAGTAGAAAATAAGAAAAGCTGAAGTGTTGCGATCGATGCCGTTGTATTTTCATTCCATGGTATTGCTTTAATACGTATTCTTTATATGGCTTGTTTATATGATTTTAGAAACACAATAGTTGTTAATGTGACGTATCCTTGCTGTATTTTCACCGCCAACTACCACAACATCAAGGAGTCCATGTAATCCAAGCATTTGAAGCAATCCCCTACCAGAGCAACATCACAGCTTTAGCCAAGGTATTGGGAATGTTGATTCCATTCCCTATTAACATGACTGAAAGCTACAACCTTCTCTGGAAGCATAAATTGGATATTGTCCATGATATTGCTCCAGGCCAAGAGGTTAAATGGGGGGTTTTGCACCATTTGATCACATTGACAGTGTCTCATTCAAGAGACAATATTAGAAACTTAGGATTACAAAATGTCTAAAGAGAAAGATATAGTATGTTCTTGAGAATTAGGCTCTAGGCAAACGTGGTAGCGTTTGGATAAGTACTATTCTATGAAAACGGCATTTATTTTTCTCCTCCCGCTATTTCGGTACAGCCAGTACTTTTGTGTCATTATAACTCAACCTGGTTCAGCCATGACCCTGACCCTATCCAAGCAAAAAATTAATGAAAACAATAAAAGGAAAACCAAAAAAAAAGGCCAGTCCTGGCCCTCGGGCCACTTGTTTTAGGCCAAACCCAACTATTTTAGGGCTGGATGGGCACCCGGCACATTGCCAACCCAAATTATAACCAGATGGGAATAGACGTGGTTGGTGCTGAAGAGATAACAGCCATGGACAACTAGAAAGATATAGTTTAGTTTATTAGTTTTGATTTTGAGGTAAATATGAGAAGTGTTGTTTTAATGGCGTTTTGAACCATAAATAGCACTAATGCATCAAATAGGTTTCTCAGCTAGAAAGGAAGTTTTAAATGAGAGAGAGAGAGAGAGAGAGAGGCCTCCATTGAGGCTGTGAGCATTTAATGTGTTATGGGATCATTTAGTTCTTCCTTTTCCTTAAAATCATGGGGAGGTTTCATGGAAAAGACACTAAGGGAAAAGTTTATATAGAACCGCAGGCGCAAAACAATCAAGATGTTTCCTTCCACTAAAGACGTTTCCTTCTTGGTGTTAAGTGGGTAGCTCTCACAAAACAAAACATGGAAAGGGCAAAAGTGAGTGTTCCTCTATTCCAACTATTGGTGTGAATACTGCCTCCCCATTTCCTACGCCTCTTACTATCATTTACTTAGCAAGGAACCCATTATCATATTTTAATGCTAAGAGAGAGAGACAGGAAACAATGACCAAAATAAATAAGAATCAAATTTTTGAGGATTCCTAAGGTCCATAAATGGTAAAAGAGTGGTGTGCGTGGTTTTTCAGTCTCAAATGCATGGAGATTGGAGAGAGGGAGTGGCATGGTACATTTACTAGAAGGGATCATGGCGTGCAATGAGATTTGATAGGGAGGTGAAGACGCAACATAATTACAACTTTACGGAGATATGATTTCCCGTTATTTTTAAGTGGTATTGTTGAGATTTCATTAACACTTACAGAATGGCCTAGGCTTTGGCGGAAGTATTGCCGACCTTTATGATGAATTCTATAAATCCCTTCTCTCCAAAGGTATAAATCCCCATTGACTTATAATTTTTAACTATCGAAAAATAATAATATTTCATAAACACTTGCACGTTCGGTAGGACTTTTTACAAATTGGCCAATTTATGTGATAGAACCGCATCTGTTGAGTTGGAAAATTATTTTCACAGGTTTATTTTCACACATCGGAGCTGCCCACTTTATCGAATACAAATAATTTTAGCAAAATTCCCCTACAAGTTAAAGAGAGAAACAATCTTAAATTTTAAGTTTTAGAGCAAGAAAGTATCTTAAAATTTTTAAAGAGAAAATTTGAGATAGTTTCTTAAAAAGTCAGAGAGAGAAACTATATCAAAATTTGGAGAGAGTACCTGAAAATTTAAACAAGGGAGAACCTGGAAATTTAAAGAGATAGACTATCTAAAAAAATTTAGAGAGTGAAACATCTCAAATTTCAAGTTTTAGAGACTTGAATTTTTATAGAGAGAGAAACTATCTCAAAATTTTAGATAGATAAATCATCTCAATTTTTAATCTTAAGAGAGATAAAATATATTAAATTTTTAGAGAGAGAAAGTATATTAAAAATTTAGAGAGATAAACTGCCTAAATTTTGTAGAGAGAGAAACTATCTCAAAAATTATAGAGAGACAATATCTCAAATTAAGTTTTAGAGAGAGAAAGAATTTTAAAATTTTAGAGAGAAAAACTATATCAAAATTTAGAGAGACAAACTACCTAAAAAAATTTCGAGAGAAAATATCTCAAAAGTTTTAGAGAAAAACCATCAAAAAATTTAAATTTTAGTGAGAAAAAGTATATTAAATTTTAGAGAGAAAAACTTGCAGACGTCCCATTTTAAAACTAGCAAATTATGTGATATTCCTGAATCCTTAGGACCACACTATCCTAGTAAACCCCTAAATCATAGATCGCAATAGTCCATATTGCCTACCATGTAATCCAGAATCCTAAAGAATGCCCTATTTTAGTAATAAAATCTTTAAAAATAGACAAAAACTTCATTTTGGCCCAAATTTTGGTAGGCAGTATCACAAGAGCCCGTATATATACCCCTAGAACTAGAAATTTGCCATTTTGGGCAGTTTTGGTCTAGTGTCGCCTAGCCCAAACTAATCCAAATTGGCTAATTTTTTGTGGGTAGCATCTTCACAGCCCCTAGATCCCTCAAGAGCTATATATTTTCCATTTTAGGCAGTTTTAGTTTGGGCAACACCAGTAGAGTCGCTCAGCCCAGACTAACCAAAATCGGCTAATTTTTTGTAGGCAGCATCACTACGATCACAAAATCATCCCAGACTAGAATATGTCGATTTTGAGCAGATTTGGTCTGGCCGATGCTCCTAGTGTCACCCAGACCTGACTGCCTCAAATTGGCAGTTTCCGCATGCCGACAACTCCCGGATCTTTTTTTACCAGGTTCAATGGACTTGGACCATTTTGGTCTGGGCGACATTCCCAGGTCGTCCAAGCCTTGGACCACCAAAATGGCAATCAAGGCTGAGAAATCTTCTGGTTAAGGTATGTTACCCATTCCAGATGATTTTTAGCTTATAAATTGTCATTTCAAAACTTTTAGACCCTTTAGACCTGATTAGCTCTTGTGCCCAGAGAAAGCTTAAAGATTATGAGACTTAAAAACCTAGACTTAGGAAAACCCTAGCTTTGGGCCCCTTGCAACCCTTAGATCAAATAAATTCATCCAACCAAGCCAAGGCCTGGTCAAAACCTAAAGAGAAACAAAGAAGACGCACGGCATAAACTTAGTCGGTTCTGATACGGGCGAGTCCTTGAATACTCGAGAGTCCCAAGCCTACTGGCCTGGTCCGGTATACTTTTACCCTTTCTCTTGTTTCTTCTATATTTCTGTTTATTTTATTAGAATTAAATTAGTTTTATTGCTTTTAACATAGTATTTAATTTCGGATTATGTTGGCTTTGCCACTGAACAGATCTGACCTTAGATCAGAATTTGATTGTCCCACTCTCTTCACACTTTTAAAAATCAGTTTGTGGTGTTTAGATCTGAGGTATCTTCCTTTGGAGAACTCTCTGATTTGCATCGTAAACAAAACTATATCAAATTTTAGAGTGTATGACTACCTAAAACCTACTATGGAGAGAAACAATCTCAAAGTTTTTTGAGAGACAAACTATCTTAAAAATTATGTTTTAGAGAAAGAAACTATATAAAATTTTAAATTTTAGAGAGAAACTATTTCAAAAAAATTAGAAAGAGAAACTATATCAAAATTTCAAGTTTGTTGCTCTCTCTCTCTCAGCCGGTTTCCAACTGTGCTTGCTAAACATGGAGAAAAAATCAGGCTTGAGTTCCTATAAATTGTTTGTATATGTGAATATTTTGCATGTAAATGTTTTTTTTGTCAAACTTTCACTTATACAAAACTACCCCTTATCCCAAAAATGAAGTGAAATAGTGTAACAATTTTTATTCTCTTTTTTTTTTTTTTTTGACAAATGTTTTAAATTTTATTGATAAAAAATTACCCATTGCATTATTCGAAATAGTAAGAGTTGGCAAAGAAGACCCCATCTTTGCCAAAGAATCTGCTAGAGAAATAGATTCCCTATAAATATGGACAAACGTAACCACCATATTTTCAGTCAAATCCACGATCTCCATCCAAATAGCAGAAAGCTTACACGGAATTCTCTGCTTTTTTTTGCACCGTTTGATTGTATTCATTGAATCCCCCTCAATCACACAACTATTCCCCAAGTTCCTACTTCGAAACAGTTTTAGGCCCTGTAGGATAGGAAACACTTCCACTTGATTAGCGGTACCTTCCCCCTATCGGTCCTACATAAGTGAAGAGAATATGGCATTTCCATCATGTACCACACCCCCAATACCAAATAAATTTGAATTCCATTGAGAACTACCATCAAAGTTCAGTTTTAAAGCTCCCATAGGTGGTGGAATCCATAAAGAATTTGGTCTACTACGAACCACTCCCATGACTATTAGATTATTAAGATTTGCCATGATATCTACCTCCGAAATACCCCAACCCTCTTTTGATATTGATAACGAGCACCAGAGGAAACGTTTAAAGTTATTTAGAATCCTCTCAAAAGGTAAACATACCCCTTCAAAGGTTCTCTTATTTCTTTCTTTCCAAATCTCTCATACAACAAACCCTCTAATGATCTTCCAAATAGCACTACCTCTTTTCGGAAAATCTGGCACAACCATGGGAGTTATAATACCCATAACTTATTCTGGCAGCGGTGTTTGAACACCCATTGTCAAAAACAAACTACACCAAATTCTTGTAGCAGAAAGACAATGTAAGAACAAGTGAGCCCTCGTTTATGCATCTCCTTTACACATTAAACAAATATTTGACAAAAAATTTCCCTTTTTGATCAAATTATCAATAATCAAAATCTTATCTTGGGCAGCTAATCACATAAACACTTGCAATTTATGCAGTATTGGCCATTTCCATATCTGAGTTACCTGAGATAAGGACCATCACCAACGATCATAGAATAGTAATCTATAACACCATTTAACCAAAAGTCTTCCGTCATTTTCTATCCCCCAGATGATATCATCATCTGAATTAAAAAAGATATAAACTGTATCTAGCATATTCAGCAAAGCTCCAAACTGCTCAAAGACCACATCATCTATCCTTTTATATGAAAGATTAATATTCTGTACTACATTACTCCCAAATCCCTCCAACACCTCTATGACCTTCACATTTTTTAATGTTAAATGGCGTAATTGGATTTTTGGATGTCTATCTTTTGCCTATTTCTTTGTCCTTTACAAGAGTAGCCCTAATGGTTTTTTCAGAGCCTTACGAAGGGTACGTCAAGATGATTATCTTTCATCTTTTTTGTTCACTTTGTATGTTGAATGCTTTAGTTTGATGATTAAAAATGTGGAAGATCGAGGCAATTCCTTGGGTTTTGAGATTGCAAATCAAGGTATAAGAGTGTCTCGTCTTCAGTATGCTAATGACGCTCTTATCTTCTGTGGGGCAGAGTTATCTCATGGTCTCATCAATTTTACACTTTACCTCATATCGGTTATCCTTCTTCCAACTTATAAACGTATGCTTAATATTCAACAATTTTTTATGCAACTGGAAATCCAGAGATTCCACTGTAACAGTATTTTTCCAAATACTACGAATAATCACCACCACATCTCTATCATCCAGCCATCAAATCTCCAAACGAAAAAGGCCTAGGACCCTCATTTACCACTCTAGAAGAGAGAATAATTGGAGTATGATCCGAGGATAATCTAGGGAGGGCTCGAATAGAAGCCAGTGGAAAATAATCCACCCATTCCCCAAACACCAAGAATCTATCTGTCTTAAACATGCTAAGATTGAGAGTACTATTATTTGACCATGTATAAATGGTGCCTGAAATTGGTAGGTCCACCAGATAATACCTTTATATGAAACCATTAAAAAGTCACATAGAACTATTAAGAGAAATCCTTGAAGACAATTCCTCATGCCATGTAATTAAGTTGAAATCCCTCCCAAAACAAATCGGAAATGAAAATTAGACATTACATCATTCAACTCATCAATAAAACAATCCATCAAAGAAGGTAAATTAGGCCCATAATCATTAATCATACCCCAAGAAAAACCTGAAATCGGACCAATAAACCCCACTAAGAGAGATCTCTCTCTTAAAATAGAACATAATCTTAGCAAAATCAGTGGATCCCATAAAATCCACAAACCCCCCTCAATACCCAAAACGTTTGCTGGCCCTGAGCCCCATACTTCTTTAGCCCCATAAACATCTGGGCCAGAAAGTTTGGCTTCCTGTAAAATTAAAGCTATTGGTTTGTACAACAAAACATCCATTTAATGCCTAGGACTACTCAGGCCCTTTACATTTCATGAGATGATAATCATTTAGAAGAAGAACCTGGACCCTCCACGCAAGGTCCGGAATAAACCTCTTCACGTAGTGACACTTCTTTCATGCTTGCATCTTCTATGACAGCATCATCTGATGAAGAAGACTCCGATGAGGATGGTTAATGCTGAGCTCCACTACCTTCACCTGTGCATTGCAAAATGTTAAACTCTAAACACGTCACTCTTCTACCTACAAGTTCAATGAGAGGAGCAGTGGACCATTTGCATAAAACCACATCTCAGCGAAGCGACTTGTGCCTGGGTTGAGTCTAGGAACCAAGCTGAAAGTGTTAAAATGTTAAATAATATATATATATCATAAAAAAAAATTAAAAAAAAATAGAAAAAAAAACACATCTAAATAAAGTTAGAAAAATAGTGAAAAATCAATTTTGAAAAAATCAATTTTTAATATGAAGTATTTTAAAAATAATTAAAAAAATATAAAAATAAATATTCATAATCAAAATACTCTTAAAGCTTGATCAAAATATAAAAAATATTTATAATAAATTTTTTTTTACATATTTTTTATAATTTTTCAATTATTTTTATAAAAAAATATTGGTATCGTCTTCATCCGAGGGTAAAATCGTAAAAGGGTGTGTCACTCATCTAAAAATCATTTCGTGATAAAGAGAGAGAGAGCGCGTTGTCACTTTCGCGAGGGAGAGGAGAGAGGATACGGCCTTGCCTCTGCCAATTTTCCGGAAAAAAGACCAGACAAAAGCAGCCCTTTTTCCATGATACCCTCATCCAACACCCAAAACAGCAAGCGGGCCCACAGCAGTCTCCACGTCGACACTACTCGCCACGTGTCAGATCCCCTTCCATCCATGTCGGCCACGCTTCGGTTCCTGCATTTAATTCTCCGTATCTCTCACACGTGTCATGGCGAAACCGTGTGGCGTGCGCCGCCTCCATCAAGTCTTTTCCTTTTTGTTTGTTTTTTTGTGTGGGACAAAGAAAAAGTGGTGTGTTCTATATATAACTACTGCTGATGGCGATGTTTCGTCACCAAAGCAGCCTACAGCAACGGTACCTACAAAATCCGTAAAACAAAATATTATCATTTTAGTAATGAAGTTCTCCTCGATCACCGTTAAAATTGTGATGGATCTCTAAAAAAATTATCTCGGATACGAGATAAAATAGTAAAAAATTAAAAGATTTGAATCAAAGTTAAAACAAATTAAAAAAAAAATACCTAATTTTTATTACTATTTCTTGTGAGATTGTATACAATTAGACCACTTACCTATTGGAAAAGGTCACAATTGCTTATATATAATGAGACCATTCGATATGAAATTTGATAGCTTGAGTGTATAACAAAATTTTAAAAAAAAAATTTCAACTTTGTGCTTGATCAATGGAGTAAATGCAATCACTAAATTTCACATCCAAAAGTCAAGATTAATTGTGATCACCTTGTACAAATGATAAATAATCTCATTGTATACTTTTCCATTTCTTTTTGTGTATGCTTTGGGATGGTATTATTTGGACTAGTTGGGTCTGTTATAAAATTGTCCGGCTATAGTTTCAAATTTAATGTTCCAAAACCCAAATCCGTAGGATGGATCGCTCACTCGCAGATTTATGTTCGATTGTTAAATCGGCAATTTGGGTTGATTCTAAATCGATCTGAAATATTAATAGAGTATATGAAACAAATCAAGAATTTATGGGGCGGGGATTTAGAGAAAAAAATGAGGTAAACTTGAAAAATAAATATAATGGAAGCATCTACACAATGCCTATGGGGCGAAAATAAACAGTGTTTTAGCCCATAAGTGCATCACCGTTTGAAAAGATTGGGCGGCATGCATTTTTTGACTGTCACGGGCATACTAGGTCAATGACGATAAAAGAATCACACGGAACTGCAACGAACGAAGGTCTGTTTGACGATAAAAGTATCACACGGAACTACAACGAATGGAGGTCCGTTTAATAAACCGTCACAAACATAGCAAGTTCGCGGGTGTGGCAAAACACTGTAGCATTTTTCACTTGTAGGCGTTATATATATATATATGTGTGTGTGTGTGTGTGTGTGTGTGTGTGTGTATGTGTGTGAAATGATCCTATAGGACCTTCTCCCACCTATGTATGTAGGACCCTAAAGGATTACCATTAAATTTGACACGGATCTATAGAAAAGTCAAGACCCACACCCATGTGATAATTTTTCTAGAGATCCGTGCCAACTTTGATGGTGAACCTTTGGAGTCCTACACACATGAGTGGAGGACGGTCCTATAGGATCATTATTCTTGTGTGTGTGTGTGTATATATATATATATATATATATATATATATATATATGGTACAGTTTGCATAGAGCGTAGGCTCTCTAAACAATCAAATTAAAGCCTACCTAAAAATAGTGTTAAGAAATGTGGTTTCAATACTAAAAAATCTTTGTGATATTCTTAAAATATATCTTTGTCTTTATTTATAAAGTTTAAAGCTTAAAAAATAATTGAGATCAAGAAGATTTATAAAATCTTGAAAATTGACGCTGTAAAAATTCGTTATATATATATATATATATATATATATATATATATATATATATATGGTACAGTTTGCATAGAGCGTAGGCTCTCTAAACAATCAAATTAAAGCCTACCTAAAAATAGTGTCAAGAAATGTGGTTTCAATACTAAAAAATCTTTGTGGTATTCTTAAAATATATCTTTGTCTTTATTTATAAAGTTTAAAGCTTAAAAAATAATTTAGATCAAGAAGATTTATAAAATCTTGAAAATTGACGCTGTAAAAATTCGTGATATATATATATATATATGGTACAGTTTGCATAGAGCGTAGGCTCTCTAAACAATCAAATTAAAGCCTACCTAAAAATAGTGTCAAGAAATGTGGTTTCAATACTAAAAAATCTTTGTGATATTCTTAAAATATATCTTTGTCTTTATTTATAAAGTTTAAAGCTTAAAAAATAATTTAGATCAAGAAGATCTATAAAAATCTTGAAAATTGACGCTGTAAAAATTCGTTACAAGATGCATTGTTAATACTTGAAATTCAGTTTTTATTAGGTACGCCTTAATGAGAATAATGAACTTTTAAAATTTCAAGTCATTTATATTTTTAGAATAAAAATTAAAATTCGAATACAAAATATGGTCATGACCATCTGATCGGCCCAAATTCAATCTGGACCGTTCGACTTATACGTTCATATGAGCTAGTGGAATAATCTCAACATATTATATATATATATATATATATATATATAACCCATACTAATATAAGAACTGCATTGATGTCGACTCATTGCAGTCAAGATTGACGATTTGGATTGGAATAGGCATGTTTTAATGCACTAGTCAAATCAATAGCATATGATTCTAGGAAATATAAACATTAAAAATAATAATTAAAAATAGGAAATATAAATTTCGTTAAGTTTAACACAAAGGTCGAATTTCATATTAAAAAAAAGTGGAGTTATCTTGTGAAAAAAACATTGAAGTCTCTTGAATAGAAAGAGACTACAAAACGTCTATGGGCGAAATAAAAGTGTTTATAGGTTCAGTGCCGTCCAATTTTTTCAAATGACATGGATTAAAGACCGTTACGGGCATAACATGTCTGTAGCGGTCCATCATGAATATAATATGTCCGTAACAAGATTTTTTTCAAACAAAATTGATGCAAAAAATATATGGCGAATGTTATGGCTCTTATAGATCCATGGCGGTTTTAGACAAACCGTCACCGGAGCGAAATACTGTACCAACTCGTTTATAGGCATATTTAAGATTTTTTTTGTAATATTGTCAAAAAAAAAAAAAATGTTAAAAAGAACACCACGTGGTTAATGCTTATTGGGCGAAAAGAAGTAATGGCATCAACATTTTAGGTACGAAAGTAGGAAAAAAGGTTGGGTGGAAAAGAAGAAAATTTATCAACCAAACATTTAAAAAATAAACACATGAAAAAAGACGGTTCCTTTTTCCGGTATTTTGTCACCGGAATCGGAAAAATTCTGCTGGACCGCATTTGTCCTCAGAAGACATCACAATATGCCAAACACCGTCCATTCAATATTTTTATTTATTTTATTTTTTAAGCGCACAAAATTTTCATTGGGCAGGGTGGAATATCCAAAATAATGGTGGCCACATTAGCTCCCTTCTTCCCTTTGGTTTTAGACAGATGGACTAGACTGTTAGAGAGAGAAAGAGGTTAGAGTGCTTGTACTTTTGGACAGTGCTGGTGATTGGACAAACATACTTTTTACAGACACATTGGAGAAAAAGCTTGTCTTTTGGTTTGAGAAAGGAAAGCTTTTTAATATGTTCGGTGTGGAATTGGGAGTGTTGGACTCTACTTCTTCTCTTTCCTCTTTGCCGACTGAGTTCTAGACAGAGAAGGCGCTTCTTATAGGGCCTGTTTCTTAACTAGAAGCTAAATCTCCCCTTATAGTATATATGTTTGATAAATCTTCCCTTATAGTATATATGTTTGATAACTTGTTAGAATGTTAAAAAAGTTTCAGGTATTTAGGTTTAAATTGAAATATAAAATCATGTTTATTTAAAGGATGCGGTTTGTATAGAGCCTAGACTCTACTCAATCAAATTAGAGCTTATTTTCAATTAATGTCAAAAAATATAGTTTCACTACTAAAAATCTTTGTGATAGCCTTAAAATATTTTTTCATATCTTCAAAAATAGTGTAGATCAATAGATCTATGAAAATCTTGAACATTGATGGTCAAAAAATACGTTACAAAATACACTATTTCCAAAACTGGAAATTCATTTTTTTCTTATGTCCATGCATCTTGATGTTGAGATGATCAATTTGAAGATATTTGGGCATCAAAACAACCTCTTTTAGTGAACCTTTTGAGGTAGGCTCAAATTTGATTGTTTAGAGCCTCGGCTAGATATAAACTTTTCCCTTATTTAAATATTTTTAAAATATAATATACTAAATATTATTTTTTATATTAGACATAAAATAAATAAATAAATATATATATATTGTAAATATCTATTACATACATAAAATATATTTTATAACAAAATATAATATATTTTATGTTATATAATATATTAAATAAATAAATATATTATATATTATACATAATATATAACATAATATAGTATATAATATATAGGGTACTTTATATTTATTGTATTAAAAATATGTTATATTACATAAATATATACTATGTAGTACAAATATTAATAATTAAAATATAAATATAATATATATATTATATTATATTTATTCTCTCTCTCTCTATATATATATCTGTAATATTATAAATAACTATTATATGAATAAAATATATTATATAATAAAATCAAATTATATATTATACAATAAAATATAAAACATATATTTTGTATAACGTAATATAATATATAATATAGTGTATTTTATATTTATTTCATTAATATATATTTGTATTATATAATATGTATAAAATAATATAATATAATATACTATAATACAAATACCAATATAACTTAACAAGGGTACGGTTTGTATAGAGCCTAGGCTCTAAACAATAAAATTAGAGCCTACCTTCAAAAAGTATCGAGAAATGTGGTTTTAATACTGAAAATCTTTGGAATAGCTTTAAAATACATTTTCACATTTATTTATAAAGTTTAAAGCTTAAAAAATAGTATAGATCGACAAATCTATGAAAATTTGAATCAATTTGAAGATATTTGGGCATCAAAACAACCTCTTCTTGTGAAATATTTGAGGTAGGCTCTCATTTGATTGTTTAGAGCCTCGGCTCAATGTAAACTTTTCCCAATTAATAATATAAATATAAATATAAAGACGGAGGCAGAACAGGTCTGAAGAACCAAATTCTTATTTTAAGTTCCATCATTTTAGATGAGACTTTTTTTTAAGCACAAGGGAATATGGAAGTTCTAGGTAAAACTTCTTTACTATATAAGTTCCATGCATCAAAACACATAACTTGTACAGTTATGGGGAAGTTCTATTTTCTTCCCCTAACTTCTTGTTATCAAGCACGCCCGAAGTGGAAGGGGATCAGATGACCTGTTTTTAGAGAGAGAAATGTAGTTTCCAAGAAATAAAAAAAAGTGACAGTATGAACACAAAAAAATACTAAACTATGAAATGACTCAATTTTGGGTTAAAATTATGCGGAAGGTCGATCAACTTGGAGTTTTTTATTTTTTTAAAATTTTCTCTTCAGTTTGAGTATGAAAAAAATTCAAAATGTTTGCATCGCCAGACCACCTTCTATGGTGCTCTTCAAAGCGGTCTACAGTTGGCATCCCTGGACTACAAAGACTGACTTTGATAATCATTCAAAGGCGGTCAGAGCTATCCATTCTCGGACTGCCTTCTGTGGTACACTTCCGAGCAATCCGAGGTTAGCATTCTCGGACTGCATTAGCTTATTTGTTTGCTAAGAAATAAGGCGGTACGAAGATGCCAACCTCGGATTACCTTCTAGACTAGGCACTACCCCTCATACTAGGGCATCGCCCTATAACGGAAAAACTTAAAAAAATAATTAAATTAACAAGTAGTCTTAAGATGCCTTCCTCGATCCACAGGGTAATTTTGAAAAAAAATAAAAAACACAGGTTGACCGACTTTTCAAGTAATTTTTACCTACAATTAGCCGATTTTTTATTTTCCTATTTTTCTTATCAGTATATAAATTATTCAATAGAAAAAAAAAAAGTATATAATGAGATTATTTACCTTTTTTATAAAGCGGTTACAATTAATTTTGACAATTGAATGTGGAATTGGGTGCCTGCATTTATTCCATAAGTTCAAAACAAATAGTTTATGACATCCAAACAATCAGAATTCACATTGGATGGTTATAATTAACTGTAGCATTCTTGTGCCAAATGATTTTACTATATATAATCCCTTAAATAAATTGCATCTGACATCATTGATAAGCACCATGTTTGATATAAATGTGCGTGAATTTCTCAGCAGCAAACGTAAATATTTTCCCAAAAAGTAATAAGCTAGGTAAAACTTTATACACCGTGGAAACCTGAATTCCTGGAACGATACCTGATGCTACACAAGGTGCAGCGAAAAAACTACGGAAAAATGTTTATTTTAAGGGTGCAGTTGGCACACAGATGCATCGGTAGCTGTAGAGGTAAGATGCACCTTCAAATTTTATCATGGCATATAATTTTGATGTAAAATATTTTTAGGATTATCTCAAAATCTATTTTTATATCTAATTATAAAATTTTAAATTTTAAAAATGATCAAAATCAAATAGATCTATAAACATATAAAAATCTTGAAACTAGACGATATAGATAATATGTTGTAAAATGCACTATTTTTTAAACTTAAAATCTTTTTATTTTTCATGGTCATACATCTCGATGTCGAGATGATCAATCAAAGGGTTTTTCAACATTAAAACTACCTTTTCCAATGGATTTTTGAGATGCATCTGTAGCTTCTCATTATAAGGTTGCAACCTTATATAAACTTTTTCCTTATTTTAATGCTAAAACACCTTCTCATTGATCATCTCCACACTTGAGATATTTATATATATGGAAGAAAATGAGTTCAAGCTAATAAAATGATTTCAAGTCGTTATCCTGTGTTAGGGCTTATTTTACAGGAAAAGAGCACGGGCTGAATTGGGTAGTGCTTGATGATTTGCAATGCTATAAACAGTTTATTTTATAACGTATTGTGTTTTTAGCTTTGAATTCCATAATTAGAGGTAAAATTAGATTTTCAACCTATCAATTAGCTTTTTTAGCTTTGAATTTTATAATTAAAGGCAAAAATAGATTTTCAGGCTATCCATTAGTTTTTGGGCTTTGGAATTATACCTTTCGGTGTGCTTTGAAGGTACACCTTACTTTGTTTGATTAAAGTTGATGCTAATAGAAACTACATCCATGGAGGTATTATAATTAGGAAGAAGTTTATGCAAGGTGTCAACTTTATAATGTACAAGTAAGGCACACCTCAAAATCTATCATCGTAATATTACAAAATCTTGCAATTGATCATCTGGACATCAAAATGTATAGATATAAAAAAAAAATGATGACAAATCTTAAAAACAACGTATCTTATAATGTATCATTCAGACTGTCTATTTTTAAAATTTTTAAATATTTATAGATCTACTCGATCTGTACCATTTTTAAAGATGTATATATCAACAAAAACAATTTTTTAGACCATCATGTCAAATCTACATCTTTTAATATATTTTAGAGGCGAGCCTTATTTGGATTGTTTAAGGTTGAAGCTTATCCAAACCGCACCCTTATAATCATATCTGCATATCTCTAGAAGATTAAACATCTAAATGAAAACCAACAACAATCTTAAGTGGGCCATCAAGAGGGTTACGCCCTTTCTTCCACAAGCCAAAAGCCAAAAGCCAAAAGAACTCATGCTCCGACATGAGTATCCTGTCTATTTATTACCTTAGATTAATCTCAATCTAGGAATAATTTTTAGAACCTGAAGTTTTGTTTTGTACGGTAACACTGCAGTTACGAACCATTGGAACAACCAAGTTTGAACCGTTATTTTTTACATGAAAATATCGGTCCCAAACTTCTCCGTAATATGAAATTGCTAGTCCCAAATAGTAGGCATTTCTTGAAAAAAACAAAAAAAAAGATAAAAGAACGTGAGTATTAAGGAACTAGGGTCGTGGTGGGAGCATCCCCACACCTCAGCTATAAATTAATTCGAAGTCCAAAAAATAGTGCATCTTGTAACAAATTAACTCGAAGTTCATAAGATCTTCATGTGTTTATAGATCTATTCCATTTGAACCATTTTTAAAATTTAAAATTTTATAATTAAAAATAAAAATAAATTCTTGTACCATACTAAAAAGTTTTTACACCAAAAATACATCTTATAATAAAATATGGAGATACCCCTTAATTTGATTGTTTATGGTTGCAACTTTATGTAAAACCTCACACGCCATGTTGTTTAAGCAAAATTATAAGGCTCATGAACTCCAATATTTTTTTTTTTCAAATTGAAAATGATTCATCATTGCCTGTAAATGCTATTTAAGGTTGCTGCACGATTCATGGGCATTTCACACCATAGCAACCAATTACCGTCACAGACTCTCAGATAGTAGGCCATCATCAAGTCACTTCCCCATAAAAATCTGTTATATCACTATACTTTTGTGTTTTGTAGACAGCAATAATTAATCTGAATTCGAGTTTATCAAGATAAAATAAAGTTCAACCTTCATTATTCAACCCAAAAAGATTAAGGGAAAGCCATTAATTAGAACAATGATGCAATAAATGATGGCAAATGGAAGGATCAGGGGTCAGCTTTCCCTGTGATATAATCATTATTTAAAGTTTCAACGCCGTTAATTATGATTTCCCTGGCGTTATTTACGACAAAAATAGAACCTTGCGGACCACTTAAATCTGCCATATCATCATTACTCGGCATGCAGTTGTCGAGCGAGAAGCAATCGCGACCGTTCCTCGAGAAGAAATAATGGCGATTTGCATCGGGAATGGACTACGCGTGAAAACATTAGCCAAATTTTTACTTTTTTTAAAGTTTAACATACTTAGCCAAAAAATTCTCAATCAATTGAAATCCTATTAATGAATCTCATTGAATATTGAATGAATATAATTGGGTACGATTTCAAAGTTAAATCTGGATTTCATTATTTCAAATCAGGGTGATAGCTTGTTTGGCTGCATACGTTAGCCAACTGAGAAATTTACGCGTATATCCTATATGAACATGTGACACGCTTGGCAAATAATATATTTTTTAAATATAATTTGATTTTAATTTCTAGATGATTTATAATTTTTAAGATAGAGGTCATGAACATGAAAAAAATAAAATAAAATATTAAAAATTAACAATAATAATTATATTAAAAAATATTTGAACCGTTAGTTATACTTATGTTTAAATAGATCACATATTGTAGCAATATGGTCCAACTCACATGAAACAATTTTCCTATATATGTCATCATTGTTTTTCCCAATTTTTTATTTTAGGTCGATATACTCTTTTTTATTTGAAAAAATATTCTCTTATTCTTTATTTTTAACTTCTATATCTCATGAGACTCAAGAATTGATTATTACTTGTAAGCAAAAAGTCGTCATATTTTCTATCTTACAACCCCTTAGACCCGTTTGACCATAAAATTTTGATCCAAAAAAATCCTAAATTGACACCCTATCCAAACTTTTCTTCTCTCTCTCTAAAACTCAAAGTTGTCAAGAAATTCCCCTCTATACATCATCTCTTTCTCTTCTCTAAAAATTGAGAATCCATGGTTTTTAAGAACCAGTTTATGTGTTTTACCAGAAACGAGCTTCACCGCTGGAGAAGCCTTAGATCGCCTTGCGGCCATTAAAGTGTGCCTGCTTCTCGTCGCTTCCCCTTTCTTCTCCATCAAGCATTGAGTCCCTCTCTCTTTCTCTCTCTAAACTCTCTCTCTCTTCTCTCTTCTCTCTTCTCTAACAAATATAATTGCTGTCTTATTTTTTTCTTATTCTTAATCATCTAATTCTCACTTTTCCTGTCACTACCTTGGCATACGCCAAAGAACCACCAAAGCCACTGGAAAAATACGCTTCCCTCCTCTCTGGCCACGGTTTATTTAGTCCCATATAAATCATTTTGTCTCATTCTTCGCCGGACTTTTAATCAGATAAATTTTCGGCCTTGAAATACATCCACCAAAAGGGTTGGAATTTATACCAAAAGGGTTTATGTGGCTTTTAAAGGCCTTATAAGAGCTTGTATGAGCATTTTATATAGTGGAACATAAACTCAGTGTAAGTGTGGTCTTTTTGTAGACCATACTAGGTAAATGTTATTTGCTAATACTCGGACTAGGCTCGACGAGCTAGGCCAGCCGAGGTTTGGAAAAACCCAAGATACATGGGCATAGAGATCTACCAAAAAGAGTTTAATGGGTTATCCCTTGATAAGGTCGGAGTATGCCCAGATGAGAGCCAATGGACTGTGTGGCCCTTGAGTGTGATGAATAGCCTTAAGAGACTGGACTAAAACCTCATCGTTATATCATCACACGACATGTACATAAATAACCGTTTTGAGATTCACCAATGAGGGTGAAGCATGTACATGTGTGAGAGATTACCCCTATGCACCATAGAGTCATGGTTGCATCATGGTCTGGAGGACTATGATTTTTGTCTCTAGAAGAGAATCTGAAATCCATAAGCTGGGATTGTGTCCCATAGTTTATTGGCTGACTTTGGTGGTCCAGTCATGAACCCCTGTAGTGCACTGTGGGTCATGAGAACTGCTGGGTTAGTTTGAAAAAGCTAAGCAGATCGTGATTCACAATTGACGGTGGAGTGCTCCCATGTATTAATAATTTTCTAGATCTAACGAATTTGATTCCCATTAAAATTAATTAATTTTATGCTATGTGATTTTTAGAATGTTTATTTGAATTTTTGTGAATATTCTGATATTTTATTTTTGTCATATGAATTTATAAATTAAGATAAATTAATTTTTCAATGTTTTAAATCAAATATAAGATTTTTAAAAAAAATTAAATATGAAAAAAATATATTTTTTAAAATATTTGGGACCTCCATAAAATATGAGGCCCAAAATTTAAAAAGATGTGGATTAGGTGGGCCTATACATGGCCACCAAAAGGGTGGCACGCTTCCACTCACCCACATACCATTCTTGGGAAGAATGTTTATTTTCTTGGTTAGCTTATCTTTTTAGATATAGTTTAACTTAACTTATGTGATAAAGTTGAATATTTGATATATTTACTAATTTTTAGAATCAAGATTGATTGATAAAATAATTAAGGATTTGATATATTAAAATATAAGTTTTCCTTATTTGATGGGAATAGATTTAGGAAAGGGAAGATAAGGCACTAGCTCATCTCTTTGAATTTTGATAGTGGATAAAAAATATTGATGGCTCAAATCTCTCACCCCATAGGTCTCATTAAATCGACGATTGAGATTTGACCTTACGAATTGAGGCAAAATATATCTTAAAGAAAATCTATAAAATGAGGTGTTCCCTCGTAAAATGAGATACATATTATCTTCTATCTCTTTAACAATTCTCTCTTCCTACCTGAAATTCCCATCTCTTCCAAAGGGGAGGCATGCTCTAATTTTATCTCTTACTATGTTTTGGTGGTACACACCACCTCTGCTCTTTATCGGTGGTTTTGTGGGTGGCAAAGGCGTGGAACCCTTTGCTAGTAGATCTCTCCCTCTCTCTTCATATTCTTCTATCTAAAACCAAGTTAAGAGCCTTGATGAAGATTAAGCCATTGAGTAGATTTTTGCCATAGTAGGAAAATCAACATATTGATCATAGATCCCGAGTACCATCGGAAGGAGGAGACTCGGTGTGAGGTGTACTCCCGAGTACCATCGAAAGGAAGAGACTTGACGTGAGGTGTACTAAGCCATGTTGCAGTAATCTCTAGCAATTTTACATTTTTAAAATACTTATTTCTCTTCTCATAAAGCAATAAATTCTAGTTTTGTTTCTTAAATAAAGAATTGTATTTGAAGAGGCAGCAATTGATAACCGATTTTATTTTTATTTTATTTATTTCAGGAGTGGTTTGATTATAATTGGACATTATAAGTGATTTTGCTGGTGTAGGGGTAAAAATTTTTTTAAATATTTATACATCGTGCTTTATCATAAAGTCCTTTCAATATTCGCCATGTAAAATTACACAGGCAATCAACAGCCCTGACATTCATAAGCGGATTCTATTAAACCAAAGTGAATCCAAAAAATGTCTCGAAAGACAAGAAATTAGGGCGAAAATGGCCATCTCGCCCATTTTCTACGGGAAAAGAATCCGGGAAATAAAAAGTGCATCCTTCGTTTATGAAAAAGCTTCCTCTTGGGGCCCACTTATGGTTCAAATGAGCTCGGTTGGGTGCATAAGGTTTGGTTTTTAGGAAAAATATGCTAGATAAATTTTAGAGAGAGAGGAGAAAGAAACGATGTAGAGAGAGGAATTTTCGGTAACTTTAGGTTTGAGAGAGAGGGATTAAGTTTTGAGAGAGAGAAGAAAAGTTTGGATAAGGTGTCATTTTATTGTTTTTTTTTTATCAAAATTTTATGGTCAAGTGGGTCCAGGAGATTATAAGATAGAAAAGATGAACACCTTTTGCTTAAAAGTGATATTTTCAATTCTTGAGTCTCATGATATATAGAAATTAAAAATAAAAGATAAAGAGATATTTTTTTTTTATATTTTTTATTTTTTAATCAACTATCCCGATTTAGATGTAAAATATAGAAAAAATTGCCATTTTCTCTCTTCCCCTTTTTGTTCTCTTTATACTATTAGTCAAGTGGCATTTACTCTGTCTTTTAATCGGCTCTCTCTTAGTTTCTCTCTCCCTCTCTCCACCTGTCCTCTCTCTCTCTTTCACTCCATCTTTTACTCTCTTTATCTCGCTTTACCTTCATTCTCTCTCTACCCTCCCTCACCATTTGTCTCTTTTTCTCTCTTTACCTTCCTTCAGTCTCTCTCCCTATCATCCATTACCTTTTTTTTGTACCCCAATTTTTCCCTCTCTCTCTCACTCTCTCTCCATTTTTTTGCAATCTGGCAAGAAGTTTGCCTAACCACATTATGGGCACGTCGCTTACTGGAAGGCAAAGCATGGTTCAGACGAGAGAGAGGGTTCTTTGGGTAAATAGAGAGAGATATAGAGTTCAGGACAAGAGAGAGAGACAAAGAGATTTAGAGTTCAGGACAAGAGAGAGAGACAAAGTTCTTTTGGCTAAGTAGATAGAGGGTAAGTAGAGAGAGAGTAAATAGAGAGAGAAAGCTCTCAAACACCTGGCCACACACGCTGATGGTTCAATCTACATCCATTGCAAATGACGTTGGTTCTCACCTCATCCATGCAAAAGTAGTGTAGCTCACAATTCATGACACTGTTTTCCCTCTCTGTATTCCCGAAGCCCTCAAAGACTACCCCTGCTCGTAGAGAGAGAGCGAGTAGAGAGAGAGAGCAAGTAGAGAGAGATGGCCGGCATTCAGTAGAGAGAGAGGGAGTTTGGGTAAAAAGAGATAGAGAGAGGTGGGTAGAGAGGGAAAGGGCATTTTAGTTTCAATGTACTTACTTTTTTAACTGAGGGGTTAAATACAAAAGAAATAGTATTCGGTCTAAGGATGCAATACAAAAAATAAAGTATTGAGGTAGGATGTGTTAAAAGTTCAAATTGGGGGTATCTATAATTTTTTTTAAAATATAAAATTATAAGGTTAACAAAGAAAAGTGCAGCATGAGTTAGGGACTGCCCATTGACGACAAACATCCATCCTAAAGATGGACATTGTGCAACATGAATAATATATGGACAGTCCTATGAAAAAAAGTTGAAAATTATTTTTTTAATTTTATTTTTTGTTGTTTCATATTCATGATCACCTTAGCCTAGATAATAAATCTATAATAAAATTAGTTAAAAAATCTATTTTTAAAATGGATTATAGAAAGGGGCCAGCATGTGTACATATGAGTCGTCTAACTCATAGAAACCTGATCTATAATACCGAATGATTCGGAGGATAAATTTAAGTTCTTGTTTGTGCATGGTATTGGTGGCAATAACAGGAAAGGTCTAATTTTGTATTACCAACTAACTCCCCAACAGCAGGCAAAACACTGACCTACGAGATACTTTTACCCATTATGAAGATGTCATCCGTTTACGTGGTTTTAAGTCTAACTACAAACTTGGATCTAGAAATAGAGCAATTAGATGTCAAAACTGTACTTTTTTTCATGGTGACTTGAAAAAAAGGGATTTATATGAAACGACTAGAAAGTTTTGAACTGAACGGTAAACACATTTGGTGTGTGAGTTAAAGAAAAACCTATTTTAGTTAAAACAAGCCCCTAGGCAATGGTAGACAAAGTTTTCAATTATCATGAGTCATGGATATAAGAGGACCGTTGCAGATCGTTGAGTTTATTTTAACAAAATTTCTGATAATAGGATTGACATGTTAAATAAATAAATAAGCAAGTTCTTTGACATGAAGGATTTGGAGCTCGTGTAGTAGATTTTGTGCAGGAAGATAAGACGCAATAGGAAAACAAAGATATTGTGGTTGTCATAGGAAAAATATATTGAGAAATTAGCACAATTGTGGTTGAAGATATCATGTTTAAGTTGAGTGCAAGATATAGTTCTTTAAAGAAGAAGGAAAAGAAAGGAATAGAAAATGTTTCCTATGCCTCAACGGCATGAAGTTTGATGTATGCCATGGTGTGTACGAGGCAAAACATCAGACATGCAGTGGTGAGGTGAATAGATTTGTTGCTAATGGTAAAGAACATTGGAGAGGTAAAATGGATTTTTAGATATCCCAAGGGAACAACTAAATTATGTTACAATTTCGGATGTGAGAAACATGAGCTAAATGGATATAAAGATACTGAAATGGTTGGAGACATCAACACTAAGAAGCCCGCATCAGGATACTTATTCATTTTCTTTGGGGGGTGGGGGGGGGGGGGGGGGGGGGTTTGTGTTGTGGTGGTCCAAATTGCAAAATTGTGTTGCTCTTTCTATGATAAAGGCAGAATATATGGCAAAACATAAAAATATTGTGGATGAATAGGTTCTTAAGGGAACTAGATTTGAAGCAATACAGCTATGTGGTTCATTGTGATAGTCAAAATGCAATTGACTTAAGCCAAAATGCAGTATATTATGTTAGAATAAAGCATATACATGTATACTATTATTAGATACAAGAATTCTTGAAGAATCAATTGATGCAAATAAATAAACTCCATATTGTTCTCAATCCATCGGATATAATGACTAAGGTCTAACAAACAACAAGCAAGAGCTTTGTAGGGACTTTATTATGACCCCGTCCCCTGACCCATACCGTCATTCAGGATGGAAGACAATGACAAGTAGGTATTCAACTTTGTAATATCTTTACACACGTACACACAGTCCCCAACGCACTTTGGGGTGAAATAAATAGGAAAAGAAAAGGGATAGCATGCAACAACAAGGGGCATCAAGGACCTCCACATGCCACACACTTTACAAGTGACATACACAAGGCACACAATTTAACAAGCAAGGGACAAGTAGTTTATAAACATGAGAGAAAAGAAGAGGAAGTCCCCTGAACCACCCTATAAAGCTACACCCGATGGCCCACATCTCACACGGCAGCTCACACCTATAGCATGCACGGCGGCACTCTCCTTCTGCCTCCTACTGTCGCGCTCTCTCTCACCTCTACTTCTGCTTCTCATACTGCCCCGCACGGCACTCACATGGCCGCGCACGATAGCACACACCTTCTGTCTGTTACTGCCGCGCACGGCGGCACCCACACTCTGCCACACACGGCGACACACACACTACCACGCACTGCAGCACCTAAACCACTGTGCACAGTGGTCTAACTCTCCCTGGCACACTACAACATGCCTGAAAATCTGGGTCCTTACAGACTTGGTCGGCGTATGTGCGATTTAAGCACACAAAGATTGACAATGGGATCCACTAAATAGGGGGATTCCTCCTCAAGGGTCTAGAGGGGGGAGATTGTTACACGATCTAGTCCCATGAGAATAGGAACCACCTCTAAGAAAGAAAATTAGAAAAGTCTCTCTAGGGGTTTTTGAGGTGCAAAAAAATCTCAACCGTTCTTTTTTCCAAAAATCTCGAAAGGTTTAGTGATTTTAGATAGTTCAAGTTAGTGTTCTCCAATAAGGTTGAAAAGAAGTGTTTCTTTTGAGAAAGGGAGGAAGAAGGAAATTGATCCCACATAGATAACCCTGTATTTTTTATTTTTTATTTTCCCTCAAATCCTCAAGTGATGTTAATTAACTTGAGAAGAATGATCGTGTTTTCTCTTCTTTCGAAGCTTTTCCAAATAAATCTTAATGCTTGGTTGGAATCTAGTTTGATACAAATTTACATATTTTGATCTTTTGACGTTCGATATTTTTTCTTTTGATTCACTCATAGATAGGAAGGCATAATTTTTCATCGTATATTTTCCTGTTTATCTACAAGTTAGGATGGTTTTTAAATTGTTCAATTCAGAAATCCCTGCGAAATTCATCGGCAACCGTTAATTTTAGGAAAATTATCGCAAATATACCTATACTTTCGTAAAATTGGAAAAAAAAAATCCAAACTTTTAAAAACCTCGTCTACACCCTTTCTCGCTATTTTTCAAGTTTTTTTGGATGAAAATGCCCTTCACGGTAGTCTTTCTATCGTAATATATATGGCAAGTTTTACGGTAATTAAAATACCATAAAACTTTTAAGGAATACTACGGTCCTTTAAGTACCGTAAAACTCTAGCCATGACCGTGAAGCGAATTACGCTACTTTAAGTACCGTAAAAACTAAAAGTTATTATACGGCATTTTAAGTATATTAAAAACTAACCCATGTTATACGACACTCATAAACCATTTTTCATACTGTTTATATTTATCTCTTTTATCTCTAATTTTATCTCTTCTGTCTCTCCCTCTAATTCTTTTTAATACTTATATATTCTTTCTTTCTCTAATTCTTTTAATATTTATCTTTTTTTTTTCTCTCTAATTCTTTTTTATCTCTTCTTTCTCTCTCTAAATCTTTTCTCTTCCTAACTGGGATATTTGGCCATGTCCAAATTGGCTCGTCTGAGTAGTCAAACACTGACTTCAGCTATGCAAAACAAGGGCATGATCTATCTAAGGAAACAATGATGAGATTATAGAGAAAGAAAGAAGAGATAAAAACGAATTAGAGAGAGAAATAAGAGATAACTATTAAAAAGAATTAGAGATTGAGAAAGAATAGATAAACATAAAAAGAATTAGAGATGAAAGAGATAAATATTATCTAAGGAAAGGATGATAAATATTATCTACCGAAATGATGATGAGATTGTAGAGATAAAGAAGGGATAAAGAATAATTAGAGAGAAAAAGAAGAGATAAAATTAGAGATAAAGAGATAAACATAAAAGAAGAAGAAAAAGATTTACGTCATTTTAAGTGCCGTATAATATGGGTTAGTTTTTACAGACAAATAAGAGATAAATATTAAAAAGAATTAGAGAGAGAAAGAAAGATAAATATTAAAAAAAGAAAAAAAAAAGAAAGATAAATATTAAAAAAAAAAAAAATAGAGAGAGAAAGAAGAGACAAAATTAGAGACGAAAGAGATAAATATAAAAGAAGGAGAAAATGGTTTATGGCATTTTAAATGCCGTATAACATGGGTTAGTTTTTAGGGTACTTAAAATGCCGTATAATGGGTTTTAGGTTTTACGGTAATTGAAGTACCGTAATTAGCTTCACGGATGGCCAGAGTTTTACAGTAATTAAAGTACTGTAATATTACTTAAAAGTTTTATGGTATTTTAATTATCATAAAACTTGCAATATATATTATGGTAATATGTGAATGACATTTTCATCCAAAAAAACTGAAAAATAGTGAGAAGGGGTGTAAACAAGGTTTTTGAAAGTTTGGGGTTTTTTTTTTTCCAATTTTACGAAAATGTAGGTATATGTACGATAATTTCCCTTAATTTCATTTGAAATACCTTACGTAGTTTTCCATTACGGTTATGACACAAAAACCTGAGTTTTCACTGCACTTTTCTCATCTACTCCCATTTACTCTGTCCAAATTTTGACACCGGTTGTTTTCACTCACTCCCACCTGCTTCTTGTAGCTATAATAATAAATTAAAGGGAAATTACTAATACCCCCCCAATTTATACTTTCTAAACACTCTACCCACACCTTAGTTGTTTCTCACTTAAATTTTATAAAATGCGACTTTTATGACAAATACCCCCAACCTCAAAAAGTAAAAAAAAAAAAATACACATTTATCCTCCCTCCCTTTTTAACCTCCTACTTTGCCTTTTTTCACATTTCACGTGTTTTTACCCTACGGCTTCCTCTCTCTTGGCAGCGCCTGCGGTGATCTCCCCTTTCCCTCTCCTGCAGTGATTTCCCATTTTCTCTCCTCTAACTGCCCTCACACCCTTCTTTTACCTGAAGTATATCCTTCATCACGGTGAAAAAATCCCTTGCATGCATTATCTCCTTCATCACGGTGAAAGAGTCCCCACTTCTCAAGGCCCACTCACTCTCTCTCACGACCTACCAAGGCCCCACTTACCACTTTCTACCTATTTTTCTTTCAATCTATCACTCTACGAAGGCCCACTCACTCACTCACTCTCTCCCACAAATAACCCATTTTTTATTTCTCTCTTTCTCTACAATCCAATCTCTCTACAATCAAAGGCTTCACTGTCTATACAAATTTTTTTTGTCCCTCTCTACAATCGAAGGCCTACAAGTATCTACAAAGGTCCCACAGAGCACATCTATCTTGAAACGAGTCCTATCACAGGTTGAGCTCGATTTTTGAGGCCTAGGTATGAAAAAATATTTCAATTAAATATTTGAAAATACTTTTTATCTAATATTAATGTTGTAACTTCAAGTTTGGGGTTAAAGATAGCCACATTGTTTGTATTTAATTTGTTATACAATTGAAGGAATTGATAAGTATTTTTTTAAAAAAAATTGTTATGGATAATGTCAGTGTGTCTCTATTGTCATTTTAAGGTATGAATGTTATTGGTGGTACTAATTTTTGGGTTTTATTTTTTTACTGTATTTTGTCAATCTTATAGATGTTGATCCATACTATTTCTTTTGTTGAAATTTAGTATCAATTCTTGTTTACAATAATCTTTTATTTGCATAGCTCTTGTTAAAATTTAATTTGTCAATAACAATTGAAGGAATGGATTGACAATGGCTTAAGATGTCTTGATTTTTGTTCTTAATTTATTATGGATATTATCGTTATATCTGTATTTGTCATTTTAAGGTATGGATGTGATTGATGGTAATAATGTTTTGCTTATTTTTACTGTATTTTGTTGAATTTGTATATGATCATCCATCATCTTTATTTTGTTAAAATTTAGCACAAATTCTTGTTACAAAAAGCTTTCTTAAAATTTGTCGAGCTATTTTTAAAAAACAATTTTAAATGTATGGATGTCATTGATGGTAATAATTTTTAGGTTATTTTTACTGCATTTTGTTGAACTTGTAAATGATGACTCATCATCTTTGTTTTGTTAAAATTTAGTATCAATTCTTGTTACAAAAAACTTTCTAAATAAGCATAGGGCAAGTTCAAAGCTAGTATATTAGTGATGAAGTTACTACAAATATTGTGCAGAACAAAAGAAAATGGGTGATAGCAGATTAATTTATTGCATTTTTTGTGGAGAACTTTGACCAAGTGGCGATGGGACTTTAGATTATATCGATGGTGATGCATTTACCTTTTTCACTGATTGTAAAACTAAATTAGATGATGTGCGAAAATACGTAGCAGAGTGTTTCTCACTTGACATGCATTTGCTATCATTGAGGTATTTTGTCTTGGGAAATAGAAAATTATGGTAAACCTATTCATTGATGATGATATTGTTAGGATGTTGAACGCCCCTGAAGGCAAGAATCAAGTACTCGTATATGTATTTCATGGGAGTGAACGTAGTGGTGGAAGTACTTCAAATAATACTATGGCAGTCGAAGAGGTCAGACCCTCAGAACCCTCTAATGTTTTAGTACCTAGCTCTGAACAAAACAATGCACGAAGGTTGCTTAGAACATGGTAGGATGCATTTGTTGGGGTAGAACAAGAGTTCGAATCTTTAAAATATTTCTGAAAAGCTCTTAGCAAGTTTGCTATAACAAACCATTTTGTATACCGTCTTGTTAATAATAAGGGGTATCGCATAAGGGTAAAATGCAAGGGTGATGGATGCAAATGGGAGATATATTGTGCGAAACTTGGTAGGACGAATGTTTTTCAAATCAAAACATAGACAAAATATCACTCATGCAATTTAAGGACAAGCAATGATGTACATAGAAGAGCGTTACGAAAATTTGTTGCATCTTTAATCAATGATAAATTAAGTGACACTGCACATTACAAGGCTACAGAAATCATGAGTAATTTATCTCGAGATTATGGTTTAGAAGTACCTTATTGGAAGGCCTGGTGAAGAAAAGAAATGGCCATCAAAGACGTACATGGTTCGCAATAAGAGATACAGCCAGTTACCAGCATATGTAAACCATGTGATGAAGACGAATCCTGGTAGTTATGCGACATGACAAGTATAGCCAAGAGGTAGATTTCGTCGATTGTTCTTAAGCTTTCATGGGTCAATACATGGCTTTAAAATGGATGTCGTCCACTTTTATTTCTCAATGGGACATCACTAAAGGCACGACACTTAGGAACTCTACTTGCTGCAAACTCACTCGATGGGGATGGTCAAATGTTTCACGTTGCATTCGCAATTATGGATGCCGAACGTACCGATAACTAGTTATGATTTATGGAATATCTAAAAATTGGTATTGGGACGGATCGTGAAATCATTTGTTTGTCAAATAGACACTCTGGTTTAGTTGACACAATTTGTTAAATTTTTTATAATGCTCATCATGCCTTCTGTGAATGTCATTTAGAGGAGAATTTTAAGAAGAAATGCAAACACATACCTAATGACGTTAAAAATGCAATTGTATCTAACTTTATCGGAGCATGTAGAGCATATATGCAGCAATAATATTTTGATAAGATGGTGGAAATTGAATCACTTTCTGAGGATGCATTCAAGTGGTTCATGGAAGCATCGCCAAATTGTTGGGCCACATCACAGTTCAGACGTAATCAATATGAACAAGTAACAACCAATGTGGCTAAGTCATATAATAAGTGGATTCTAGTAGCGCGAGATATGTCAATTATCCAGTGTGTTGTCTTGATTAGGAGACAAATTATGGAACTAATGACCACTCGCAGTTTGAAAGCTGAAAACTGGAGTACAACACTCCCCCTGAAAGCTCAAAATGAATTAAAAAAAATCATTAAGCAATCCCTTTTTGTGATGATAACTATGACATCAAATGGAGCAGTGTATGAAGCAAGGGGTGATCGCATGAATTATACGGTAAATATTATTGCATTAGAATGTGAATGCCCGGGTTGGTAAATAATAGGTTTGCCTTGTAAGCATGCTTGTAAAGCCCTTCAAGTAATTAATAGGGACCCTGTTGACTATTGTCAAGAATATTTCACAGTTGTAAAATTTCGTGAAACATATTTTGTAGCTATCATGCCAGTTACCTTGATAGACTTGTCTGGGCGTAGGTTATGTGGACAGCTTCCTCCAGAGGAAGTAAGAGTGCTTCTACCTCACTCAAAATGCCCCCCTGGCTGACATAAAAAGAAGCACATCGAGTCGCAAGAAGTACCAGTGTGACCTATGCACTGTAGTTATTGCAAAGGAACTGGTCATAACAGGGTAACATGTAAAGCACCCACTTGAAGGCATGTGCTTGTACTTATTTTTTTTTATTTGGTTCTTTTTAATTTGTGGCAACCATGTTATGGGAAATAGTGTAATTTGTTCTATTTATGTAAATTTTACGCCTATGGGGGATATATATAATTCTCTTTTTTGTTCTATTTTTTTTTGCGCTATTGGACGACATAGATTATTCTCTGTTTTGTTATTGCATTTATTTTGGGCACATTTATTAATCCCTTTTGAAAGAATGTCATTTACTGAACTTCTTTGTTATTCGTTTTTTTTGCGCTATTGCATTCATTTGGGGCACAACTTCCGCCAGAGGAAGCAGGGATGATTTTAATCCCTGTTGAAAGAAGTCATTTACTAAACCTTAAAGTGGTTTAAAACTAAAAGTAATTTAAGTTTTGCATCAATATTTGGATATGGAGATAGATGGTAACTTTTGTTGATAGACTTCTTATTATTAATAGACTTCTTATTGTTCATAGACTTCTTCGTAACACCTATCTATTTATTTAAATTTTGTACTTGTGGGCCACATATATAATTATCTTTTTTGTTATTCTCTTTTTTGCGCTATTGGGCCACCTATATTTGTTATTGCATTCATTATTCTCTTTTTTGATATTACAATCATTATTCTCTTTTTTGCGCAATTGGGCCACATATATTATTCTTTTTGTTGTTATTGCATTCATTATTTTCTTTTTTGTTTTTATTGCCAATGCATATGTACATATTTTTTTAATTGATGTGATGTGCACATGTAAAACTCTGATAATATAAATAGATTTAACAATGCAAAACCCAGAACAGTCAAGAGGAACAAGGAACCCATCCACTTCGTTCGATCAAAGGGAAAAAGATACTCTATTTACTTTACTTCATGATTTACATTATTTAGATAATTCTTATATTGTTTATAACTAATGTATGTCATTTATTGTTGAACTTCATTTTAGAAGAAAATTTTTTGTATTAATGAATCAACTATAACCCTAGGAAAATGGGAGCTAGATTTACGACAGGTAGCTTTGGTCGAGAAGACCAAATTAAGCTCCTTAGTATTGGGGTCTCCAATATCAATTGTAGTTTATTGGGGGCCTTTATAGGGAAATGGTGCAAGGTGACAAGTACTACACGTTTGACTGTTGGTGAGATGACGCCAACCTTGTATGACGTATGACATATATTGATGATACCTGTGATACGAGAGTTTGTAATCAGCATCAGACCTACAGACTACAAGGCTTTCATCATGAAGTATTTGGGAGATTACCCTAAAGGTGATAAATTAAGCCGTATTAAACATACCTGGTTGAGGGCGAAATTCGATCAACTACCAAAAAAGCCTACCAAATTAAAATTTCTTCAACACACTTGAGCATGTCTCCTATATTTAGTCGACACAGCGATATTTGTCGACGCATCTCAAGGCTCCACGCTTACAAGTTACCTACAATTGTTTCGAGATCGCGATGAGGCTGGAAGTATGCATGGGGTGCAGCAGCACTTGCCTTCTTGTATTGTTTATTGTCTAAGGTCGTGGACAGGAATATGCATTTAGTGGGTCAGCAACACTACTACAGGTAATTTACACATTTCTTTAGTCAATATTTACATATTTGCAGTCTTTTTGGCTTCAAACTAATACTTCTACTCTTTTTTATGTAGTGTTGGATCTATGAGCATTTCCCAGCTATAGGCACTAAACCTAAACTATCACCATAGAAATGCTTAGAGCTTACAAGTGGAAGAAACAACAACGCTGCAAAGACCCATTACCAGGATTTGATGACACCTCAATTGATATGATTAGTGTTATGTTTTTGTTGTTAGTGACATGGTTAGTATTATATTTTTAATAAGACATCTCAATATACTTGTACTTTTTTTTTGTAGGTGAATTGGCAACCATATGAGGATTACAACCCATTAGATAAACTCCGTATAAAAAACGCATTGTGCCGATCATATTTGATAAGTTTCCACATTGCAGAGTATTAAATGCCATACCGTGTGCTGTGGCAATTTGGGAAGTTGCAAGTTATATATATTGGGCCACCCAAGTGGGAGAGGAGGGAGAAGGTCGGTCTACACCCCACTAGTTAGATTGATGAGTTGGCTATTGAGATAAGCGACTGGCGGCAACGAGAACGCAATGTTGTCAAGACAGCAGCAGATAAATGTGGTGGCATGCCTACAAAGGAATATATGGTTTGGTATAGCATGTTCACTTATAGATATGAAAATATTCCCTTGAGCCCCCCCTCGCAGGCCATGATAACGAGAGGAGCTTGATATATGTTTTTAATTAGTTTATTTTAGTTTTTATTGACTTAAAATAATTATCTATTCATTATCTACTTGCAGCAATTTATATTACTTTTATTGTCTACTCGCAGCGATTAACCTGTATAAGGATACTACAAGCTGCACTTCGTGGTGAAGCAATAGTAGGGGAATCCAAACGTTTGGTATAGGTGAGCCACGATTTGTTAGTGCATAACACTCCTACAGATAATGCATATGGAAGGTGGAGATGACGACAACGTGAGCGAGGATGGAGATAGTAGAGATGAAGAAAGCAATATTGAAGAGGGAGATGGTGGAGATGAGGCAAGAGAGTGCAAGGCTGATGAAGAAGATGAGAGGAGAAGAAAGAGAAAAAATGACGAGGAAAGAGAGAGCGAGACTGATGAGGAAAATGATAGGAGAACAAAGAGCAAAAATGATAAGGGCAAGGCTGTTGCAAGTTAGCCAAAGAGATGGTTGAGGCCAAGAAAGTGAAAATTATGTATTTCTTTGAGTCAAATGTAAATTGAAGCTACTCTATCATAGTAGACAGTTAATGAAATGTACATTCTTTTTGTTGGCATTATGTGAATGAAAGCATTATGTTAATGTGTTCTTTATCAATACCCTTTTAAGTACTCAATGTGTTCTTCTTAATCAATACCCTTTTAAGTACTCAATGTGTTGTTCTTTATCAATGTGTTCTTGATCAATACCCTTTTAAGTACTCAATGTGTTGTTCTTTATCAATGTAGTTCCTGCTTTGAAACTTGGTCAAGCATAAGCCAACGAGTTTGTACCTTTATCAATACAGTTCTTGTTTTGAAAAGGTTAATATGAATTAGTTTGTAAAGATTGATATAATAAAATTGTTGATGGATTCAATTTTCTTGGATCATTGCATAAGCACTTGTTCATAGGCCAATACATAGGCCAAATCCATTGGGTTGATGTATCAATTTTCTTGTTTATTGCATAAGCACTTGTTCATAGGCCAATACCTAGGCCAAATCTATTGGGTTGATGGATTCAATTTTTTTGGATCATTGCATAAGTACTTGTTCATAGGCGAATACATAGGCCAAATCCATTGGGTTGATGGATTCAATTTTCTTGGATCATTGCATAAGTACTTGTTCATAGGCCAAATCCATTGGGTTGATGGATTCAATTTTCTTGGATCATTGCATAAGCACTTATTCATAAGCCAATACATAGGCCAAATCCATTGGAAATTATATTTTCATATTTCTTGTAATATATATGGGCTCTCCGGCACTTGTATAACGCGCTCCGGGACTTATATACAACGTGCTCCGGCACTTGCAGAACGCCCTCCGGCACATGATGAAGCAACTTCGGCACTTCATTATAACAGACCGGCACTCAACTTGCTGGATGAAAGATCAATCCGGCACTTCACTTGCTCGGTCCGATAAAAAGCTCACTGGATTCATTGGCAGTCCGGTGTTTGAAGCACATCGGATCGGCACTTTGCTCCCTGGAAAATTATTAGTCCGATGTTAAAGCAAAGCGCTCTGGCGAAGTATACAAGCACTCCGGCAAAATCGCGAAGAAGTCCGGCAAAGGTTTATGAGGCTAGGTCAATCCAGCACTCTATAAGAGCTGAGCAGCGATAATGTGAAGCAGTCCGACGATTGGTGGCCTCGGTTCGGTGAAAATCTCACTGAATTCATGGGCACTCCGGCATTCTGAGAACACTGGACCGACGTTTTGCTCCCTGGAAAATTATCTGTCCGATGATTAACTAAAGCAATTCGACGATAGACAAAGGCACTCCGGCAAAATCTTTAATCATTCCGGCAGAAAGGTATCAGGCTACATCAGTCCGGCATTCCAGTGGAGCAGACCGGTGATACATTCAACCAGTCCGGCGATTTTGACCTTCAGTCCGGTGAATAGCTCATTGGATTCATGGCACTCCGACGGTTGAAGAACAGCGGCCTGACACTATGCTCTCTAGAAAATTATCAAGCCGGTACTACTGCAAAGCGCTCTGGCGTTATATACAATCACTTCGGCGCAATCACTCAGCAGCCCGATAGAGTTGTAACAAGCTGGGTTAGTCCGGCATTAGATATATTCAAACCGACGATATTGTCAGGTTGTCCGACGTTTGTGAGCCTCGGTTCGGCGAGTAGCTCTCCGGATAGAAGGGCTCTCTGGTATGTGAAGAACAGCGGACCGACAATTTTCTCCCTGGAGCTAGAGGAGTGTGTTCAGACCGGCGATTTATGAGCACGGTCCGACGAATTTGTACTTGGTTAACTCTGGCATTGTTACTACTGGAGTGGATTCAGTCCGGTCTTATAGATGTGTGTTCCGGTGTATCATTGTCTACTAAGCACTTTGGTAGTTGTGAAAAGCAGTCTGGTATGTAGTATTTGTCCGGCAACTAATAACCGCGGTCCAATGATGTTTTATACTGGGTACGTCCAAAGGATTTGGTCGTACAATGATAGTACGGTAAGCGGTATTTTGTTCAAGAAAAGAGTTCCTTTTTCAGTTGGGGGGGGGGGGGGGTATTAGTAAGAATAGCTGGTTTTTTATAAAAAGAAATAAGAAAAGATTAGTGTGGGGTAGAGTGTTTAGAAGGTACAAATTGGGGGCAGGGGGGGGAGGGGGGGTTGAGCAATTTTCCCATAAATTAATGTACCCTTTGAGAAATGTTTTATCATACCCAACAACATAGTAAGTTATATCTTATCCTACTTTTTAGCCATTCAATTCAAAATCCACGGCTACAATTGTTCATGCCAAATACTGAGTTATTTTTCTTTCTTTTTTTATATAAATCCAACAAAATTTTGGGTGTCCCATAATAAAATTAAGGTGAACTTGGGAAAAATTAGAAAAAAAAACAAATATTTTCTATAAAAATAAATGATCAAAACCCCCATGTTCTAGTAAATCAACAAAAATATTTTTTTTCATTAGTTTTATCATGGGCTCCCCTATCAAATCAATGCATGCCCCAAATTTTGCTTCATCAAGATTGGAGAGTTAAGAGCCAACTTGTGACATTGTACCTCAAGCCATCTAAGCCATCTACTCAGATCTGACGGCTGAGATCAAGGATCCTATATACTATATATGTGGGCAGGGTTACATAGAAAGCTTTCCCCTCTATAATTTCACTCCGCTCAGGTTTCTCTTGAGAGTATACTAGGGGTGGCAAGGGTCGACCCGTACCTGGATCCATTTTTGGACTCAAGTGGACGCAAAGTCATTAGACCTAGACCTGGATTCGAAATTATGAGGTGGATCCGAACATACCCAATACAAAAATCAAAATATCTATATTTTTAAATATATTTAAATATGAATCATAAATTGGGACCCAAAAATATAAAGTGGAACCTAGACCCGAATAGTTTTCGGGTCCATGTTCGGATCCGGACCCAATCCACAGGGTCCAATTTTTAGACCCATACCTAGGCCCGAGGGTTCGGTCTACCTGTCTGGTCCAGGTCTGAATCCATTGCCACCCGAAAGCATCATTCCATGACTTTGGATCCAATCAAAATAGTATTATTATTTTGGAGAGCTTTGAAAATAGCAATGTTGACATATTCGCTTTGGAGTCTTTTTCGGTTTGATGAGAAGAATGAAGCAATTCAGTGTTTCAGCGCTGATTCGACAGAAGACTTCAGACTTTTTTTAAAAAAATTAGTATAAATCAATTAGATATATATATATATATATATATATATATAAATAATGAAAAATTTTTTTTAAAAAATGCATTTATATAGCTATTTCTTTGCCTCGATGAAGCATACCCGAATCACCCCAAATCTAACCGAAGTAGCTCGAAGAGGTTCATGCCGGACCGAAATGACAACACCATGCTTCACTTCTCTTCGGTTTATACCCAAAATCCAAAGGCTTCGGTGGAAGAGGCCAAAGCAAAACGAATTTGAAATCATTGGAAAATAGGAGCCGAGTGGCTGTGGCATTCAATGTTCAAGCGAGATTTGTACGAGGTCACTTGGCTGACACTTCCCTCAAATTTTAGTTTTTTTATCTAATCCAAGCTCACAGAGCCAACATTGCTTAGAGAATACCATGTCCTTGAAGAATTGAATCAGTTCATTCATGGCGTTGAAAGGTCATCTAGAATCATTAAGGATGAATTACATCAGTTTTGATAAGAATTTGAAGCAATACGCACCCTACAATGTTTGGCCACAATTAATTGGTTTTAAAACACGATTTTAAATAAAAAAAAATCTCAGATTTTTTAAAATCCATTAAAAACTCTGAATTTTTAACAAGATATTAAAAAAATCATTTTTTTTAATGAAACTGATATAAATCTGTATTTTATCTTTTTTCAATAAAAGTTTTCACAAAAACTTATTCACTATAATTTTGTTTCTTTATTAACTTAAATATTAAATATAAGAAAATTTTCACCAGTAAATTCCCCTTAAAAAGTGTATAAAAAAAATACAAGCAATATATTTCCTAAAAAAAAATCAAAACAATCTTATATCTCAAAGTAATAGGTAAAGTTAGAAGAAGAGTAAGCAATTGAAAAATCTTTTTTTTTTTTTTAAACCAAAAGTGTCCTTATAAAGAACAAGAGAGAGAGAGATTCCATGATACTGGGGATTTAGGCAGTTAGGAATTTAGTGTGTGATTCGAATTTGCTTAAGCATTTTGTTGTTTTTTTATGCACAGAGAAGTTTGATTTTTGTTTATTTTTTATTTTACCGGTGTATACAATATAGCATTTTGGATGGACCACTATTTTATATATTTTGGTCTTTATATTTTGTTTTAGTTAACTGCAATCCAATGCTAAAAGTCTTTTTTATTTTTTTTTCTTTGAACAGTAATCCTATACTTTGGTATACATTTCTTATTTGGAAAATTATGTAAATATCCGTTAATTTTTTTGTTATTACAATAATACCTAATAATTTCCGTTATTACATATATTTTTCTTCAAAAACCTAAATTAAGCTTATTTCAATTTTTGAAAAACTGAAATTGAGTCCGTTTTTTTCTTCTCTCACTCTTACCTCTCTCACAAAAAAATCCCAATCTATATCTCTTACCTCTCTCACAAGAAAGGGGACCTAAATGATACAATAATGGCGGTGGACAAGGAGACAGGAGGAGCAGAGGGTGCCACTGATGCAGTCCAAACATAACATGTTGCACTCACTCTTATTTGAATTCCCATATGACTTGCATTGACGAAAGAAACCCGTTCATAAAAGAGCTTTCAGCCATAGTGGCCGAACCATCATCTCCCCCTTAAAATCACCAAGAAACCCCACTACGTTTTTTTAGGTAAGTGAACGTATTACGTTATCACCCAAAGAGAACAGAAGCCAATGTTCAAAATATGCTTAGAGATAGAAATACGTAAGACGGTTCAGACTTTAAACCCATATCATGGTTTGATCCACTTCTAGTTTGATGAACAGGAATCGATCTTTTTCTCTCTAGGTTGAAGTGGGGTCAGTCTTCCTTCCTCGTTAACAGTGGGTCGCTCTCCGTTGGTCTCTTTATCTCTATGCCATTTTATGGTCTCTTTATCTCTATGCCATTTTATCTTCATCTACTGTTCTCTCTCATATTACTTCACAGTTTCCCTCTCTAAACTTTATTTTCTCTCTCTTCTTCTTTCACAGTTTCTCTCTCTAAACTTTATTTTCTCAATAAATGGATCTCCAAAAATTTCGGTTCTTCTCTGCCATTTTTTCTTAATCTGCCGTTCTCTCTCATCTTCCTTCACAGTTTCTCTTTCTAAACTTTATTTTCGCAGTGAATAGATCTCCCAAAAATTTTGGTTTTTCTCTTCGAGTTTTACTTAATCTGTCATTCTCTCTTATCTTCCTTCACAGTTTCTCTCTCTAAACTTTATTTTCAGAGTGAATGATCTCCCAAAAATTTCAGTTTATAAAAAACCGAAATTTTAAAAAATAGATAGCTTCGTCTTATTTTAAAATAAAATGTTATGAAGTTGAAAAAATAGTCAGAGGAAACTATTAGGTATTTTTGAAATAACAGAAAATAAATAGATATTTATGTAATTTTTCCTTTCTTGTTATTTACTAATGTAGTTCTTGTGCTTACTATTATTGTAGTTGTTTCATTTTTTGCTCTCAATAAATATGTGAAGTTTTGTGTGATAATAGAGTAAACATTGTTGTTGAAAGTGAAGACAATAAATTGGCAAGTATTACTCTAATGACACTAGGTAAGGTAAGGCCATAAAGTTATTATTCAATAGGCTTTAATATATCTTCAGGTTGATTGCAAATCATAATTCTACATTTTGACATCTTTATCTATCTGATTTTTTTCATTCTATTTTTTTGAACCAAATCTGAAATACCACGATTTTGTAACTTACCTTATATTTTGGCAATCTGTGTTTTTGACCCAATTGTTTCTCCCGACTTTTTAAAATAAAATTGATTTGTTACGACGTTTTGGTTTGCGGATATTATTATTCCCTTACTTTCTAAATATGATTTAGATCTCTCTCGCCAAATTTCCTGAACTTTGTACCAACCAGGAATGTTACAATTAGTTTAACATACTAGGAATGCTACAAAAGAAAAGGGGCAATTGGAGGCCTGCTTTTCTCAAAAAAGAGAAATTAACAGATTGACATCCTTTGAGATCTGACATATATCAGATTGGGCTGAGCTAATACATATATGATAATACTTGTGGCGTTTATTGTCCTCCAATTCAAAAAAATTTCACCTCAATGTGGGATATTGTTGATTTGATGAATCAAAGTACAATTTGGTCTCTAGGACCACTTAATCTTTCACTTTGAATTTGCATATATTAGTACTTTTATTACAAAAGTTATGTAGTTACTGAGGAAAAAGTTTATATAAGGGTGAGGCTCTAAACAGTCGAAGCAAAGCGCACCTCAAAAATTCACCAGCAAAGGTGGTTTCGATACCCAAAAATCTTCAAATCGGTCATCTCGACCTCGAGATGTACGAAGATGAGAAAAAACAGATTTCAAGTCCTAAAAATAGTACATCTTGTAATATATTTTCTACACAGCCAATTTTCAAGATTTTCAAACATTCATAGGTCTGCTTGATCTACACTAGTTTGGGAGTTATCACAAAGATTTCCAATACTAAAACAACATCTTTCCAAACAATTTGAAGATGCACCTTATTTTGATGTTTAGGGCCTCCGCTTTATACAAACCGTATCCAATTATTAAAGGCCAAAAGTAATTATACTCTCGCAAGAGCATAATGTCCTTTTATTCGTTTGAGTAAAACCCCAGCTAGAATTGGTTATAGGACCCTAAATTTTGGGGATGTAACCTCTTTAACCCATAGATTAATTTAATATAAAAAATCCCAAATTTATTTTTGTACTTGAAAAAAATAATATCTCAATAATGAATAGAGGCCATCTAATTTTTAGATGGTGAGATCTAAGAATTAAAAAACTCAAATTCCAAATTTATTTTTGTAGAATAATTATTTATTAATTCTTAAGTGATTCTCAAAATTTTAGATTCAAAAAAGAAAAAAGTTTATATTTGGTTGCAACCTTTTTTTTAGGACAAAAATATTAGGTTGCAACGGAGAATTAAGGTGCATCTAAAAAATCCATGTTAAAAGCCTTTTTCGAAGTCTGAAAATCTTCTAATTAATCATATGAATAAAAAAAATTGGTCCAAAAAATAGTGCAACTTGCAACATATCATCTGGACCATTCATTTTCAAGATTTTTATGCATTTACATCCCACTTATTCAGAACTATTTTTTAATCTAAACTCATATAGTTAGAGATAAAAATGGATTCTCAAATGGAAAAATTTTGTATAGATCTCTAAATCCTCATATTCTTTCATGGTAAACCCCCCATCCGTTTTTCTTTCAAATAGCATAAAAAAATCATTGAGGATTTCACCATGCCTCATCTTCTCTTATCTTCCTCTTTTATTGATTTTTTTATTATAAAACTTAACCCCAATAAAATCTTTTTATACCATTGCAACCCACATGCTTGTTTTAATGGGTAGATAGAGGAAAAAGAAAATTAAAAAAAAAATTGAGTTGAAATAATATAAAAAGATTTGTTACAGTTAATCTTTATAGTTAAAAGTCAATAAAAAAATGAAATATGAGATAAAAAGCTACCATAAAATCATTAAAAGTTGTTTATGCCATTCGAAAGAAAAACTAGAAAAGAATCTACCATAAAATAATGTGATGAATTAGATTTCAATATGAAATTTTCCATTTTCCAATTATCCTAAGAAGATTTTACACCAAAATTGTATGTTCAGATAAAATTTGAGGATGCCTTCAAGGTCACAACCTTACGCAAACTAGACGACGAATACGAGATACACATGGCAAACCCTGGATATGCCATATGGCAACGGCAAAATAACAGCCCCTTCATCATAAAAATTTGGAAATCCTAGAGAGAGAAAGTTCTGTCCAAAATCGTGTCCCCCCTTTTTATTTTGAACTACCAAGAAGAAACATACACGATTCCCATCATTTTCTCTCTCTTTACTATAATCTTCCCCATTGCCATGCATTCTCTTCCCATTCCCTTCAATTTATTAAGGAGAGAGATTCCCAAGGCTCTCTCTCTCTAAAAAAATGTTACACTGTTGCCCAAGTCCTCTTTCTCTCTCTAAGAGAAGGTGTTACACTGTTACCTAAGTCCTCTTTTTCTCTCTATTCTCGCTCTCTATTTCTCTATTTTCGTGTTTCTATGTTTTCTCTCTCTACTTTTGTGTACATATTATTCAAAGGCAAGTAGCCATTTTTTATAGTAGAGTCGTAGTGGAGATGGTATGGTCTTCGAGGCTGCATGGGCAACCTTGTAAACATGCGCGCGTGCCAGCTTTCTCCACAAAGAGTTGGTTCTAATAAATGGATGAAGTTTCTGTAAGGCTTAAGTTTTTCGAAAACAAAATAAAGCCTCACCTCAAATTCTCATCTAAAGCTAAGTTTTTCAAAAAGAGAATAAAGCCTCACCTTAAATTCTCATATAAAGAGTGCTTTTGGCAACTCAATCTCAATGATGACTCTAAAGTCAATTTTAAACATTGACAATAAAACTTCAAATTCAAAAAGTTATAGAGGATTTGTGAACACTTATTTTTAGGATAAAAAGTATAGTCTAGACAATTTATTATAATATACATTAGAGCAATGATATCATGCAACCGTTGTATGGTAATATGATGCAACAAGGTTAAAAAACCATTTTATAGTTATTTGTTTGATCCAAATTTTGAAATATACAATTTTTTCTTTCTAATGAACAATCACAAAAAAAGAAAAAATTAAAAACACAACTTAGAAAGTATTTTTTTAGCCCAATTAACATAGGCCGTTCATTTTGATGAGATGCTTAGATCTAAGTCTTAAAAAGATTTTTTCATTTTCAATTTTTTTTTTATGGCTTTATTATCATTAGATGAACAATGTTTAAAAAAAAAAAATGATTTTAAGTTTTTAAAGGCTAAGATCTTAAAATTCACAAAATGAATGGTCTAGATTCGTTTTTAGAGATGACTCATTTTGACCATAGAATCCAAATTTAACTTTTTTTTTTGGGAGGATTGATTATTGAGATGAAGAGAGTGTGTGTGCAAAATTTAGAGTCATACAAATACCTCAAACATAATTTTTTAGAAGTGTCGTTGTATTGTACTATGATACAACCGTTACGATGTATCATTGCTCTATACGTTATTTTTAGAGTTTGAACTCTTAATGTTTTTTAACAACCGTAATGTTCAATCCGAGAGAAGATCAATGTAAAGGTTTTTCAAATGCTCGACTTGTAAAGGTTTTGATAAGGCTGCAGCCCTAAAAAACTGTTTTCTATAATAAATAAGCTTGCTTTATAAAACTATTTTCTATAACAAATAAGCTTTATTAGGTTATTGGTATAAAAGAAACACTTTATTGCTTATTATTTTGGCTTTGTACGGCTATGTCATGTATGGAGCCAATGTACGGCTCCTCGAGGGTTGCCCTATTGCTTTCTCTTTCTAGGAAAGCATGTTGTCCCTTCCATGACTTGGTTGTGTATTAAAATTGGCTCATTTGAGTCCTTGTCGACCTTTTATTTGGCATGTGTGACTCTGAAAGCAGTTGGCCACACAAAACAATGCCCGGTGGAGTGGGTTCTTTGCTTTATGGTCTGTTGCCTCTCTCTCTCTTCTTTGCGTTTTCGTCCATGGCTTCTCTCCCTTTGAACCTCGGCAACTCTCTCTCTCTTTATCCGTGTTTTATGTGATTGTAATGTCACCTGTACCTTGGAACAGTATATGAAAGCCCGACTTAGGGATGGGACTCGATCCATGCCCGAACTAAGTATGTCAAAAAAGATAATAAATAATAAAAATATAAAAAAAATTTAAAAAAATAGGAAAAGAGTGTTTAAATTAAAATTAAAATAAAATTTTAAATAACGTTTAAAAGGTAGTGAAAAAAAGAGATTTTGAAAAAAAAAATCAATTTGTTATGGGGTATTCTAGAAATAATTCAAAAAAAAAGAAAAATGTAAAAATAAGTATTCATGGCTAAAAAATATCTAATCTTTGCTAAAATTATAAAAAAAAACATATTACAAATAACTTTTTTTTTTTTTGGTGTAGTTTGCATGGTTGCAACCTTAAACAAACTAGTTAAGGCGCACCTTTAAATTTTATTATAAATATAATTTTGATATAAAAATGAAAGAAAGACATATGTAATCTTTTATTGGGGAATACAATTTTTTTTTTTTTTTTCATCATCCCTTTCTTTTGGCAAAAGCTCACTTACATGTGGTCTTTATTATAATAAGATAAATTTCAAAATAAAATCAACATAACAATAAAACCAATATCTTAACAACTTGATTTTATTACACCTCACACTGAGTCACCATCATCCGATGGCGCAGGATCAACGGTCTAGCTTCAATCTCGAACCGGAAAAGAAAATTTCGGTCAAGCTACATCAATGGAATATGAACCCTTTTGATCACAAACTCAAACCCCAAGTGAATTCTCTTAGCAACCTAGTTTAAGAGAGATGGATTTTTTTTTTGCTAAACCCTAAAACCCTTAACCATAAATCCATATTTGAGAGATAAAATAGAGACTAACTCCATAACCAAAACCCTTAGGTTCTTTCACAGTTTAGAAGAGGGAGATCAAACATGATATAGAGAAACTTTCTTAAAAGAGAGATAGAAAGATAAGGTGTAGAGATTTTGGGTAGAGACAATCCATTTTTTATAGGCTTGAACAAGATTATGGTTTCTTAGGGCTTTCCTTGGCTTGCCACTTCTTGTGAGATTGAACATAGACCATCGATCAAGCGTGACTTGTGGGGTGAGATATCTGAATCATCCATTCCATAGATGGGTCATCAACATTATGGAATGTGCATAGACCATTATCCTCCTTTTCTTAACCATTTTCCCATTAATAGAAATTAGATAAATTAAATCTAGTTAAAATATTATGCATTCCATAATCTTTTACAAAATATTCCAAAGATATATCAAGTCAATATACACTTTCAATATTTGGTCAATATATAATCAAAATATTTCATATCTTATTTAACCACATGTCATAACATAATATTACCAAAATATGAAATAACTTAAACTCCAATAAAGAATCCAATGGGTGGGGCATGCCACCCATATGTGGCACATGTGGGCCCCACCCACTTGACACATGGTGGGTACATATGCACTATTGGCCCCTCTATGATATTTTATATAATTTTAAATTATCAAAAAATATTCTGAAACATTATATGAAATTTATCATTTTGTAAATCAATATCTTGATTTTTATAAGTCTAAAAAAAATTATAAATAAAATATCAAATGACTCATAAAAATTCAAATAATATTTCTAAAATAATTTCTATCATAAAACAAATATAATTAAATTAACTTCATGGGAAATGGATCCATATAGTTAAGGAATTTAATCTGCAATCATGGGGCACTCCACCTTCAATTGTGAACTACAGACCACACTTGCCTTATCGAACCGATCCAGTGTTTTCCATGACCCACAGTCCAAGCAGGGGCTCATTAGCGGGTCACCAAAGTCTGGCGGATGAGCCTAGGGAACGTAATCCCTATCTGTGGATTACAGGTCTTCCCTTAGAGACAAGTCAAGGTCATCAAGATGTTATGCGACCACAGCTCTATAGCGCATAGGGGCATCTCTCGAACATACATACGCTTCACCCTAAAATGTGGATTTATGGCTTTCTCAAATGATCTATCGATATGCATACCGTGTGATGGTACATGGATGAGGTTTTGGCCCGTATCTCTAAATGCCATCATCACACACAAGGGTCACATAGTCCCTCGGCTCACTCAGCCGGGTCTGTTCTCCGACCTCATCAAGGACTAACACATAAACTCTCATCGGTTTGTTCTTCATGCGCAGGTAACATGGGTTTTTCCCAACCGACTGGGCTAAATTGTTAAACACAGGTCGGTATCAGCAAATCATCGTTTGCTTAGTATGGTCCACGAGGGACCACACTCCCACTGAATTCATGTTCCACTATATCATTTCATTTTACAAGTACTCATAAGGCCTTTAAAGGTCACATAAACCCTACAAAAAAATTCTTAACATGGCTTGAGAATCTATTTTTCCTCTAATTACAAAATTTTAAACTCTAAACATGGTTCAAATCAAGTAGATCTATAAACACATGAAAATCTTGAAAATTGACGACCTAGATAATGTGTTGCAAGATACACTATTTGGACTCAAAATCTTTTTATCTTTTCAAATTTATACATCTCGATGTCAAATTTATCAATTAGAGGATTTTCCAACATCCAAACAACCTTTTATGATGGATTTTTGAGGTGTACCTTTAATTCTACATTTTAAGGTTACCACCCAAACCGGGGAGTCCGAGTTGGTTTGTCCGAGTTTTGGAACACTGTTCTAGAAACACACTCCTATGCAAGTCTCACTCAAACACAAATCTATAACCCAATGTTTTCAAACTTGGAAATGTATAATGACAGACTATTTATTTTTAGGGGTTGTTTACAAAGAAACCATTTATCTTTTATATAGGAAGTAATAATTGTTCTTGTCCCTTAAATTTTAAAATTGGTGGTTGTAAGAATGTCATTGAATATACAAAGTTAAAATAAATAAAAAAATTCTTGAAGTTCGCGACTCACCTCAAGCCAACCAATTTGACGTCTAATGAGTGAGAATGATTGTGACATTCATGTACAAAAGATAAATGGCCTCTTTGTAAATAATCTCTTGTTTTTAATACAAGAAAGTCACAAATTATTGACCATTGGATATGAAATTTAGTGGATGATGGAATTTCTTGAACGTTGTGACACATTGCAATTTGTTGGATTAATAACCTTATTTCAAAAGTGAATAGCCTTATAGTATATATACCCTTTTAGATCACCTAAGCCAAGGTCACTTGGCCCTTTGCTGAGGTGACTAACTCTTAGTTGGGTTATACACCTTACAAGATGTAGAAACAGACAAAAAAAATACAAAATGGTTTAATATCATCGAGAGTTTTTATCTTTTTTTTTAGGTAATTCAGTGAAAAAAATAGGCCCCTACCCATGTTTTCAACTATATTAGGAGTTAGCTTTTTGAAAGAATTAGTCAAATAATGTTAGTGGTAGGAATAAAAACCACAATATGGTAACTAGAGTATGGAGTACTACCATGACAACTCAAGCCCATGAAAAAGTTTATACAAGAAAGATTATTGAAAAAATTGATTTATACATTGAAAAACATGAAGGTGTTCTAAATCGTCTTAAAAGCTATTAACATCATCTTAAAACATATTCCTAACTTATAAAATGGCGCGTTCCAAATGTTTTGTATTTTTTACATTTTTATATATATTTTAGTAGTTTTTTTTGGTGGCCGGCGAGTTGGGCACAATAACTCCTCTCCAATAGGGCCACCCCTGCTATTGGACCAAGTCGGAGTGGACACGACTTAATACAAAAATACTGCTTGAACCTATTGATATATTTAGGGGTGACAATGGGTCCGATGGCCCAGCCTAGCCCTAAAAAACTAGGGTTGGGCCACAAAACGTGGCCTGGGGGCCGGGCCTAGCACAAGGCCACAATATGGTCAGCTTAGTTCGGCTACTTTCTCTCTTATTATTACTTTTTCTTTAATTCTATCTAGTCCCCTAATAAGCATAGGGCCGGGCGGGTGTGGCCAGGGCTGGCCCGACCCGTTGCCAGCTCTAGACATATTTGTCAAGAGGGTAATGGGCAAAGGATTTGATCTCCACTGTCAATGACATACCACCAACGGTGGACATAATCCATACTTATGGTCCATGGACAATAGCACCACTGTTACCTCCGATGGTAGAGATTGGGTTGCCACAAGTTAACAGGTCTCAATGAATCGTTTTCTCGTTGTTTGAGAAAGCATATAACAAACCAGCGATGGTAGAGATTGGGTTGCCACAAGTTAACAGGTCTCAATGAATCGTTTTCTCGTTGTTTGAGAAAGCATATAACAAACCAGATGGGGAATAATCTTGTAGAAATATTTATAATGGTTCCCTTGAGTCCACAACCATTGATCCAATCCAACTTCGAGATCTAAGGGTACTGAGTGAAGAAGAGTTTACAATTTCATCTCCGCTTCAAGGTTTTAGAATTTGAAACACTTCGTAAATCATTACAATAGGCTGTGGATGGCCACAGGGTGCACAAGCACCTCTTAATGGCTCAGATTGAACTACCCACATCAAAGGGTTAAAATTGAATTTCATTTTTCCATTTTTAATTTTTATCTACAAAGGACATAAATATGAAATTTGGTTATGTGCTTCACTTTTATAATTAGCATTGAGTAAAAATAAATAAACATTATATTGAATGAAATATATTGCTCAAAATAAATTTAAAGATATTTTGGCCATTTATAATCAATGTTGAAATTGGTTTTAGACTGTCATGGAGATTTTAGATGCTCAAAGTGCTTTCTAGATGATTGAGGCATTACTTTGTTTTCATAAAACCTAGGCTCGATAGAAACTGCTTCATATTTGGATGCTAGTTCATACATTTGGATTATGGAATACGCGGTTGCTTCAAAATGATAGAATAATGCAATATGAGAAGGAAAATTATTTCATGCGGCAGAGACGACATTCCGGATTTATGGTGTCCCCATGGTATAAAGCATCCATCTTAAAGATGGATGCAAATGGGTGGTCCATCTAAAAACAATTGAAACTAATGATCCCATTGTTTTATTAATAGAATTATTTGTTTTAATTTTCAAAAATTATTTTATTTTTCATATTCATAATCTCCATGTTAGAGATTACATGTCCTTGAAAATTAGATCCAAGAATCCATCCCAAAAATCGATGTTTAAGAGGTGACTCATTTTTACATAGACTCATAGAAACCTCGTCCATTTGCAGCCCCAAGCATTATTACAGTTTTATTAGGAAAGGGGCTGGGGCTGGGTCGTGGTGGTAACACCCCACATCCTAGTCACTATGTGGTTTCCATTTCCACCACTAACATCACCCCGCTAAACATTACCCCACTAATACTTTCAAAAAGCTAACTCCTAATCTACTTGAAAGAAAAAGGGAAGGACAGTCTTTCCCACTGAATTACCCAAAAAAAAAAAAACCAAAAAAACGGTTTCACTGAGAGAGAGTCATGCGGATGTTGTAACAGTATGTCTGTAGCAACAAAACTATCACCCAGGTCTAATAAAGTTTCTAGAGATTTAAGAATAGCATCAAATACTAAAACAAAAACAGCAAACAACAAATTATTGAATTCATATGCGTTTTGTGCATCGAGACTCAATGTGGCCTTGAAAGGTATCACCAATTTCTTCTTAATCTCCATAATTACAAAAAGATGCAAATAGCATAAGGCCGAGGCTTTACGTCAAAGGGTAATGCCACACCTCAAAAACTCATCAAAAAATGCAGTTCCAACTTCCAATGCCAAATACTCGTGTGATAATCTCAGAATCTATTTGCACCTATGATTATGAAATTTGAAGCCCTTAAGAAGGTACAAATCACACAATCTATAAACGCTTAAAATAGCTGATAACGTATCACACCATTTTCATTGATAGAAATCTAAATTTTCAGATTTATGATTGTCGCGGCTGAAATAATCAATTTAAAGTTTTCCGGCACGTCATTGAAATCTAAATTTTCAAATTTATGATTGCCATAGCTGAAATAATGAATTTGAGAGTTTTCTAACATGAGAATTTGTATTTTCTGACAGTTCTCATTTGCAACCCAAAGCATAATGCAAAACGTTTTTTGAGAATGTCCAATACCTTTGACATCCTCTGCACGAAAATGTTGAATTTTCCTAAGATCTTCTTGACTCTTACTCAAAAGGTCCAATAATATATGGATATTGGACCTTTTGAGGCAGTTATAGGTCCTGGGAGATAATTCTAATTGGTCAATAAGAATACGTTTCAATGCAATTCTTTTTTCGCTTTCCCCTATCCCTATATAAGCCAACCCCTCATGAAAGGGGAAAAAAGGTGCAGTAAATATGTTTTGATCGTCATCTAAGTGGAAGTCCCGCTCCTCCGCATGTAGAAAAAGAATAAATAAATCGATCAAATTACGGGAAACTTCGTAAAGTGCCTTTTTAGGAGTTAAACTTCCATTTGTCCCTATTCCAATAATTAGACCTATAGTTAATCAGAGTTACACTGATGATGGCGAGATCCTATACCTGCCCAAAATCCCCACCATGCCTCCAACCTTTTCCAAGTGTTTGGTACTCAAGTCCCTCTGTCCAATAAGTCCCTCTAAAACTCTTAGCTCTGTTCTGTGATCATATTTCTAAAAATTGTTGTTTCACATTTCGCTACACGTAGAAATGAGAGGACAAAATCAACTTCCTATCAAATAACTAAATACCTCATCAAATCCCCCAATTTGATGGGGTTCCAATCTTTTTTTTAAATTACAGAGAACTCTATATTAGAACCAGGAAAATTTATATCAAAGACCCGCATTTAAACCAAACACATGATTCAAAATTTTAAATGAAATTATGCCTTCAAACTAAAAACATGGTTTTCAAAATTTTCATCGAACCGATGCCTTTTTTACAAGCAATGTCTACTTCCAAGCCTTCCTTCCCCTAAATTGTTTTCCAGCTCTCCGTTGCTTCTGCTTCTTCTCTTGCCGGGATCGTGCTATCTTCGATCTCTTGGCAGCGATTGGCATTGCCTTCTTGTGTTCCTTGTACCGGTTACTCGAACCACCAGTCTGTAAACAGCACAACAGTTAACTCCCTGTCAACACACACACACACACATACAGATGCATGCATGCACAAGCATGCATGTGCACAAAGGCTTCTCTGCCCTCAATGCTCTCAAAATACTGTTTAAGGTTAGAACAGTATCTGATATGATATAGAAACCCTTTCAGTCAGTGAGATTTGCTCGGGTTAATTTCGTCAATGTGAGGTCACAATATAAGTTTCTAGTGAGAGAATTAAAACACAAGAACACTTCTTAGGTAATGTTAAGAGTCCCACAGCTGAGAGGGGAAGAAGGGAACCTATGCAGAGGCATAAGCATATTATACATACAGAAAACAACATTTATTAGGTGAAGTTCAAATTGGCGCTGTTTAACAAATACTATGTTCTGCATAAATTTGTATTGTACACAAAAACACTAGTCCAATTCAATTCACAGTTTCCCACTGAAAAGTGCCATCTACTAGGAGGATTGAGCACTCATGGTCAGTTTTTTTGAGTAATCACTTCCAGTCATTTTATTGATTGCCCGTTGTTATGGACTCTTCTGTTACAATCATAGTACCATTCATAAGGTGAAATTGGCATGCCACTGCTTAAAACATGCTCAACGTCATTTGAATAAATTTGCATCATGTATTGTACCCGTCACAAATGACAAAATTTATTCCCAATAAAAGAGTTCATCTGCTAAGAGATGGGAGTCATTTAATGAATTTTTTCTTTAACAAAGTCTACAACTAAGAAACAGTATTTTCAAGGTTGTTACTGTCAGATAATAACCAACAAACAAAAATAAAATCCTATATAAATAAATTTTAGTCAATTAGAAACTTCAAACTGTTAACTTCTAAAAGAAGTATCATTTCTTGGAAAACAAATAAAGGAAGAGGAATCCCTTACAATTCACATACTGGAAAGCAAATAACTTAGTAAAACTCATATCACGTGAACATATAAAATTTATATCCAGGGAGAGCGGACAAACCTTTTTCTGCTTAACAGCAGTGCGGGCAGAGTACTTTCCCCTTTCCTCCCGTCCCGCTTTCACCAATGCCAGCCTCTCATCCTTTGTTAATCTTCTTCGTATATGAATCTTTATAATATTAAAAAGAGAACATATTAATACAAAAGTATCCCAAAGAGAGCCAGAGAGGCTGTGTAAATGACAATCTTATTTCTAGTTTGCAAAAAAATTAGACATGCCTCAAGTTTGGCAGGGTCCACACGCTTGGTGCTCAGCTCCTCAGAATCTGGTACTTTCAGACTAGTTGTTTTTGCACTTGAATTACCTTTCAATAGACCATGCACTGCCAATGCTGTCTTTGCTTCTTTCTTCGCCTAATAGAAATCCAAAAGAATACTCAAGCAAATTCGAAAGTCATGCTGTCATGCTAGAAATTTATGACATATGAAGTCAGTTCTAAAGTCATCAGGCTTTAGCTGTTCCCAGTGAGCATCTCTATTGAGGTCTAGGTTCAAACTCTAACCTTACATGGTTAGAGATTTGTGGCACCACCATGCATTCAATATTTTACAAATTTTAGAGTTTAATGGCTTGACTTTGATTCATACCTTATGGTTTCTGGTTATTTAAGTTTTTCTGGTTATTTAAGTTTTTAGTTGTTCATAAACTCAGGTTTTGGATGTTTTACTTCAGTTCAACTCTTGAAGTCCATAATAAATCCTTGGAAGATTATAAATATCTGGGATTTTGGAAGGAAATCCAGTTCAATATCCAAAAAAATATGATCTCACTAAATCTTGGCAAGACCCAATAGAAATCACCAAAAAGAACAAAATATCTTTCAGCGTGGTTTTTAAGTGGTGTCTATTTTACAGAGCATTTGTATAAAAATTCTGCCAAGCCAATTGAATTTCACGTTTTCCTTTGTATTGAAATCAAGAGTATAAACTTTGGATTTGACCCATGCAAGCTTCAACAGTAGTGTGTACCTTAAGCTCCTTGATCAACTGGAAATCTTCATTGGACAGAATACCGTCTGTTAAAACTGAAGAAACAGTCCCCATCTTCTCCACAGCAAGTCTCTTCAGAGCCCTCAGGCTTGTTGCTGCACTCGGCTTTTGATCACTAGGATCAAATCTCTTTCTCTTCCTTACATTGGTTTCTCCCTCTTCTTTTTTTCCTCCTCTCTTCTCTGAACTTGATTTCTCCTCTTCTTCTTTCTTCTGTGCACTTGGTTCTTCCTCTTCTTCTTTATTCTCATCCTCTTCATCTCCAGATATAGAATCTCCTCTAACCGACTCTATTTCATCCTCACTCTCCAAGCCATCTTCATCATCTTCTTCAAGAGCTACACCATCATCTTCTCCACTTTCCTCACTACCTTCATCTTCTTCATCCGACCTATAATCATTTTCCTCTGCCCCTGCGCTTTCCTCAGAGGAATCATGTCTATCAGAGTCTGAGACATTGGTAGCCAATTCATCTACTTCATCATCATCACCATCACTAAAATTAGAGGCATTTGCATGTTCCAATAATAGCTCAGCACCAGGCACATTGCTGTTCACACTGGCCTCACCATAGGCTTTTGGCTTTGCTTTTGAATCAGAAGGTCGTCCACGATCCTTCTTACTGAGAAGTGAAGGGCATATCTGCAAATAGCAATACATTTCCAGATAAAGAGAATGCAGATATTTTACTCATTTATGTTAAGGGAGAAATTATCATAGACAGCCTGCATATGGTTATGGTTATGGTACAAAGCCAAGGCATTCAATGTCAGGTCCAACAACAGGCGATGGACATTAACCACAGTTCCTGTTCACCAGGTTACAGTTAATGCATACTGTCTGTCATTGAGAATGGAAGGTGGATGCGCTGGTTGTTTAGAATGATACCACCACCATAAACAGGTTGCAGATGGTATATTTTCCTTCATATATTCTGTTTTTTTCCTGTTGTTTCAGTTTATACATATATAGCAGTTTCCATACGAACACCTCCGTAGGTGTAGAGGTACGGTGCCCTTCAAATTTATCAAGGTATATAATTATGATGTAAAATGTTATTAGGATTATCTCAAAATCTATTTTTATATCTAATTATAAAATTTTAAATTTCAAAAATGGTTAAAATCAAGTAGATCTATAGACATGAAAATCTTGAAAATGGACGGTGAAGATAATATGTTGTAAAATGCACTATTTCTGAGACTTAAAATCTTTTTATTTTTCATAGTCATACATCTCGATGTCGAGATGATCAATCAAAGGATTTTTCAACATTAAAACTATCTTTTCCGATGGATTCTTGTGGGGCATCCGTAGCTCTACATTATAAGGTAGCATCCTTATATAAACTTTTTCCATATATATATATATATATATATATATATATATATATATATATATATATATATATATTCCTTCATATATTCTGTTTTTTTCCTGTTGTTTCCTTCATATATATATCTTTCTTTTCTGTTTCCATAATAAATAATAAATTATTACCTGTCTGAATAAAGTCATCAATGAACGTGCTGCTGATGAAACAGCTTTTTCATGTGACTTTTTATAAAGGACAAGGTCTTGGAGTAAATCCCCAGTCATCAACTGTTCATAAAGAGAGAAGGCATTTAGGAAAGGCATAATGTGAAAACTGATCAGCAAGGTACACAATTGCTCCTGAATATATTTTTCAGGCATAGATGCAAAGTATGTGTGCTTAATGTGTGCGTGTGTGTGAGTGGCTGCTAGTTTTCAACTTCAACAAAATGCAAGTGGTGTCTACTACTATCTCAAACAGATCATAAGTTTCATGTCACTATTTGTTGTAGGTAGCATGTCAACTGCTGAACCTGCCAAATAGTTTAGACATGTTTCACGGCAGAGCACAAATGAATTATGCATGTTTAGGAAAGAACCCAATGTGAAGCTGAAGTTTTAGATATTCACCAAAGGCATGCGCAGGCACATCTCCCTCACCACATTAAGCCCCACTGCAATTGCCTGGCAAAGCAAGAGTAAAATAAAAAACCAGCCCACCGCCTATGGAAAGCAACAATGAACAAATCAACCGAAAAACCAATATCTAAACTAAAATAATTAGCTGTCAAACCAGTTTATTACTTCAGTACGAGATCGATCATGGACAAATTGATTCACCACTTGCTTCAGAAGTGACTCAACTGCATCTGGAGGCACCTGGTCCCAGCAAAATAAAATAGAATGCCCCACAATAAGCCACGCACATAGAAATATACTCAACAAGAACTAACAAAACAGACGGCACAACGCATGAGAAAACAACAATGCTAAAGAATATAAATTGGGAATGACACTTACACCAATGAACTATAATACAGCATTAGTCCATTAGCATCATCATTATTTGATGCAAAATGGACAGATGGAGTAAGACAGAGAGCAGGACATGACCCCAACGGTGGCCCCCACTCTCTCTTCACCAGTGTCCAACATTCCATTGCACAATGATAAGCCCAATGGACTATGGTTTTCCAAAGTTCATTGGATTATATAACATATCCCATATTAAAATTTCGAATTACAACCATATCATGGCAAGCCTGGACAGCTGCTGCTAGCAAATTAGTGACGTCCCGCTGATGAGGCTGCAAGAGTAAACATGCAATTAGAGCTTAATATAATAATAGCTCAGATTTGCACTAGCAGTAGCTGGAGTGTCCTAGCATACCTGAACATACTTTCGAAGGAATTCATAGAAATTTAACAATATTAGGCGATGAAGCCCCACAGTCCGAGCAATTACTTTTAACATCATCATCTTAACCTGAAAATTCAAATTTGGGAATGAGGTGGCATAAAATCTTCTACAGGGATATAAAAGTTTCATTTAAGGCAAAGACGAGGCAATCTTTCAAGAGCAGCTACCTCAAACCTCTCATTGCATGTTTGAAGACGAGAGAAGAGCTTCTCGGCGAACCCCTAAGGGGAAAACGAAATGAAGTAAAATCAAAGAAACTTCCAATCAAATCAAAGAAACTCGTAGCCAAAGTTCGCAGTGAGAAGCAAAGCATACCTGTGCATCTTTCAGATGTGAAAGAGGTGAATAGCCACTAAAACCAGAGTTTTCTGAAGACACGCGTTGCTGTCTTTTCATACTGCGCATAACACGTTGCAATTTTGCTTTTTTCTTCTTCTTGCTTGCAGTTGTACCTTGATGATGTGCCTACAGAGAAAAAAGGCTTCGAGTAAGTGCCTTGAGCATCGAGTAACTCACAGAAAAGGCACTACTGATATCACCATGGATCATTTGCTTCCCAAATCTCATCCAATTGAGCGAAGGTGATGAAAATTGAGTTCTAAGTAGACACTAAAAATTTTCATATTATTCATACTTTTTGCTATTTTAGAGAAAAAATGCAGTATTTTTATGTTAATCAGTAGAGAAAAAACACAGTAACTAACAACAAATTTTTTGAGGTAACCACCTTGTGAACCGCCGCCCTGCTTAGAACCACATGAGGTTTCTGTTCAGTTGTATCATCTTCGCTGCTTGAGCCATCACTCTCATTGCCTTCCTCAACGCGCTCATACCCAAGAAGGAAAGATAGAGCAGCTTTCATGATCCTGGATTAACAGAAATACAGTAGGCCTTCTAAACAATTACAAAGTCCTGAAAGGATGATCATGATTGAACAAATACACAGGATTACGGAAAGAGGTTTTACTCTATACCTGGATGATTTATGAAAACAGGCTGTACAAATTGCATTTGCAGTCCGTTCATCAAACCAGACTTTTCGGCGGTGAAGATCACATAGTACAATTAGCGCCCTTTTAGCCCTAGATTCATCTTCTTCCTATGGCAAGATATCAGATTTCATTCACATAAAGTAGTAGCATAATCATCTTAGACCTTCCCCGTTTAGGAATCAAGTGTCAGTGACCAAACACGAAAGAAAAATGAAGCAACTTGACTATCAATTGCAAGTAAATTGTGAAGTCCATAATAGATAAGTAAATTCATAAATTGGTAAATATGATGGGTTTGTACAGACCAGTGTTTCAAAACTCGACAGACTTGGCTGAGTTACTCGGCCTCAGCACCCCGCTAAGGCGAGTAGTGGTGTCCATACTGGCGGTATGGGCTTGCCCAAGTTCCACAGTACTTCGGCGAGTTTGTACAGCACTTAATAAAAAAGCATAAAAGGGGGGCTGAAATCTGCCCTTCTTTTTACATCTGTATCTCTTCTCTGAGAAAACTCTCTCTCTCTCTCTCTCTCTCTCTCTCTCTCTCTCTCTCTCTCGTCGAATGCCAATCGCCCACAATCTGTCTCTCTCTTGGCCACATGCACTCTCTCACTATTTCTAAGCCACGTGCCCATGTACTCTCTCTCACTATTTCTGGGCCATGTGCCCCATGCACTGTCTCGTTCACTCTCTCTTGGTTATGTGCCCCATTCTCTATGTGTGTGTTTCTTTTTCTTCTTTTTTATTCTTTTTTTTTTGTTGGGGGGGGGGGGGGGGTGGTTTGTGCGTGTAACGTGGCCAAGCTGAGTAACTTAGCCCTTACCCAAGCTGCGTAACTTGGCGGGGGGGGTTGTGCATGTCTTTGTGCATTGGGGTGGTTTTGAGGGTTTTTTTGCTCAAGCGTGACTTGGTGAGTCCATTCAGACCCACCCAAGTTACTCAGCTTGGGCAAGGGCTAAGTCCGGAGCCCTAGCCAAGTAATTTAACATTGGTAGATTAGAGTTTTTGGAAACACATGAGATTCCAAATCATCTTAAGAATCAGAATTGCACAATTACAATTGGCTAGAAGATTCTTGTTTTTGGAATCGACGTCTGTGCGAGGGGCAGTGCAAGAAGGGATTCCTATTTTATAGGAATTGAATTTTGACCCAAATGGAGTCAAGATCCCTATATACATAGAATCGAGATTCCAACCACTTTAGAATCGAGTTTCTAACCTATTTGGAATCGATCCATATGGAAATGAGATTTCTTCATATATGGAATTGAGATTCCTGGAAACGAGTTTCTAACCTGTTAGGAGGTACGAGTTAGTTTGTGTGGAAGGCTCAAAAGGGGCAAGGCAAAAGGACGTGGTTGGCAATAATGAGAAAAGATATAGGGACTTATAATCTCATTGAGGGTATGGCTTTTAATAGAGTAGAATGGCACACCGAAATTCATGTAGCCAGCCCCAATTAGTTGGGAAAAGGCTTTAACAATGATGATGATATCGGATTCACTAATGTAGGAATATAAGCCCAATGGCGACATACTATTCAAGTGGCCATGTTGTGAGCCACTATTTATGTACATACTTTTCTATATACACATACTTTTCTATAAATCACTATGAGATGAAATTTGGGATGTCCTCCTTTACTGCACCAAATAAAAGGAATAGTAAAATATCCTAATAATAAAAAAAGACTAAGATAGCCCTTATAAGTTTTAAGGTATTTGGGTTATTTTTATTATAAAAATATTTTTTATTATTTTTAGTAGGTAGTCCTAGCACGAAGGGTGGCCTAAAAAGGGTGAGGACCTTAAATTTTCCCTTAACTCGTCCCAAGCCAAGGTAAAGAAGGTGGGTTGTGTTAGATAGGCAGCCAACGTAAAACTTTGTTAAAACTTTTCCATGAATCCTGAGCTAAAAAAAAGCAAGGGGTAGGCCCAAAAGGACATGGTCGGAAGTTGTTAGAAAAAATATGGGGACTTATGGCCTCATTGAAGATAAGGCCCTTAATAGAAGAGAATGGCGGACCAGGTTTCGTGTAGCCCGCCCCAATTAATTGGGAAAAGGCTCTGATGATAATGATAGAATCGCGAGTCCGACATCTTTGGAATCGAGTTTTTATGTATTCGGAACCAACATTCATACCAATTTGCAATCGAGATTCAAATCAGTATGGACTTGAGTTTCAACCCACATGGTAATAGAGATTTGTCACTCTATGGAGTTGAGTTTCAACCCCTTTATAATCAAGATTCCTACATCAACAACATCATGTCCCTTAACAACTTAGAACCTCATCAAACAATCAAGATCGGAGGTCTCTAATACCTGAAGAAGGGTTCCAAAGATATGAAGTCAATGTATTGAATTATTGACTATTAAACCTCAGACACAATATCAGAAGTAAGGTTTAATCCACCAGGGAAATTGTCTACAAAAGATACAAATATTATCTCGTATTTTTTAAATGTGAGTTTGATTTCATTATTATAGTTCAAAATAGGACTTTGTCTGTGCCATGGTGTTGTCTGTGTTGTAGTCTGTAAAACTCTTTACCGCTTATATTTTAGAAAACACAACCAATCTTAGCACAATTAGAAACATGATCCGAGCCAGTCCTGGCACATTTTAGAAATGCGATCCAAGTCATTCCTATAACCATTAGTATTCTCATTGACAATCTAATGCTAGTTATACCTGCCTTTGTTACATGCAAAAGACATAAGAATTATATAATGTTAAGTACTTGTTAACTCTTAACATTTGCATTTGAAAATTGGTTCGTGTTATAAATACTTCAGCACTGTGCTCATCGGATCATTATTTGCAGCACCTATACACCAGGAAAAACAATGTTCTCAAATCGGGTTACCAAATAACTGAAAGTAGAATCCATAAATATTTGAGGTGAGATTCCACATCAAAGAGTCATAGTTTTGTGCACTTATTAACATCACTACTTGATTTTATGGAATCAGGGATTCCACGAATATTCGGATAGAAATTATGTGAAGATGGAAGCAAGATTCCATGTTGATTGAGTCACAGTTTCCTACACCTACAAACCAAGGGTACTTGATGTTGTGGATTCTGAATTCAAAAAAGCAATCAAATCAAGATGCATTATATTTGGAATCAGGAATCAAGATTCAATAAATATAGGAATCGAGATTTGAAAAGTTGGAATTGAGATTCTATGAATGTTGGGATCAAGATTCTTAAAAAGTTAGAATCAAGATTCTTAAAATAAGGAATCAAGATTCTTGACTTCAAGGAAACAAGTTCCGTGAAGATTCCTTGTCGGAATCACCGAATCGAGATTCCGAAGAAAAATTTTGACTTGGGTAGATGGATTCTAGTAACTATGGTACAGATTATAGACCTTTGTTTCCTTCTTCTTCTTATTTAATGACCATGGACCTCTGTTTATATTGGTTCTGAATTTGACAACCAAGCACATATAGAAAAACAACAATAGCAAATGCATAAACACAAATTTTTGTGGTAAAGGCATAAACACAATGTTTTTGGATAAAGGCATAAATACAATCAAAGATGCATACCATCAGCATAGCAAAGAGAACATTCTGAAGTGAACGATTCTTGGCATCATTTCTATGTTTACAATTCATGCGCCGAATACTGTGGACAACATGAGAAAAGGTCATCTTCCTTAAAATCCTGTCTCCAAGAGTTTGAAGTGCCATAAACAGTGTAAGTGTTTCTTCAATATCCACCATCTAGTCAACAATCAAAGATCGAAGATGCAGTTAAGAGACCCATTATAGACCATGAAATTGTAAAAGCAAGCATGCCCCAAGTGCAATGTCTTCCTAAAGAGAAACAACACTCTAATGAAGATCTCAGACTCGGATTGTATGTTTGAAAGAGCAGTAAAGAAGAAAATTTTCCAAAACCAGCTTGCAAGTGATCGTTTAAATGATAGCAAAGCCTACTCCCTTTATTGTATAATTGTACAATTTGCATGTACAAATCATCTTTGATTTTAAAAATGAAAGGTTTCAAATTTTACATGGTTCATTGTTTTTCTTCATATCTTCAACATCTTAGCAGATCAAATGTTGAATGCATGAGTATCAAACAAGTTAATAGAGCAACAAAAAACTATAAGAGCATAACCATGAGGAGAAAGATACGAATTTCTCAGACAAAAAGGATGCAGGGTCCTAGAGGTGAAAAGGATTAAAAGAATGCGTGGAAGTAACCGTAAGTGTTGCAAAAGTACAATGTCAAGTTACTCAGCAAAGAGTAAATGTGCTAAATTTGAAGTGATCGAAGTTTCTTTTTCTTTTTTTTGAATGAAATTAGGTAAAATAATTGAAGAAGAAGATGCCCTTGAAGAGGAAATAAACAACACATGAGAATCTGACAGAATTTGGAAGGCAGAACTACCAAAAAAATCATGCTTTTCAATATCATTTAGTAGACACTTCATAACATGCCATTCAATAACATTTTCGGCAAGCAAACCATCATAATGGGTTGTCCTTATTTGAACTGGTATGATCACTGGTTCGGTTCTGGCAGCAGCAGTCGTCTTCTTCAACTGCTTGTTAAGTTTTTGGGGATTGGTTACCCATAAAGTTACCATAGATAGAAATTCTATGATTCCCACCATCTGCAAGTGATATCTACTTGAAACAAAATACAGTGTTTCCTCTATAAATGCCAGAAAGATTCATTATAACAACAGGGTTCTTCTGTATATGTCATGCGTATTCATCCAATTTTAGTGAATAAATCTGACTAATTTGATTTGAGCACAAATTGTGTTAGTATATTAAAAACTTTGAACTTTTCTCCAAATGAACCCAATTGAAAACACAAAACAATATCCATGCAATTTATACAAACTCTAGCATAGCCATGGTACTACAAGCAATTCCCACTTAAACTCACCCCAAACCTGCTATTAAAAATGGAATCATAAGAATTCAGTTCAACCCTGTCTCTGTGAGTGAAAGATCGACAGATTACAATTATTTAACCAGCTTTAAGCACTAGTTCAACATTTTAATAGCCAATAATTCCTCCTATAGTTTATTCATTTATACACAAGAGCAACCAACCAACAGTACCTGGACAAAGTACAAGTCTAGACGATTAGTTTCAAGAACACAAGAGCAACTGCACCCATTTTCTAGATTGTTTCCAAAAAGGAATGAACATCAATGCATGGTTCTAAGTTTTTGTTTTGTCAGAAGAGTTCCACTTGTATGATCTTCAGCTGAATTTCACTATTGTTCTCTTTCCTTCATGGCTAAATCTATACCAAATCCCAGCGCTATGCCGATTGCTAGTATTTTCTTTTTAAATAGTTAATTACACTTATTTAGCAAAGAAAATAACAATACTAGTAGCAATAATAGCAAAATAAAACCATAAATATTCTAAATTGAGATAATAACACAGCCATACGAGATTGAGAAATTGTAGTCACATTATGCTAACTGTTCACAAGCAGGAGACCTAGTACTCAAACAGAGAAGAGAAGAGAGAGACAAAGAGAGAGATACCTGTCGATTGACTAACAAAATTAGAGCTTGAGTAATCTGGCACCTCAAGCTTGAAGGCAAAGTACGAGCCCCAGTCCTCAACAGCTCAATTAAATTAGCAGGAAAGCTACCGAGCTTTTCAGGATAAGAGGGCATGACATGAGAGAGAAACATGGCGAGATCACCAAGGTCCTTCGTGATGGTCGGGTCTGGTTCCATGAAAGCTGATTTCATGGCGGCCTGTTGTTCAAAGACAAAGAGAGCAGAGGAGAACTGTTTGTGAAGGAGGTCCAGCTCTGTTGTGTAACTCTCTGGATCAACCTTCATTTTCGATTGCAGAGAAGGGAGGCTAAGCTTCTCTGAGCTTCGGCCTGAGGCCATAAGGCTGTCTGGTGTGGGCATCGTGGTGGATGGGAGCACCATGTCTCTCTAAGTCGCCGTTCCTCGCTAGAGAGAAAGAGAGAATATGAGACTGTTTAAAAGAGAGAGGGGATACAGGGTTTAGAGAGCGAGAGAGAAGCAGTCGGCTTGGTCTGGGCGCGCGCTCTCCTATTGGGAGAGGGAGCGTAAGAGGGAGAGAAGCGGTTTAGGGCTATTTCGATTTTAACGTAAGGGTGAGGTGCGTATAACTGTAGCCTTGGCACGGACCCTGACCCGAAGCCGGACCGAGGGCTAGACGACCTATGGATCCACAAGTTGGACTTGGCGGGTTGGCTCCGGATTCCATCGGGTCCGGATCTAGTAATACTTTTCATGTCTTGTGTGATATAATTAAATACATGTATATTTTTAATTTTGGAAAAAGTTTATATGGAGCTTAAGCTCTAAACAACCAATTTGAGCCTACCTCAAAAAATTCAGTAGGAGCGTGTTTGATAGCATGAAGCAAGAACATGAAATGGAAATTGGAAGTTACTAAAGAACTCTAAATAAATTAGAAGTTACTTAATAAATTAGAAGTTACTTAAGAAGTTAATGGTTTATGTGTTTGATAACCTATCTGAGAAGTTAAGAAGTTCATAGTTTATGTGTTTGATAACTCCTGAGATATATGATAAATATCTTATATCTATATTACATAGATAATAATTTAAATAAAAATATATAATATTTATAACATATTATAATATATGATATACTGTATTTTATATTTATTATTAATATATATATAATTATCTTATATTAATAATATCATATATTATAATATATTTTTATTATATATAATATATTATACATTGTATATATAATATATTATAATATTAATTTCGGGGGTATTTTGATCACTTTATTTTTCACGGATAATTTTTTTTATATTTTTATTAGATGCACCTCAGTAAGATATACATATCCTCCAAATTTCAGTTCATTCCAATCTGTAGAAAAAATATAAAAATATAAAAAAATAAAATACTACCAGACAACCTTGACCGCGTAATGAAATTTGGATGGTGACGAGGGTAAGTGAAATTGCTATTCATTTTTCGCTTATAGGTGTTGGGAAGATTTTTTCTATATATATATATATATATAATGGACAAAATAAAAAGTTCCATTTTCAAGTTCCATGGTTTACAATAGAATTTTACTCAAGCCTAAAAGGTGGGAACTTCAACAGTAAAGGAGAGTTTTCAAATTATCTTCCACTTTTTATCAAACACATAACATGAACAACAATAGGTAACGCGCCTTCTTTCTCTTATAACTTCCTGTCATCAAACACGCCTTATAAGAGGTTGTTTTGATGCCTAAATATCTTCAAATTGATCATCTCGACATCAAGATGTATGAACATGAGAAAAAAATAGATTTCAAGTTTTGGAAATATTGTATTTTGTAACGCATTTTTAGATCGTCAATTTTCAAGATTTTAAAGTTTTCATAGATCTGTCGATCTACATTATTTTAAAAGCTTTGAACTTTATAACTATGAAAACATATTTTAAGGCTATTACAACGACTTCCAATAATAAAACCACATTTCTCGACACTACTTGAAAGCGGGCTTTAATTTAATTGTTTAGAGCATAGGCTCTATGCAAACCGCACCCTTTAATTTTTTGGTCAAAGCTCCATGTTTAAAGAGCATTGATCTAATGTGACGGTCGTACCATAGTATAATGCAATGACACTTATGGAAAACCATGTTTGTGGTATTTGTATGATTCCAAATTTTGCACACACACTCTCTTCATCTCAATAATCAATTCCAAAAAAAAAAAAATATCAATTTGAACCCTAGATATGGTCAAAATGAATTTCCTCTTATGAATCTAGACTATTCATTTTGTGAATTTCAAGATCTCAGCCTTTATAAACTCAAAATCATTTTTTTGTTTTTTAACGTTGTTCATCTAATGATAATAAAATTATAAAAAAAATTTGGAAATGAAAAAATCCTTATAAGGCCCAGATCTATGTATCTCATAAAAATGAACGACATATGTTAATTGGGCTAAAAAAATACTTTTTAGGTCGTGTTTTTTAAATTTTATTTTATATAATTGTTCATTAGAATAAAAAAAAATATATATTTCAAATTTTGGATCAAACAAATGGTCATAAGATGGTTTGTTAAGGTTGTTACATCATATTACTATACAACAGTTGCATGAAATCATTGCTCATGTTTCAAATATAGGATTATGTACAATGAGACCATTTACTTTTTATACAGAGATGTCACAATCACTGATAACTATGTGATGTTAAATCTAATAAGCTTGGGTGTGTCACGAAATTCAAGAAAATTTATTTTAGAGTTTGAGTTTAGTCAATGGAATAAATGTAGCCATCCAATAGTCAAGATTAATTGTAACTATTTTGTACCGAAAATAAATGATTTCATTGTATACTTTTCCTTATATTATAGAAGTAAGACACGCCACCAAATTTTGCCTCGATATATAATATAACATTTCGAAGCAAGCTCTGTAATGGTTTAAAAATCTTTTTTTTTTCGTGGTATCTAAATATTTTGAAGTCGAGATGATTAAATTAAAAAAAAAATCAAGGTCATAACACCACTTTTCGGATGATTTTTTAGGTGCACCTTTCAAGGTGGGCACCTTATATATACATTTTCCTTTGTGAGATTAAGAGGCTGGGTGGCTGCCTAGATATTTATTAGGTTTTATATGAGAGAATAATATGGACAGCATGCTTTCTCTGTAGCATGAAATCTTTTGGTTTTATTAAGCGGTTTCAAAACCCAACCTTGGGTATTGGAGTGGTCCCTGTTGTATCGATCTGGATCCGTGATGTGACTTTGACAAATATAAAAGAAAATATTCAAATAAGGCGCAAGTTTATGAAAAAAATAGTACGGTCGTGTCTCAAATGTTGTTGAAAGTTTTGGATTCGAAAACCTTCAAATGATCTTCATTGTAAAAAAAATAGTTACGATTTTTAGCCTAAAAAAGTGTACATTGTAAGAGGTTATCTGGATCATTTATTTTCAAGTATTTATAGATCTAGATGATCTATATCATTTATTTAGCTATAAATTTCATGATCAATAGTGAAAATAGATTTTAGAGCCATCATAAATTTTTTTTATGCCCCTTTTCTCTCAATGAAATTTTGAAGTGAGGCTTTACTTCGTCTTTTTTTCATAAACCCTAGGCCGTATAGAAACGGATTCGAATATAAAGTGTTACATAAAGTAAAAATTACTTGGTTTTTTTAAATTACCTGGTTTTTTTGCCCGAGTTGCCAATTCTACTCCAAAATTGTCTGGGTGAATGATAAAACTGGGGATTTTTTATGCCCCTTTTCTCTAAATGAAGTAGAAGAGTTAACCAATGCGATATCACTTTGTACTTCGGTTACTTTTATTTTCAGAAAACATACCCATTGTCTGCATAAAGTCGTATTCTAAAATTTTATCATTAGGGATGAAAATAGATTTTTAAACCATTTAGACACTGAAACCACAACTTTCGGTAAGACTTGTCATTATTTTAATTTGAAAAGTTTATCAAACAACCTATAGAAAAGAAACTATTTTAATCGTTTTGCAACTATCCAATGTCGTGATCATGTGTTTTTTATGGGTATTTTGAAGTTAAATGCAAATAAATATGTACATATTAACAAATGGCTATCATTTGCACAAGGTTGCAGTCTTAAACAATCAAAGTATGGCGTATCTCTAAATTTTATAATAAGATATAATTTTATTGTCAAAAAGTCTTAGGATGGTTGAGAATCTATTTTCATTTTTAATTATAAACTTTTAAAACTTCAAAATAGTTCAAATCAAGTAGATCTATAAGCACATAAAAATATTGAAAATTAATGATCCAGATATTGTGTTGCAAGAAGCACTATTTTTTGGACTCAAAAACCTTTTTTTTTTTTTTTACTCATACATCTGGATGCCAAAATGATCAATTAAAGGGTTTCCAATATCAAAACAAAGTTTTCTAATGGATTTTTTAGGTGCACCTTAATTCTATATTTTAAGATTGCAACATTTTATTATTATTTTTAAATAATTTATACCTCATGATTATTTTGATAATAAAAAGTTACATAAGGTAGCAACTTGATGTTATAAGTAAAGTTGCAATAATCTATATCGTCCATTTTATTTGAACAATATGAATTTAACTTTTTCTTAAATGAAGTATTATGTGTTGATACTATTACAATACATTTGAGATCTACACTATCCAATTAAAGTAGATGGTTTAGAACGTAGAAACATTACATGGATAAAGTCTCAACCTTACATAAATTGCAACTTTTTGACTAATATTCTATTAAAATCTAGATAAGTTTATGAAAATGTCTATGAGAGATAAACCATTTAATATTTTATCCATTTGATTTAATTTAAAAATACTCGTAAAAACTAAAAAGACAACAACATGAATAGTGGAAATGTATATAATAATACCATTTACTTTTGATACAAATAGGTCACAATCATAATTGATTGTTAGATTTGAAATCGGGTCGTTGAGGATGTGTCATTGTTTAGTCTGAAATAAAAATTCTCGAATATTAACACACTTACATTTATTAGATTTCATATCTAATGGTGAAAAATGATTGTGACCTCCATGTACAAATAAATAAAATGGTCTCATAGAATATAATCCCATGTGCAAAATGTTAAATAGCGTGCATGTGAAGGGTAAATTGATCAAGACAAATTGTTTCACGCAGGTTGGACTGCATTTCTACTTATGCGGTCCAAAAAGTGTAAAGTATTCATTTTAAAGATGGGTGCAAGTAGTGTTTCATCTAAAAACAAATGGAAACTAACTGTCCAAATGTTTTTTTACTAGAATTATTATTTTTACTTTTTAAAATTTATTTATTTTATCATATTAATTATCTCCACGATAGAGATTATATTTCATTAAAAATTAAGTCTTAAAATCCATATCAACAATAGATTTAATAAAGGCCCGCATTTCTACATATGTAGGATTGGCCGCAGAGAAACCAAGTCCTTTTGATTAATGTAGTTAAAATTTAAAGATGTGATTTTTATAGGGCATTGGCTTTATGGAAATAAAGTAAAGCCTCACCTTGAGTTATCATCCATAAAGAACTTTGGATACTAGGAATCTCCATGATGATGCTAAAATCAATTTATAACATCGACTATGAAACTTGAAGTTAAAAAGATACATAAATCATGTATATCAGCTAATCATTTATTTTTAGGGCGAAATAGATAATCTAGATAATGTGTGTTACCATATACACTATTTTCAGGGTTTGAATTTTTTTTAAAAAAACTAACTATAATGATAAAGGCTGAGATGATTGATTTTAACATGATTATATATATATATATATATTTATTTATTTATTTATTGTGAGTTTTGAGGTGAAGGTTTGCTTTTATGTTGACATCAATGCACCACTATCAAAAAATTTGAAAAATGTAACCTCAAATAACTGGGAGTTTTTTTCAGGAAAAAGTTTGTCTAATGTTTCTATCTTATACTTCTGAGAAAAGGTGCATCTCAAAAATCTTACAGTAGAGAGTGTTAACACATGGGAGAACCCTCCAACTGATCATATAGACCTTGAGATAAATGGACATGAAGAAAAAAAAAGAATTCTCAGTTCAAAAAATAGTACATTTATTAAAAAGTCATTTGAACAGTTAGTTTTCAAAATTTCTAAATGCCTACTAATCTGCAACATTTTTTAAATTTTCATTTTTCTAACTGAATTCTAAAAGAAAATTTGAAGCCATCGTAAAATTTGCGACGCCGAAACGATATGTCTAAAAGTAAATTTTATAGGTCTGCCTGACCTCTACGGTACGGGTAGGCAACCTTATACAAACCTCATCTTTTTTTTCAAACATCCGCGCCGTGGGCTTTACGGACCCGTAACTGTCTACACAAGCAATTTATTTTAGCGCCATTAAAAAACTTTTTGGTCACCTTAAACCGCCCAAAGAGACACAAAAAGGAGGAAGAGGCGGCAAAACAATTAGAAACCGCAGAGAAAAAAACGAGCACGAAAATGCAGAAGCTTGTCGCTGAGATGAAGCTGTTCAATCTAAAGAATCTTCTGTCCAGTGAAGAAAAATAAATAGAAAGAATTTCACATAGTGATAGTGAAGAAGAAGAAATAGATCGTACAATTCAGATGATGATGAAGCTGTTCAATGAGAAGGATCTTCTGTGCATGTAAGTGAAATAGAAAAAATTTCAAATAGTGATAATGAAGAAGAAGAAATAGAAAATTTTTCACATGGTGATGAAGAAGAGAAGAAAGAAACAGAAAGTCGGAAGCCAAATACTAGTACTGGAGCGATGCAGTTTTCAGAAGGTTCGAAGGCCTTTCAAACGGCTTTCGAAGAAGAAAGTGACTGAAGATTTTCTGGTTTGTCTACTATACTCCATCAATTAGTTTAGGGTTATTACCGTTTTAGTGTTGAAGCTCTTAGTGATGGTTTTGGTTTTGATTTCAGAGGCCTATTTTTTCAGGTGATGAGAAGCTTACCGCGAAGAAACTTGCAGCAGAAGAAGATGAAAATGCTCAGAAGGCTTCAAGGCGAAGCTATTGGTATGATGTTCTCTCTGGATTTAACTTCCCATTGATAATCTTATTCAAGGTAGAATTGTTAATTTATTATTTTATTTAACTTTTGCTGGTTTTATTATTATTATTATTATTATTATTATTATTTATTTTTATGAGAACATTTTTTTGTCTTTGACTCCAAGTACCCTTAGAATTAAGGGTGTCTATCTGTTTTAGAGCGCCAGGGTAAGGTTAGAATTGTGGAAATCAGGGTTTTAGTACATAAATGTGTTTTTGTTGTTGAATGAATGGAAAGCTGGGCAAAGGCTTTGAATAACCAGTTGATAATTGTCAAAAATGGACCTGAGGTTTCAGTTTTTAGTATTTACCTGGAACAAGAGTTTAAAGTGATTTTAGTTTGGGCAGAAGTTTTTGACAAGACTGTAGTTTGAATATAAGAGCCAAAAAAGGCTTAATGTTTTAGTTCTTTTGTATGCTTGTTATATAAGATGAGTAAGGATCATATGAGACCCTCCCACACCCATGTGTAGGACCCTAAAGGATCACCATTAAATATGGCACAGATCTCTAGAAAAATAAAGTTCCACACCCATGTGATAACTTTTATAGAAATCTGTGCCATATTTAATAGTAATCCTTTGGGGTCTTACCCACATAGGTCTGAGAGGGTCTTACAGGATCATTACTCATATAAGATACGTACTTTTGTGTTGGAAATTTTATGGGGCCAAATGATGCTTATATTTAATGGAAAATGTGGTTTGCGGACCACCATGTGCCACTTGGGAAGAGCCTACAGCTCTACGTACATGGAGTCCGATTAAGGTTCTCTTGGAAATGACAGCTTCAACTATGTTTTGTTAGTTCAACTGTAGCAAAAACAAAAATATCTGTGTTTTTTGGGACAAAGTGTATTTACAATTGCTAGCTGCTTGTTACAACTTGATTGTTGCAACAGATAATGTTTGAGAAACGTATTTAGAAGTGGTGTGAAGGAGTATGCCTTGGCTTGTATGTAACTCGCATGGCTCCAAACCTGGTTATAGAGGACGATAAGCCTCAATCACATGCTTTTCTCTTAAAGGAGTATAAAGTGACTTTTTTCTTGTTGAAAATATACTGTCCGTGTTTTAGAGAGAAGTATCTTTATTGATGTTTTATTACGATCACCCATATTGTAATATGTTTGTTAAGTTCAAGCACTCCCTCCCAGACCTAGTTGTTTAGGCTTAAGGAAAAGGAGTCGGCAAATGGAAGTCTTGTATTTTAGGTAATCTAGTAGTTTGACATCCCTATATCTACTTCAATATGAGAAGTTACAGTTTTCCGAAGCATTGATTAGTGGTGATAGTTAGAAGCTCCATAATTTGTGTTTCGGATTCAGCAAGGGATATGCCCCAAAAAACTCAATTGGGACCTTAGCTTCACCCCCTTTTCTGGTTTCCACTCTGTGCTCGAAATGCATGGATTTTGGTGAGCCTGCGGATTCATTCATAATCTACAAATTCTTGCATTGATTTGTGTGGTTTAAGCTAGTGTTGCTGAAGCTAATGCTTGGAATTTCCTCTACAAAATCAAGCCCAAAAAATTGTGGAATCACCTATGTTTTTTTATATGTTTGATTCATGTACTTTATTAGCTATACATCTTTCTCTCTGGCTAGTATTTTGTTTTTCTCCTTCATTTTTCTGAACAATGTCTTCAGTACTCTTGACTTGGACTATACATTGGCATCAGAAACTCTAAGGTTGCATGCAGCTCTACTTTTTTTATATGGTTAAAAACTGAATAGGGGATTTTTTCATATTCTGGGAAATAATGAGATTCTCCCCCCTCCCCCCAAAAAAAAAGAAAAAAGGAAATAATATTATCCTATGTCTAGCCATCTAGGTGCTGTTTGGTCATTTATCACCAAGGGAATATCTTTTTAAAAAATAAACAATAAAAAATTAGGGTCTGGCCGTCATCCTCCCGGTGAGGTGTTTCTCTGATCGCCTTCAACTCGTGTGTTTCTCTGATCGCCTTCAACTCATGCAATTCTTTGTTCTTTCAATGCTAATTGCTAGGTAAGATCACTGTTTTTTTTTTTGGGTGAATTCTAGGTAAGGTCATTGCTCAAATGAGATTCCTCATGAATCTAAGAGAAGTAGACTTGATAATGCATCCATGAAGTTCTTAAAGGAGAGACATCCTAAGTGTGAACATTGCAATCGTTTGGAGACTATGAGTTAAACACTAGTCAAGTGGCTCAATTTCTGCATTAAGGAGCAATTTCTTGCTGAAGTGTACGTGTGGATATTGACTATTTTAGCTTCCATGAAAGATGCAGCTTATTTTGACTGTTTCAGATGATTCCCTACTTATTTGAAAGTTGGATATGTCTCAGAATGTGTGAATGATACAATGTGAATCATGTGAGTGTCGATTAATAGAGATGCTATATGGGATTAAATTATTCATAGTGTCACATAGGAATATTCTCCAGCTATGCGGGAAGATTGCTAAAAAAAAAAAAGCGAAATTTACAGAAAAATCCTATTTTATTTTCAGAATGTAAAAAGAGTCCCATACGTTTCGTATTTTACATTAAAGTCCTACTTTTTGAGAGATTTTTTTTTGGGTGATTCAGCAGGAAAGGGGTCCCCTACACATGGTAGGAATGGCACTAAAGACACCGTGTTGTGGCACCCTGACGCCCTACTTTTTGAGAGCTTAAAGTGTGCTTTAATTTTGTCTCTTTTTTCTAGACATCTAATTAGGTTCAAATTTGGTATATGTCCATATTTATCACCATCACACACCCTTAAAAAATAATTAAAATAATAAATAACCAAAATACCCCTACAGTAGTAATGAGTATTTTTTTATTTTTATTTATTTTAAATTACTTTAAAATTATTTTTTATAGGTTTGTGATGGAATAAGATTTTAATGTAAATTTAACCAAAATTAAGATGATGGTGCTTCTTTATTAATTTTCTCAATAACTTTCCTCTATACATGAGAGTTCAGGTTAATGCTTTGGAATCTATTTATGTAGATATGCATAACATAATTTATTTCCTTTGCATGGAAGTGAACATTTCAGTAGCTTTTCTTCTAGCATGTAACATTAAAGAAACAAGTTGACAATGGACCTGGCAGATCCTTGCATAACGTTGAGACTCTTTGGGTAGCTGATTTCATGTCAGTATCTTCCTAGGTCACATATATGTCATGTACGTACATACTCAGGGAATTTGTGAAAGAATAGAACCCGTCAGAAAAGACCTTACTTCCATTTGAGATTACTCGAGTGAGTCAACTCAGTTTCGCAGATGATCGAGTTTAATAATCAAAAGTTCGAGTCTAGGCTGAGTTTTTAAATTTATAAATTAAACATTCTTACTTGGTATCAAATGTGGGTTTTGTGGAAATGTGCATATCCTCTTTCCCCTCTATAAATTTGGTCTCAAGTTCGAACGATGTTGCTAATATTGAATTGCTTTTGCCAAAATAAAAGAAATTTTCTGTGTTAATTCTTTGACTCGGGGAGTTGACTTGCTTTTAGCTTTGTCCAAGTTGGGGAGGGATTGAGGGAATCTTTTGGATTTGAAAATGTGAAGATTTATGTGTTGGAGAACTTACCTACTTTTATTGGAGAATTTGAAAGTTTAGGTTTCTTTGAGTAAGGTTCTGATTTTTGTCAGAATTTCTACTGATTATTGGGGAGTGCAAAGACTTATGTGTGCTGGGAATGGGAATTTGGTTCAAACTCTTTCTGGGAATTCATAAAGGCCTATAGGGAAATTATGAAAATTCACCTAAGACATGAACTGTTTAACATTTTACCTGTATCTTTTGATTTAATTTGAAAAGGCCCATCAAAAGATCATGAGTGGGAATGGTACAGAATGAGTAAAATTTTAAATGGTCAATAAGTTAAGTGTATTTTGACAAAATTCCTAATTTGTATATGACACGTTCAAACTATACGACAAACACACATGCACTCATAAACACACCCGCACAAACACCTAGACCCACAAAGAAACACACTCACAGATGCAACACACACACATGCACAAGGAGAATGATGATGAGTTTTTAAGTTTACAGTATTCCTAAGCAAGCTGCTTTGGAAATTTAAGACAGTTCTTAGATTGGGCTTAAGGCATGATTAAAAAATCTTATAATGTAGGATGGTAGCTTTTGTTATCTATAGTTTTGTTGAAATTCCATTTGGCCATGTTTTCATATAAAACATGGATTCAGTTGTAGCTAACTTGTTTCTCATAACAGAAATTAAATCAGGTGAAGGAGAGGGGCCATGTAAAGCCTGCAAATTTCTTGGATATGAAGGAGAAGTTACTCATAAGTTTGGTGACAAAAGGAGGTGAGTTTCCAATTTAAAAATATGGAAGTCTTTAATGTAAAGAAAGTGAAGCCTTAGTATCTGATTAGGAGCTTTGAACTAATGGTTGCACTTCTTGTGTGTAAAATTACATGTTTCAGTGGTGAAATTATTGAATGGGGTAAGTTAACTCCTAAGAATGGCCTTTTTCGTATAGCTTTTTAGTACATTCTTCACAGTGACGTGCGTTGGTTAAATATCTCACCTAATTAATTTCAGTTATTACAGTTGTATGATATGACATGTGCATGTTAATGAAGCACAACTTGTTCGGAAAGGTGTGAGTATTTCAAAATCAAAAGATGTATAGGGTATGTGCGAGCACTTTTTATTACCTCTCGATTTAAATTGTTACATATTTTTATTATTGCACATATTAGGTTCCAATTTACACAGCTTTAAATATTCTTCCGAAATTTTTGTTCTGGTACAATTTCATTTTGCCTTCTACTGTCCATGTACACTTTTAAGATATATCGCTGGTGAGAGCAGTGCTTTGCTAACTTCATAAATTAGAATGATAATTTTTTACGGAGTCAATACTTTCCAAACTTGGTGTTCGTTATGTTTTTTATCATTGACTGTCGTGGGCTAAAGGCCAATAGTTTCTTATTGAAAAACTCGTTAGAATGTGCTGAATATCATCTTTGAGCATTGGAAAGATATCTCCAATGATCTAGTAATGTGTAGGATATCATTTTTGAACAATATAAATTGTGCCAATGGTTTCTTTAACTGCATGCTCTTTCTATTCATGACACTGGATGAAAGTGATTTTTCAATGGTCTCCGGTCTCTGCATGCCATGGTTTCTATTCAAGAACCTTTTCAAGGAATTGATTTTAGTTTCAGAGGCTCAATGGGTTACAATTTTCTTTACAATAAGGTTCTGGCTGCTTCACTGTACATGGTTGGCGATTTTTTGGAATTTGCCTTCCATATAATAATCTGTCTCAATTGAAATGGTTAGCTTTAGGTTTTTTGTCCCATTGAAGCATTTTAATGTGACCTGATGAACAAAATTTTCATGTACACCAAAAGTTAAAGGAAAGAACATAGATTTTTAAAGCCGAATTGGAGCAAATTAAACATAACATCCAATGAAAAATGCTAAATTGGAAGAACTCAATCAAAAGATATTTGTCCTTTTTTTTTTTACTTTCGTTTATTTTTATTGTATTATTTTTTCTCTTTACAACTATTGTATTTCCATTGAACTCCCATTATAATATCTGAATAACTAGGTGTTACACTTTTCTTGTTTTGGTAATTAACTTCTATTGTTGGGTAAGTAAAGTGCGCAAGTGGCGCATTTCATTGAAGTTACAAAAAGGACATAGAGTAAATAAATTTGAACCATGGAGCATTTATCTATCTAGGTTCTGAATTTTTCGGAGTTATATAAGTCTCTATAATTGTAGCCCAAGAAGTCAACAAAGGCCTCATTATGACACTACCAGAATAGCCTTACCATAAAAAAGTGCGAAAGTAGTTTTTTTATCACTGGTTATTTTTGGTTAAAAGGAAAAATCACTGTAGTCTTCACTGGGATACAATTCTCTAGTGTTGCCTGTTCTAGCTGTATCATGTGCCTCTACCTTGGATTCTGAAATGAGATCTGTATCATGTGCCTCTACATTGGATTCTGAAATGAGATCTTCATTGTGCTAAGCATCTCTGTAATTTCCTTCAATACATTGACTTATTTCTGTGGAAGTGTATCTCCTCTGCTGACTCACATTAAAGGAATCCCTTTCATAATTTGGGGGCCAAGGAAATGTCTATGGTGATGTCTTTCACATTTAGCGACTAGAGGAAATGTCTAAGGTGATACCTTTCACATTTTGAAACTGATACACTTGTTAGGGTATTGCATTTGTTTTAAACAGTTTATTATTGCTCTATACATTAGTATGCATTAATTAGTGAATTGATGCTCTTCAGAACTAAAATTTCTAGTCTCTGATACTTACAGATGATTTGGCTGTTCCTATGTACCCAGTTCGTAACTTTGTTTTCCCCTGTTCATATGCATCTATTTGATTGGTTTCGATGTTTCAGTTATCCACAATTTGGGACTATTAATATTATCACTCGTTGGATCCTTACTTGGAGCTCATGTTCTTTGAGAGGTTACTCTCATACATGATCTTGGCACAGACAATTGAATTTGAGTTATTTTTAATGAACTGATTGAGTGTGCTTTCTATTGACATTGTTTGAGGGTTTTCAATCTTCATAAGTTTTGTGTCAAATATGACTGAATGCTGTTCTGGAGAACATATTTATTTGTTCTCTCTTTTTTCTTTCTCTTTTTCTTCAATAATAGGGTCTCATTAAAGGAAAGTATGTATGGTCCCCCTCTTCTTGAGTTTCACCCTCAGTTACTCATAGGGGCCAAAGCTTCTCGTTCGTAACTTTTCTGTACCTCTAATCAATGAGAAGGATTTCTTATCCAATAAATCCTTCCGTAGAGAGGCCAACACTTTGGCTGGTCGTTATTGTTGAAAAAAGAAAAGGACAGAGAAGAAGAAATCGCCTTTTGATTTGTTTTTAATGTTTTAGGTTTGGTTGTTTTTAGAGTTTTATGTAGAAGTCCTTAAGGATTTCATAGTGAAACTTATACAAGATTTGGGTTGTCCTCTATCTTGTGATTCTCCTAATTGTTTGTTTGGTACTCTTTTAAAGGTTATGTCCTGTTATGGATGTTTTCATATACCACATAATTAGTAAAGAAAAGCAAAGAGGTTTTCCTTGTGCTGCAAGTAAACTTTGCTAACCCAATTTAATCCTATGATAATTTGATCCAGGGTGGGCTCCTGGTAATTTGATCCAGTTTGGGCTCCTACCTGATAATTACATACTGACTAGTTCAAAATTGAAGAGAATTAAAGGGTTGGAATAAGATGCCTCTAAACACTGATTCCTGTTGATTCATTATATGTAGAATTTACAAATTGTGTGTAGTTTAGTCTTCTTTCTTTCATCCTTGCTCTTCAGGATGCAGCTGCCACAGCTGTTTCAGCTGAAACACTCGTTGACAGTTCATCTGAAGATGAGGAATGATCTCATTATGTTGATGAATGAAAAATCAGGTAATAATAAAAGAAACTATGAAAATTTTGAAAGTTTCAATATATGGTACTGAAAATGCCTTTAGAGTCTGAAACTAGTTTCAATAATGCCGGTTTATTAACCAACAATAGAACAAAAAGACATTGGAGTGCTTTTGTGTGTAAACAACAATGCTGTATCATGTATAAACAAGCCACCAAAAGCCTAGGTAAATGGAAATGGCTATCTGGAATATACTTTTGTAACTCTAATCATGGTTTCATATATTATTACCCAACTCTCTAAGGAAATAATGATCTTTTAGAGAACTACCGCTACATATTGGTCAAGTTATGGATGATAAACTGACCGTAACATATATAAATAGATAGTATACTATGAGAGCATTTATTTTTAATACAAGAAGGTCACAAAATTTCTTAGCCATTGGATGTGAAATCTAACACATTAAAATGTATAACAGCTTTTGAGAAAATTTGTTTTGAAATTTGTGCTCAATTAGTGATACCCATCCGATTTCACATCCAACGGTTGACAATGATTGTGGCCTTCTTGTATAAAAAATAAATCGTCTCATCATATACATTTCCATATGTAAAACTCCATAATATAAATTAATCACATTCTACTTTTGTAGGTAGGCCAATAAAATATTTAATTTATTAACCAATCATTTTATATTGAGAAACCTCATAAAAATACTATAATAATTGAAGATGAAAAAAGTATAATCGACTTACATTCAATCTCCTCCAATGTTTTGGGATTAAATTAACTCCGATTGTAAATTGCAGTCATCTAAACTTTGAAGTATGAAATGAGCAAGTTCAAATAAAGAATGAGGACATTTAACATGCCTATTCACAGTGGAAGTATGCTGAAAAAGAGTATTCGAGAGGCATAATCAAAGTAGGTAAAAAGCATGACACTTATAGTGTATATAATATTTTAATAATTTTCACTCATGATTCTTATAATTTTGAATTCAGCCACGTACTCTAGGAGACTAAACTTTTGATGAGATGTGTATGAGATAGGGTGAGTAATTTTATATGTTTTCTATATAGGTAACTACATTACTTAGAAGTCATAAGTATCATCATTGTGGAAGTATTCTATAACCTCATGGTAATAGTATAGTCATGATTATCATCACTCTATAAAAATGAAGATGGTATATGTCAAAGCAAATCCTCCCACACTTACAAAAGTGCTTTATCTATCGTATGACATTTGTAAGCTATGATAAATTTTTATTTTTTTTAATGTTTAACCACGAGATCTATTAATCTCAGTAAGAAGTTGCCATAAGTCAATACTTTGGCATTTCTTAAAAGTATGGGCAATGCTTAAAAAATGACTCCCCTGGTCTGCAATTTGGACCATTAATTGCATCATTGACCCCAATTCACCTTTTACGAGACTTCTATTAATCCACATATTTTTACGAGACTCTCCAGTGAATCCACTATCTTTGCACCCCAGCGCATGCTATTAATCCGCACCTTTGTATGTGTGCTTGAAACACAGATGTGCGTCGCCATGTTTTTGGTTTGGACCAAACAGCGATTACGACAAAGTTCAACTTCTTACAGCAGTTAAAGCCTCTGTAAGCCTACTTCTGAAAGTCCTGGCCTTTTGACCTGACCGAGATTGGATGAGCCCGAGCCTGCCCTATAGGGACTTCAGCCGAGCTAGGGCCAGGGCTGGCCTGCCCCGGTGCTGGGCCTGCTTTTTGGAATTCAATTATACTTCGGACGTCCAGTGACTTAAGTTTCTGATGAACTTAGACTTTGTCATGATTGTTTTGACCTTAAACAAGTTTCTCATGAACTTAGACTTTGTCATGATTGTTTTGACCTTAAACAATTTTAGATCTTTGAGGTGCATTGAATACCTTGTTTGTTTATTTTGATCCTGTTCATGCATTTTCAATTTGAGAGTGCACTTAAACTGCAGTTCTGCAAATCGGACAGCGGTTTTATAGTTTCCAAGCTTAGTGGAAAGAGTTTGTAAGATTTTCGAGGACCAAAAAACCGACGACTGTGTTAAGATGGTGTCTGTTAGGGACAAAAAGCAGAAGCAGCTTTGATTAGGGTCTATTCTCTCTCTCTACAGTCTACAGAGGGTAACACACTCAAATTTGATGTAAATCAATAAATAATGCTCTCCCTAGTTTACACTTTACTGTGTAAAACAAACCAGACAAATATACACAAATAATACTCTACGAAACTAAAGATTTATTCACAGATGGCAATGACTTCTCTCTATTCAATGGAAATTAGAGAAAAGTGATCAGGGCCTGAAATTGCAAAATCGTGGCATTAGGCATCTCTTGGGCAAGGTCTCTCTCCAAAATTATGCAGTTCCTCCTCTCTCTTTCTCTTGGACAAAGAAGAGATGGCTTTAGCTGATACCACCTTTCTCACAAGCAACTTCCAGCGCTCCTCATCCTTCTTGGATTGAAATTGTATTTTTAGCTTGAAGTGCCTGATCAAAAAGAATATTGATTTTAAGAGTCAAAATAAGTAGCCATAAATTTCAACAAATCACATATAGTGATTGCTAATGATTTTCATCATATAAGTAATTGTTTGTCAGAAGTTATTTATTTCAATATATGAATAATTTGCTTCTATGTTTTACTTCTGTATGGTGTCTAACTTGAATCATGAATGGCCTGTTGAAATTATTGTAATATGTTTTTCTTGTATCAATGTTTCCCGTCTTTCAATTCAAACTTCAAAGATCAAAGATATGAGAGAGAGAGAGAGAGAGAGAGAGAGAGAGAGAGAGAGAGAGAGAGAGAGAGAGAGAGAGCTTACATGCAAAGGGGAACCTTACAGGTTGCTGACTGCTCACAAATGCGAGAGTGGAGCTCAAGCAACTGCCATAACCTCCTGCAATGGGGACACCCACCTCCCACCTTCTTCTTGCACCCAGCAAAATGGCGAATGAGACGCTCCAATCCTTCACAGGTCTGATATTTACAGGGCCCCTTCTTCACATTCAATTCCCTGTCATAAGGTCCAATTGTACTGCAACCTTCTGTGCAAATGTGGAGGAGAGACTCCATGGCCTCACTTAGTTGCAGGTATATCTTCTGTTCTTCTTTGTGTCTTTGCCGTCTTTTCTCCCTCTGCAAATTGCCCAAAAGAAAATAGCATAAGAGCCCAAGTCAGAGAAATGTTTTCTTTGTTGATTCTCTCTCTATAAATTTGATCCACCCAGGCACCCACCCAAACCGATCCAAAATCCAAAACTCTCAAACTATGAAAGAGAACAAAATAGCCAATGGAAATTAAAAGACTTACAACAGAATTGTCGAAGAAAAAAAAACTTACATGTTCTTCTTCAGATAAGACCTGCAGGATTTCCAGTTCAAGCCAAGGGTCATTATCTTGCATGAACTTCCACCCTTCTGAGCCCTCCACTTTCTTAAAATCCTTAGAAATTAGCTTCATGCACCTCAAATACAAGCTGGGTGCATCACATTGCCTGGCCAATTGGAGAACATCCACCACATTATCAACAGTGAGGAGCTCTGCAAGGGCTCTGGTGCAAATCCTCTTCAATTGGGGTACTGAGAAGGCATGAGAAAGAACCAAGAGGTGGACTCCATACTTCTCCATTTCTCCCTCCATGCATCTGTGCACAAGGTTCTCAATGGTTAGGGCCTATGATATCAAATTAAACTTCCAGCATGTTGAGTTTGAATGTTTAAAGGCAGGCAACTTGGAATACCAAAGGTCCCTTTAGTTTCAGTATGAACACTATGGGAGTTGGGTCTATTTTCTCCACTCTATTATCTAAATTTTGAATATGTTTCTCACTGTGATTGCATATAATTAAGACTATTTACTTTTACTTTAGTACGAGGAAGTAACAATCACATATACTTCTCAAATGTGAAATATCTGAGAATCTCCCAACTTAAGTGTGACAAAGTTAAAAAAAAGTTTATTTTGAACTTTGAGCTTGGTTAATGGAACAAATGCATCTGTCCCATTTTACATTCAACGGTCAAGATTGATTGCGACATCTATGTACTAAATATAATATATATTTTTCCCTTCTTATAACTTACGTAGCTATGAAAACTTTGTCTATGGTTTCTCTTTTTTCATAACTGCCTATTATTGGAATCTCACTTTGAAAAATACATTTAACATCATGTAAAATCTTATATATGCTTTTGTAAATAGTGTAAAGATGTGTTTTATCTGCAAGACTAATTTCAATATTGACATCTCCAATGCTTGTACCATAACAAATTTAAACACACATCCCTTTATATGTACCCTAACATCATTTGTGCAAAAGATGCAGTGATTGGTGTGACATCATTCAAGTCTTAATCTCAATTACACAAGTTTCTTTTCTTGAATGTTAATTTGGAAAAGAAGTTCATAAAAATGACAGACCTTTTTCATTTTGAATCAAATACTTGGCCATAATTTGCCTGAACCATGGCGACCATATCAAATATGCTTGACATAACCTTCAATTTCTCTTTCACCATTATAAAACTACTTGCTTATGATTGTATTAGAATTAAGTTGCACAACCATTGGACGTTGTGTTGTACATATGTGAAGGTCCATCGAGACCACCTGTGTTTCTTCTCTCCCTTACTTTTTCTATTTTGTTTTTTCCTAGTTCGTACATTTCATTATCTTAATAAAAGCTCACACTTCAAAAAAAAAGAAAAGGAAAAAAGGAAAAAAGGAAAAAAAAGAAAAGAAAAGAAGACAAGAAAGTCTATCGAGACCATCCATTCTAAAATCACCTACAATAGACCGGTGGTCACACAAATAATTGTAGTTCCCCACCACAACACAGCACACCTGACAAGTGGTCAACAAGAGAAAACCTCCAATTTTTTTTTCATAATCTCTTTATTAAAACGGTGCCAAATTTTTATTAAAATAATTTTGTTATTTTTCATGGATTTTTGGATTTTTTTTAGTTAATTGGGAAGATGATCATCATCATCAAAGTTTTTTTCTAGCTATTTGATGTAAATTACACGAATTTTCATCTATCAATTTGTTTTATCAAAGTCTTTTTCTAACTATTTGATGTAAATTACACGAATTTTCATCTATCAATTTGTTTTATCAAGTGTCATATTTTTTATAAATCTTCGTATCTTTTCTTATTACTTCAAACCGTAATCTTTTAAGCAAACCGTAATCTTTTAAGCTTACTTTTCATTGTTTTGTACCTGGTAATTCCTATCAAGTGTTGTAACATGATCGGATCGGTCCCAAGTGAGTCGACCTTTTATTTAATTGAAAAGGCCATCGTAAACATTTATTTTACTCATCTAAGAGCATGGGAAACATTTCAGACCATTGGATCCCTCGCATCAATGAAGATGGGCCATGGGCATATCACATGGGTGAAAATTGAGCGAAATATGACTAGAGATACTTTTGTCCACTTTAAAATGCGCAGCTGGCAAATGCAGCGCACGTGTTTGAGTACTCAATTGCACCGCCATGATTGCCGTGCCTTCAAAAGAAAAATTAATAAATGACATTTGTGTGATTGAAAAATGGCACGTTTTGGTGGTCGGCCGGATCACCTAGGCCGATGCCTCCCAGAAAAGCACATGGGTAATTAAGAAAAGAAAACTGAATAAGACCACCAAAAATCTTCTAAATCATTACTCCCGCGTCGACCTTAATTCTAAGACCTTGGAAGCATTGTTTTGTGCATTATTCACGTGGTGAATCAAAATGATCTCAAAAATTTCATATCAATTAAATCCCCGATTATATTGGTGGACCGTCTAATCAGGTAAATTGGTTTAATTATATAAGTTTGTTCTGTAAAAATAGGAAAATTATGTAAAATTTGTTTTTGCTTCGGGATTTAAAATGTTCCTATATATTTAAAGTTTTATGCGCAAATCTCAACTTTTTTATACCAAACACATTTCACTCGGATTAAGTTCAAATTTTGGACATCATCCTTCTCACTATTATAAATAAATATAAAAAATAATTCAGTACAAATAAATGACCAAAATTCTCTTACAAATTTTAAATGTTATGTGGTCATTTCAACCGTTTATTTCCTTTATTTTTATACTTTTTAAGGGTTTGTGATAGTAAGAAATAAAGCCACCCAACATTGAACTTTATTTGATGTACAAAATTAAATTAAATTTGAATACAATCTTAAACCATTAATTTTAGGGTTTTTTTTATTTTTTTTGTGGAGACGAAAACTCAACATCTATCTTTAAGATAGATATAGGATGCGTGGCAGGAAGAAAATGTAATTATGCACCCTTGACGCATAAATTATTTTACTTTAAAAAAATATTACTTGAGCATTGTATACAAAAATATTATCTAAAAAAATAGAAGACTATTTTTAAATTTCAATAATAAAATATGTTTTTTTAAAAAAGAGTGACGTTTTTATAGAATCTTCTTCTACTAATGTGTATAAGACTCTAAAGGATCACTATTAAAATTAGCCCGGATCTCTAAAAAAATTATCACATAAGTATAAGACTTGACCTTTTTATAAATATGTATCAAATTTAAGGGTGGTATTTTTGGTCCTATATATATGGAAGAGTGTCCTATAGTATCAATTCTCTTTTAAAAATATGGAAACGTAAAATAACTCAATAAAATATAATTACAACCGAACCAACCTAATATGGAAATGTAAAATAATGTATGAAATATAATTACAACCCAACCAACCAAACAACCCAACACAAAGAAAAATCAGAAGTATTTGTGCCAAGTTTGACAAGATTAAAAAGGGGTACTTTTATCAATCTTGGGATCAACAGCACGCACTAGCCAAAAGAAAATGGAAGGCAGGACTAGGGGCGGTTTTGTCATTTTTGAGAGAGAAAAGCATACCGGAGAGTGGAGAGAAACCCAATAAAGGCGTGCACAGCTCCATGGGGAACTCCAGGGATTGAAATGGTCTTCAGCCCTTCGTTCCTTTGAGGCCGGCCAACAAGGTTTTCTAATACTGGCGAAGCAAATGCCTACAAATGAAATATCACGTATTCAAAAACCAAATTTAGAGAGGGAAAAGAAAAAACAAGATCTAAATAATCAAAATTACAAAATATTTTACTAATTTACAATTTAATTACGGGCACAGTTTTGGTGAATCAGCCGACTCGCTTATTACCGTGCCGTCCCTTGTCTATTTAACACATCCATCTTTATGACGGATCTGAAAAAATATTTCAACTAAAACGTTAAAATGGACGGTGAATAAAGGAATTTAAAAAATAATACTTTAATTTTTGAAAAAAAAAATTTCAGATCATTGTCACGGTTGAGATTATTGAACTCTTAAAATTGTGGATCGATTTGTAGGGAGACCAGACGAAAATAGTGTAAGTCGGCCGACTCACGGAACATTTTTCCTTTAGTTTCCGGGCGACTTTTTTCGTGGAAGGGCAGATTAGCCATAATTATAAGTTGTTGGGTTTGAGAGGAGACGGCTCCAGCCACCTTTGATGAATCCTCGAATTTCTCTCTCATCACCTGTTCAAAATAAGCCGCTTGGATCTCTCTCTCATCCCCTGTTCCTAGGAAACTACTTCGACTTTCTCTCTCATCCCCTGTTCCCATGAAGCTTCTTGGACTCTCTCTCTCCCTCTCTCTCTTATTCTTGTGAAACGGCTTGGAATCGGTCTCGGTTATTGGAAAACAGACTGGAATACAGCCTGGCATCTTTCTGTTTCTCAATCTCAGTTTTTGCATAACAGCAAAGTATCTCTCTCCATTGATTCAAGATATCTTTTTTTGCTGCTCGTAATTTTTAGGGAAATTTTCGGTAGATTGAACGTGGTTCTCCAAAAGAAAAGAAGCATATGAAATTATTGAGCAGGTTGAAGAATTTTTCTAAACGCTAAAACTCAAAAGAATTGAATGACAAAGAGGTTGAAGATTCATCCGTTTAAACTCCAGCAAATCCTGCCTAATTCCAAGACAGATATATCAAAAATCTTACCATCAAGCATTCATCCATGAATAATTATTCATAGAAATGAAGGATACAATCCATCAAATTAACAGAAGAAGAAGAGAGAGATATGTACCAGAATTCTGGAGTGAGAGGCAATGGAGTGACCATCAGATGTAACGATCTGAACATCGGCAACAGGGCCCTGTGCAATGCGTTTGCAAGAATCGGCATCAAATGTGCTGATATCATGCGGTCGAAGTGGCTTTTCCATGAATAAGAGGATCGGGGTAGAGAGCGAGATATATAAGGCCTTAGATTTAAAGCGAAAGAGAGAGATATCCGGCCTTGAATATTAGGGCAAAAATGTACAGGTACAAAACAACAGTGCAAGAGCAAGATGCTTCAGACGCGCGGCTCTCCAATCTAGAGAGAGAGAGAGAGAGAGAGAGAGAGAGCAGTGTATAGGAGAGAGGAAGCACTGTATAGACACGCCAAGACAGAGCAACCAGAGGCTTCGTTTGTGTGGTTCCTCGGTTTAGAGAGCGAAAGGATGAGTGGTTCTTCTGTTTAATGATATAAAGAGAAAGGGTGAGTGGGTCTTGTATTTATAGAGAGAGGAGGCGCGAACGTGTGGAGTGGGTAGAAGGTGGGAGAGGGTAGAGAGACTTGGAGGACGGTTTTATTTGTTTCCTCGCTCCTCGGATGTAGCTGTCGGGACGCCGCGATTAACATAAAAAATTATTTAGAGAGAGAGAGAGAGAAAGCAGGGTTTAACACCACGCGAAAATGCAGGTTACATGTCAAGCTTAGCTGGACGACGTGGAGGATAATGTCCAGTGTTGGAGACACGTCAGCAGGCCAAATCATATGCCGCCCTTTGATAACTCGCTTGAGACGCTTCCCCAAGTGGCTCTCCCGCTCTCCATCTCTTTACAATGTGGTCGGGTCGCGCTCGCACTCGAAACTACAAAAAAAATTGGCCCTAAGGCCTGGCCGGGTCGGGCTAATGGCTATGACAGTACTAGCCTCTTTCGGCCCAATTTTTTTCTTTTTTAATTTTAATTCTAGAGAGGGTTGGGCTATGCATAATTCGATATTCTTTTCTATTTCTTATCGAACAAATGATATATTTTTCATGAAATCCAGCTATTTTTAGCATGATATTGGAGAATCTCATTGCTATTACTCAAACAAACATGAAATATATGGTTGCATATTCGTCCATAGGTCAAATCGAATATGTAATTAATGGTGCTTATTTAACCGACATTTAGATTCCGCTCTACCGAAAATTTATTGATTCTCCCAACATTACCAACTTGTCTTATTGTTGTTGACCAGTTTGTGGATATCAAACAAAGCTCTCCATATAGTAATTTTAATGTGGCAGATTTACCCTATTTTACAATCAGTTTCGCTAACTAATTGTCCACCATTTCCAAGTGTTATTTTTATATTATGGATAGCTTGAGCCAACCATAGAGAGAATAGGCTCAAGCCGGGCCAAGGCTGGCCCCTAATTCCGGGTTTTGACAGGGCCGGAGTAGGGCGAGTGGCTTTCTTGTTTCTCTCTCCTCATTGGCTCCATTACGTGACAGCCATCGTAGTAAAGAAGCTCCACCCACCAATCCTTTTACAGTGTTCACTACTATTTTGTGTGATTTTAAGAGCCCCAAGGGCGAAGATATGTTCGTGCCCCACAGGTTGGCCTTTCAAAGCGCCTCTTCAAACGTTGCCCCTCCTCTTTCTCTCTCTATCTTTTTCTGACCTTTCTCTGTCTACTATTTCTCTCCACGTGCGTATTGCCCCTTCTCCTACTCTCATTCAAATTATTGGCAGTTGCCCTGTTCAAAATTGTCGCGCGTACGACTCACCAAGCCTATCATCTCTCTCTAGGCAGGTGGAAAATTTTGAGCGTAGAGTGGAAAATTTTGAGCGTAAAATTGTTTCATGCCAGCTGTCCCGATGGTTACATACGGATCAAATCAGTATTTGAAAACTCGTCGAGTCGAGCCGGACTCGTCCGGTTCGATTTGAGAATCGTCTGCTATCAAGCCGGTTCCACGAAAAAACTGGGAATCGCTCGCGTCCAAAGAGAACCGGGCGTTCTAAATAGTGAATCGCAAGTCTCACATAAAACTCGTCGAGTCGAGCCGGACTCGCCCGGTTCGATTTGGGAATCGCTTGCTATCAACCTGGTTCCACGAAAAAATTGGGAATCGCCCGTGTCCAGAGAGAACCGGGCGATTCCGAATAGGGAATCGCGAGTCTCACAGAAAAAACCTGTACGATTTGGGAATCGCCTGCTACCAAGCCGGTTCTACGAAAAAACCGGGAATCGCCCGTGTCCAGAGAGAACCGGGAGATTCCGAATAGTGAATTGCGAATCTCACAGAAAAAACAGGTATTTTTTTGGGTTTACACGTGGCAGCCTCACCTGCTACCAAGCCGGTTCCACGAAAAAACCAGGAGTCGCCCATGTTCAGAGAGAACCGGGCGATCCCGAATAGTGAATCGCTAGTCTCACAGAAAAAACCGGGAATTGCCCGAGTCCAGAGAGAACAGGGCGATTCCGAATAGTGAATCGCGAGTCTCGCAGAAAAAACCGGTATTTTTTTGGTTTACACGTGGCAGCCTCATAGAAAAAACTAGTATTTTTTTGGGTTTACATGTGGCAGCCTCACATGGGGTTTACACGTGGCAGCCTCATAGAAAAAACTAGTATTTTTTTAGGTTTACACATGGCAGCCTCACATGAGTGAGGCGTGGCCACCGCACGAAAGTGACACACAGCCACACGTGATAACTCATCTCACATTTGCCTCCCTCATGTTTCTACAAGCGCAACAGAGTTTATAGAGAATCAAGCAACACTCATCCTTCGATGTGGGATAATTCCCACAAAAAGTCATTAAAGCAATATCATTGAATATATATTATTATGGAAGCTAGAAGAATGTGGTGACGTGGCTATGTTGGTTGACAACACCGAATTTTGGGTGTATGTCTTGACTTTGAACCCCATAGCGAACACCAAAAAATATTTTGAGTTCGAACCCCTTAGCGACAACAAATATTTATTTTTTTTTTGATTTCGAACCCCTTAGCGCATAACCAAAAAATACAAAAAAAATTTTGCTGTAAAAAAATAAACAAAGGCAGAAATACTGTTGTAAAAAACATAGAAAAAATATAAAATAAAAGGCTTTTCAAGATAAAGACAAAAAATATAATACAATATTTTTTTATTTTTTTTGTAAAAAAATACAATTTGTTGTCAAAAAAATAAACCAAGGCAAAAAATACTGTTGTAAAAAAATAGAAAAAATATAAAATAAAAGGCTTTTCAAGATAAAGATAAAAAAGATCATACAACATTTTTTTATTTTTCTTGTAAAAAAAATACAAGGTAATATAACAAGTATTTCTTGCAAAAAAAATAAAACAAAAGGCATAAAAAAATAAAATATACTTTGACAGCATCATTTTTTATTTTTCTTGTAAAAAAAAATAAAAAGTAATACAACAAGCAAAAAAAATGTAGTACAACATCTTCTTCTTTTGTCAAAAAAGAAAAAAACAAAGATAATCAACAAGTATCATATTTTTCTTGTAAAAAAAAAAAAAAAGGTAACACAATAAGTGTTTTTGTCAACAAAATAAAACGTATTTCTTCATACAACTTAGGAATAAATGGTCTAATTATATATATATTTTTTATAACAAGATGGTCTTTAACATAAATTTAGTATTATTAACTTAAAGATAGGATTCATACAATGAGGCAATTTGAAATCTCTCTCTTTCTACTAACAATCTCTTCCACTAATTTATTCTAGAAACCTAAAAAATTAAAGAAAATTGGTACGCATTCTAATAATTTCTGCATTGATAACCAAATTTTTTATTTTATTTATTAATTTTTGTATTATAAATCGTGTAGTGTACTATTTTTCTTACAGTTGTCAATAATACATTTTAAATTAGATGATATTATAAAATATTTTGGACTTGTTATTATTTATCTAATAAAATAATTATAAAATATTGTTGGTACATAATATTATAGTTAGTTAGGTTGTAATAATTTTGGTTTTTTTAGCGGATTAGGGTTTTCCGCCAATTCGAGATTTTAGTGGCCAAATTTTCATCGATTTAGTCAACTCTTCATTGTAGTCCATATATGATTATATAATTAATCCATGATAATTCTAGGATTTCTTTTGTGTGATGTAAATTTAATGATCAACATAAGTTCATACAGGGAAAGAGCATCTCAATATTCACAAATTGATAAAGAAAATGGAAGTTAATAATGTAGTACCCTCATTTCTTATTGGATTCCTAAAAAACAACATTTATAATGAATTTTAATAATTTTTCGGATTTTTTTGAAGCTTTAATCTAACCAATTCAGCCGATTCCCTATCCGGATCGCCGATTTGCCAATCCGAATCGATTTTTGAGGTGCCCGATCTGGGTCACTGATCCGCTTTTTAAACCATTGGTTCAAATAGTGTAAAACATCCAATGCAATTAGGTGTTTTAAAAATAATGTAAACTAATAGTCTAAATGTTTTTTTGGGAAAGCTTTTTATGTTCTCCTGCTCCTCTCCTATCCAACACTCTATTTTTTGAATGGAGGGCTAAGATAATCACAATGTCAAGTCTCTACATCATTTTATTTTTAATTTTTTTTATAAACTGTTTTGACACCAAATTTTGGAGGTCCATTTCTCTATTAAACTCGCACTAACAAAAAATATAAAAAAAATATTTTCAATTAAATAAAATAACCAAAATACCTCTGAAACTTTTAAGGGATATTTTGGTCATTTTTTTTTATCAAAAAATTATTGTTAATATTTTTTATAAGTACGCCGCAATGTGAAGACAACACAACCAAATTTCAAAATTTAAAAATTTGTATTAAAAAAACTAAAAATAAAATACTTTGAAACATCGAATCTAAGATGAAACAGTGAGTGGCTCTCTCAATAAAAAAATGGAGAGCTCGATGGTAGGAGGAAGATAGAACTTTTATGTTGTAGGGGACCATAAAAACTTTCCAATGTTTGTTTTAGTAAAATTATTATTTTTAGGTTTTAAAATTTATTTATTTATTCTTGATCTTCATATTAAAAATTACATGTTTTTAAAAATTAGGTCATAAAATCCTAAATTTATTAAAACGCCCTCATTTCTACACATGGGCTGGCTACAAAGAAATCACGTCCCTAGAGAAATGAGACGGCCATAACTTTCCACAATTTCGCCCGTCCATCTCCCACTCAAGACAAATCGGAAGTTCGTTGCTGATTCTGGGACCTCCCTCTCTCTAACTACAAAATACCAAGTATTTGCATTCAAAACACCAAGTATTTCCATTCAGAAGGCCAAAAGATGGCCCAAATGCAACTAACAGTAGTTAGGCGATGCGTCAATTTCAGACAGAAAAGGCAAATGCCAATAACCCCAACCCTTCATTACAACAACTGTTAAAGTTAATGAAGAAAGTTTTGCCTAAACAAGTGTTCGATTCCACGAACTGGCCTCAGAACCAGGCCATGGGCCGTTTACCAGTAACCCGAAACTCGGTTTGGGTAACCGGCCCTAATTTGTAGATCCTGACCAGGCCAAAAATGATACAAAAATTTAAAAAATTATAAAATCCCAAAAAATATGAAAGTATGTTTAACATATAGTTAAACAAAATTCATCCAAATGAGAATGAACAAGTATTGAAAAATGGATTTTGAAATCAATTTTTACCTAGGGGTATTTTAGAAGAGTAATGATCCTATAAGACCCTCTCCCACCCATGTGTGTAGCACTCCAAAAGATCATCATTAAAGTTGGCACGGATCTCTATAAAAGTTATCACATGGGTGTGGGACTTGATTTTTTTATAGATCTGTGCCAAATTTAATGGTGACCTTTTGGGATCCTACACATATAGGTGAGGAAGGGTCCTATAGGATCATTTCTCATTTTAGAAATAATTAAGAAGATGAAAAAAATATAAAAGTAGGTATTTATGGCAAAAATACTTCTCAATATTGTCCAGAATAATATAAATTAAAAAATCTATTTTGAATAAATTTCTTTTTTTTTGGATTTCTTTAATTTCTTGAATTTTATTTTTAAAGTTAGGGTGATGAAGCTGGTTAACCACCCTAACCAGCCATGGCCCGTGTTGATGCGAACATGAGTCTAATTAAATGTAGTACAAAAATCCAAAAGGTCCTCCTACTGGCCCGACTTGGCCATAACCTGATCAAGGGCCTAAAATTTTTGTGCTCGGCTCGGTCCAAACGTTAAAGGAATCTGGCCTTAGCCTCGGTTCCATATAAATATAAAAATCTATAAATAATATATAAATTTTTGGGGATGCCACGCAGCAATTCAACAGTCACACATGTCCAGCCCAGCCCGAGAAGGCCTCTTCCATGGGCCTCATTTTGGGAATGAATTAGGCCTTGGAACTTGGGCCCGGCCAAAGCCCGTAGTCTGGCTAGGCAAGTTGGTAGCCCTTGATTCCACCATGGTCAATTTTCGCAAATGCAAAGAAGAACGCAAGATAGTCGTTATTGTTTCAAAAGCGGGATCATCAGGTTGGTCGTCCACCTCATAAATTTGTGTCAGGTCATCAGATTGTTGATTTGGATTGGTTCCAATCGGCGATTTAGAAAATTACTAGAAAATAGAAAAATACGCAGAATTAATATTTATAGGATATGGATTTAGGGAACTTTAAAAAATATTAGATAAAATTAAAGAATAAATAAATAAATAAAATGGAGGTTTTAGAATGGGGGGAGTGCTAATACCTTCTTGGAGCCAAATTAATTCCTGCAGATTTCTAGACTGGATTGCGATACTCTAACTCGATTACAAAGTTTTAAAATGCTGATACTGGCCAAGACCCAATGGTTTAAGAATTTTCATGTTTTTTAATGAATATGCGAATATTGATATGTTCTTTCCCGCATGAACCACCATTTAGCATTTAATTTACATCACACAAAAGGATAAACATAGAATTATCATGGAATAAGTATATCAACATACATGGACTATAATAAAGCATAAAATTAGTAACATATGATCTAAAAATAAAATGATAGATGACGTTATTGTTCTTCTTGGTCACGCTGGTGCCATTGATTGAATTCGTTTAACAATTCATTGATTCGATCTAAAAACGAATCATCGATATTAGCAGGCGTTTGACTATTCCCAAATCCTTGAGTGTTAGTGTTTTGTTGTGTTCCCAATCTAAAATCCCCGAAGATTGTCCATCCTTCATGCTCACCTGCACTGTCGTGCTCATCCCTACACTAATGCTGTTGTGACTCGATATGTGAATAATATGGCTGGGATAGGGTGGCCTCATAATCATCATCTCTCTCATTTTCTCTTTGAATAATATGGATTAAAAAAAAAAAAAAACAAATTTTCAAAAAAATCGATCATGGATTAAAAAAAAAAAATCACAAATTTTCAAAAAAATCTATCATGGATTACAAAAAAAAATTCGATCATGGATTAAAAAAAAAAAATCACAAATTTTTAAAAAATTCTATCATGGATTACAAAAAAAAATTCGATCATGGATTAAAAAAAAAAAATCACAAATTTTCAAAAAATTCTATCATGGATTACAAAAAAAAATTCAATGGATTAAAAAAAAAAAATCACAAATTTTCAAAAAATTCGATCATGGATTACAAAAAATTTGATCATGGATTACATAAAATTCGATCATGGATTACTTCGATCATGGATTACAAAAAAAACAAAAAAAAAAAAACAAAAAATTCAATCGTGGATTACAAAAAAAGAAAAAAACAATTCGATCATGGATTACAAAAAATTCAATCATGGATTACAGAAAACTCTATCATGGGTTACAAAAAAAACAAAAAACAAAAAATTCGATCATGGATTACAAAAAAAAAAACAAACATTTCGACCATGGATTACAAAAAAAAAACAAACATTTCGATCGTGGATTACAAAACATTCGATCATATGGATTACAAAAAATTCTATCATGGGTTACAAAAAAAAAAAAAAAAAAAAAAATTCGATCATGGATTACAAGAAAAAAAAACAAACATTTCGATCATGGATTACAAAAAATTCGATCATGGATTACAAAAAAATCTATCATGGGTTACAAAACAAAAAAAAAGACAAAAAATTCGATCATGGATTAAAAAAAAAAAAAAAAAACAATTCGATCATGGATTACAAAAAATTGATCAAGTATTACAAAAAAATCTATCATGGATTACACAAAAAAAAAAAAAAAAAAAAACCGTACGGGACTTGCCGATCACTGTACGGACTCGCCGATTCCAGTACAGTGAATCGGCGAGTCACTGTGCGGAATCGTCCGGTTCGCTCTAAAACCGAACGATTCCCAATTGTTCATCGATTCGATCTGTCCATGGCGATTCCCAAGTCGAACCGGGCGAGTCCGGTTCGACTCTGCGTTTTTTTAAACACTGCCAAGACCTATTTGGACAATGTCTGAATCGCCGGACAATTGGGGGGTAGCATCCGGAGTGCTAAATACCTTCTTAGAAGGGTGCTGTTAAGATTCGTGAGAGCATAAACATTGAATGGAAAATAGAGAGAGAAGAAAAGAGAACACAACATTTACGTGGTTCAGGCTGAAGCTTTATGCCTACGGATCCAAAGTTCAACTTGCTACATTTTCACTATTTTAGATAAGAATTACATCAATACGTGCTTCAAGGGACAATTACAATAGATCTTACAGATAAAGGTAAATAATAAGATGCGTTATCATCAATAACTAATTTGACCAAGTAATTAGACTTGCTATCTTCTTATCTTCAATGCTCTCCCTCAAATTAATGCACGGAGTGAAGCGAAGTGCCCAACTTACCAAACTGAAATTGGAACTGAAGTATTGAAACCAAAAAGTTCCCAAAAAATTTACACTACTCTCTCTAACGTGCTTAAATAATCTACAAGAGCGAAGAAATGTGATCCGGGACACGTGATCACCAAACTTGGTTTAAAGATCATTAAAAGTGCTATAAAGGCATAATGAAGACGGCTCTGCGACAAATAAAATGGCAATGAATACTGAAGATTGGCGAAAATTTCTCATTGAAAAATTCGCTAATTATGAATGTGCTCCTCCTAAAGATGTCACTAAAATAATGGTGTGACGAAGTCCTCCGCTACATGGCGAGACGCTAAGAGCAAATAACGAGCGAGACAACTGGAAAATGCGCGAAATACCTACAAGAACTGATGTTTTTGCCCACATAGCGGTTACATTAGAGATGTTGACTTCACCTCTATTTATCTCCATATCTCCTACACTCTCCCCTCAAGTTGGGTGTGGATGCGAAAAAACACCCAACTTGCTAAATACATTTTTTTGCTTTTTTGTTTTTGTTTTTGTTTTTTTTTTGTTTTTTAGTTCTTCTTAGAACAAAATTAGCTCCTACAGATTTCTTGTCACACCCCAAGAATTTACAATACTATTATTCCTGAGATGTGACAGACAAAACATATATACATCTATTGATAGGACAAATTTACAGTGGCGAGGTCTTACATAGTAAATAAAGAAAGCTAGCACAACAACAGTATCTTCCAAGGTTGATCTTGACTAGCACTCAAAATGAATCCGTAGTTATCCTGAAAAAATGTTTACCATAGTTTGATGAGTTTGGCTACTCAGTAAGTGATCATCATAATCCTAAAAATAATCATGATTGAAAGATATCAATATTTTCCAAAACGAGATCTATTAACAGAAATGCATCAACAGTTTCACTTTCAATAAATGCATAATTAAGTATAATCCGAGTAATTGAAATGCTTATAACACTTTTAACGGCAGTACATAATTCAAAGGATTTCACAAAATACCCTACTGGCGTCCCAAGTAGGTCACTTATATACCCCATCAGCGTCCTGATGGGTCCACTTAATCCCTATCGGCGTCCCAGATAGGTCCACTTAATCCCTGCAGGTCCACTTATACCTCACCGGCGTACCGGATGAGTCCACTTAATCCCTACCGGCGTCCCAGATAGGTCCACTTATACCTCACCGGCAAACCGGATGAGTCCACTTGCATACTTAAATTATTTCTAAATCTCTTTAAACATTCGAAAGCAGCAATATCATGTACTCAACATATCACTGAAACCATTAATATGAATTTCACTTAAACCATTAATAACAATCACTCTCTATAATATTTCAAAAATAACCAATCAAATATTTTGGGCTCAAATTTAGAAAGGTAGCAGTTTGTAAAGGCATTCTAGCATAATTGCCAATTTAATATGTATAGAAAAACTCTTATAAAAATTCAAGAATACGGAATTATCACAATTTATGGAATATCAATTCACAAATAAACATTTCACAACAATACTATAATCAATTGCAAAAATGTCAATTTTTAAATAATAAGGCAGTCATTTGCACATGAATTTTACAATGTCTAAATATTCAAAACAGTAGAAAGAAATATCACAATTTTACTAAAAGCAGAAATATCACATTTATTCCTAACAATAGACAAGAAAAATAAATAAATTTATTTTTCTAATTTACAGCATTCAAAATTTCTAACATAGATAAAATATCACAATTTTTTATTAAAAAGATTATTTTTCAAGATAATGAGGTCACGTGCTCATAAAATTTATCGCGCCTAAAATTCATGCTAATAAGCAGAAATAATTATTTAATTTTATTTTTAAAAAGAATGGATTATTTTTCGAGACAATGAGGTCACTTACACATAAAACTGATAAAATAAAGATTCTAGACGGAAATATCACTATTTATTAAAAATAGACTATTTTTCAGAAAGACGATGTCACTTACCCACAATTATTTGAGAGGGAGCTTCCGATAAAAAAAATCCGGTTCGAGAGAGAAGTTCACTGTGTTTCGACCAGAGAGAGAGATCTCAAAATTTTATTTTAGGGTGGGAGTGCTCACATCCCCTATTTAAATTCTTATAACGTATTATTATATTGTTTTATTACGCTCTACCTCATACCTGAGGTGTCGCGTTAAAAGAAGACTTTTATCGTACGAAAACCACGTCCGCTAAAGGACGCTGCCAGCTGCAAGCAGCAAGCGGCAAAAGCAGGCAAAGGGAAAAAGTAAAGGCAAGGCAAAAGTTAATCCAAAGCAAAAGTTTTGAAAATAGTGATGGTCCTCAAGGACCATCATATTCAAACAGAACATCACCTAATTAAAAGCATATTTTCTCCTTTTTTCTTCTTTTCTTCTTTTTTTTTTTTTTTCAAAAGTTTAGGATTGTTACATTTCTAGACTAGATTAGCGATGCTCGAACTCGATCATGGAGTTTTAAAATACTGATAGTTGCCAAGACCTATTTGGACCAGCTGTCTGAATGGTTGGACAATTAACCTGTGCCCTGGTTTGTTTGATTCAAAGTAAAAACGAGGTTTACTCGAATGTTAGTCAAAACTAATGTTGACCAGTTAAACTGGCTAAATAAATATGTTTTAGATTTTTTTTTGTATTTTTTTTTTTAAGTTCCCTTCTAACCCATTTGACTTATGGATTGGACCCAACCCAAAATAAATTGGTGGCCTGTCCAGTCCCAAACATTAGAATGGAAGGTTATATGCCCTTTGGAGAATTAGACTACTAAATCACAACCATTGGATTACAATTTGTACATTATATTTTGTATATTTTCGAGTACTAAATCACAACCATTGGATTACAATTTTTACAATATATTTTGTATATTTTCAATTAAGAGTTATCTATATAGAGACTATTTATCTTTTGTATATGGAGGTCACAATTATTCCCACTGGTTAATTAAATTGATGGCTTGAGATGACTAAAAAAATTCAAAATTTTTTTTTATTTAAAATTTTGCGTCTATTTAATGACATTCCCACAATCACTTATTTTGAAACTCAAGGCACAATAATGATTGTGATTTTCATATAAAACAAAAATTGTGTTTTTGTTATGAAATATTAAAAAAACTCTCACACAGCCCACGTGAAAAACCTTTTAACTTGTCAAATTGTTAAACTGTCATATTCGCTCAACAAAAAGAGGATCGCTTTTAGATTTTCGTCGATTAAATCGGGGAGCCATACTCTAAGTCAAGCCTATGCAAAATCTCATAAGCTCATACATTTAGATCGTTAGAGTTAGACCGTCCATTCTTATGGCCCTTTTTTTTTTGAAACTTGAATGGCATTTTAATGCGCAATAATAAATTAGATGTGGCCTACACCTTACTAACCCGTTTGACCTTATAGAAACATTGTCACTTCTTTAGAGGACCCCCGGTTATGACCTGTCCAGATATAGCTACCTTCTGGGGTCCAAAAATGGATTTGCGTCTATTCCAGGGGATTCACTTGGTGTGACGGAAAAGGCTCGGGTATCAGCACAAAAATACGGGTTCAAGTCATGAAAGCGGCGACTTTGTGTATAAAATGTCAAAGCTTAGGACCGTTCATATAGCTCAGGCTTCCCAAATACGTAGGCCGGACCAACACCGGACTACGTCCCTTTTAGATATGCGTCCATTCGCTTCACCGATTTACATCTTAACCACAAAAATGCTAGAAGCCTCCCCCACTAATGCCAAATCAACTCTCTCTCTTCTACATAATGTGTGGTTGTGATTGTGGTTCTCGTATTCAAAAGAAGGAGATGCTTTGGGAAGCCGGGACCAACTGGTATAGGAGGTATTATACGTAATTATGAAAATGCATAATTTTTGGCCGTCCTACAAGGTCTTAAATTTTTTAGTGTTATCATTTTTGTTAGGAGATTATTTAGGGGTTATTTAGGTACCTGAAAATTCATTACATGACAATAGATAAGGAAATATGATATTTCTATTATTTGGCTACACTTTGATAGTGAGCAAACCCGCCCCCTCTCTTCTTTCTTGAGCCATAATAACTGGTTTACATAAGTTGAGCGTTCACTCTTTAAGCCTCCCCCTCTGTTTCTTGAGCCCTAATAACGGGGCTTTCTCTCGCTCTTGAGCCCTAATAACTGGTTTTTGTGCATTTTGTACTCACTTATCAAACCTTCTAGTTTACCAATCAAACTTCTTCCCATTTTTTAACTTGTACCATGAAGATTTTGAATTTGGTATAAATTTATTGTTTACTTGAAATTATATAGAGACATTTGAAAGAATCCTATAAAATAAAAATAAAAATAAGGCTTATCATAATAAAAATATATCATTCCAATCATATTATTCCAATGACTTATCATGTTAAAACCAAAGTCTTAATCATGTTAGAATACCTAACACATGTGATTCTATGTAAGGGCCAAAAGCATGCAAAATAAGTACGAAATGGTATGATGATGACTTTATGATGGTACAAGTTATTATTAAAAAATATTTTAGGAATGATGATGATGTTATTATTAAAAAATATTTTTGGAATGGTGTGATGATGACTTTAATTTCGTATTTTAATAGAATTTTGTGACAAAAAAGAAAAAAAAATGATAGTTTATAGACAAATGCTGGTAAAATGTTGGTAATGTATTTTCCATATTTCTTCTAGATATAGCCAATTAGCAGCAACGTATTTCCCAGGTTGCATCTAATTTTCTTAGTTGCATTTAAATACTACCCAAACAGTAACAATCCATTTGCAGGTAATATATTATGTAGTAATGTATTATGCCAATAATATATTTCACAGACAATATATTTTTAGGTATCCAAACAACCCCTAAATGTAATAAATTTGTGCGATAAGCTTGGTAAACCACCATGAAATCTGAGTAGTGTATGGCGAGAGGTCTTGGAAATCTGCCACTTCGATACAATAGTGTTCCAATATGGTTTTAGGGAAGCAAATGATTTGACCGTTGCTTTCGGCGAAATCAGGAGCTCAATCTGCGGAGCTTGCTTGTTTCTACTTTTTTTTTCTTTGTAATTGAAAATAACTTTTCGGGAAAATATCCTATTATCCTCTATTTGTAACTTCCATATCTCATGAGACTCAAGAATTAAAAATAGTACTTGTAAGCAAAATGTCTCCATCTTTTCTATCTTACAACCCCCTAGACCCCTTTGACCATAAATTTTTGACCCACTCAAACACTAAAATGACACCCTATCTAAACTCTATCTCTTTCTCTAAAACTCCATCTCTCTTTCAAATCACCGCCTATCTCTCTCAAAAATCCATTTCTCTCTCTAAAACCCAAACTCCATCTCTCTCTAAAATCCAAACTCCATCTCTCTCTAAAATAAAGTCTCTCCCTGCATCTGTCTGGTTTTCTACGCTTTCTTGGCCTTGAACTCACCATCCAACAGAGCATTACTGCTCCGGTTTTCAACTCTTTCTTGGCCCTGAACTCACTATTCAGTTTTCTTATCCATTGATAATGGTATCACATGTAACAAAATCAGGAGAACACGTAAATGCCTTCATTTTTTTAAGAAACATCCATGCCTCCAAGCACTACAACCCCACACAACAGGCCACTCTTAGCCACAACCCAATAGGGAGCCAAGCTTCCACTTTCTCTCTCTACATTTTGCCTCTCAAGCCCCCTCACCTTTTTGCCGTTACAAAATATTGACCATTCTAGATCCAATCCATCCACCAAGAGAATGGCATACTTGAAATCCTTGAAGGCAATCACAGTTCTCTGCCTCTTTCCTCATCGCATCAAGCACTAAATCAATGAGCTCTGCCCTCTCTGTGTAGTGGCCTTTGGCCCAGCTGTTTCCAGCACCAGATTAACCAAACACAAAGTTATCAGACCTGAAGATTTGGCCATAAGGACCAGTGCGCACACTATCTATGGTTTCGGGCTCAAGATCCATGAGAATGGTTATGGGAACCAACTTTCCAAAATTTCAGTTCTTTTTCATTGAGCCAGGAACCAAACCAGAAGGGGTTTCCAAAATTTCAGTTCCAAAATTTTGTAATTTTCCAAAATTTCAGTTCTTTTGGGTTTCTTCATTGGTTTTTGTGGAATAGGTTTGGTAAACATGTATTAGCAATCTGATCTACACTGTAATTTACAGCAAATTTGAATGTAATATAAAGAAAACATGAACACACTGAGCAATACGCCAGATTTTTGAATATTTAATGGACCATAATTTATTAGAGTATTTCCTAGTTTAATGACTCTAATTTTGCCACGACATTCCAAATACTTTCAAGAATGTGTAAATATCAGGTGATTATGAGGGAGGTAATATTATCTGCTTATATTTGAGTTGTTAAAGAGACAATTTGCTAAATTCTTCAGTAGTTTATTCATGAGAATTGTGGAAGTCAGAGACAAAATTTGAATGTTGTGTATCCAACTGCCCCAATTGGGGACGCTTGTGGCTGCAACAATAGAAAACCAGAGAGATGCAGGGAGAGACTTGATTTTAGAGAGAGAGATGGAGTTTGGGTTTTAGAGAGAGATGGAGTTTTGAGAGAGAGAGGGAGATGGTGATGTGAGAGAAAAATGGAGTTTTAAGAAAGAGAGAGATGGTGATGAGAAAGAGAGATAGAGTTTTAGAGAGAGATGAAGTTTGAGTTTTAGAGAGAGGTGGAGTTTGAGTTTTAGAGAGAGAAATGGAGTTTTGAGAGAGCGAGACGGTGGTGTGAGAGAGGGATGGAGTTTTAGAGAGAGAGAGAGAGTTTAGTTAGGGTGTCATTTTAGTGTTTGTTTCGGTAAAAAAATTTATGGTCAAAAGGATCTAGGGGATTGTAAGATAGAAAAGATGAAGACCTTTCGCTTACAAGTAATATTTTCAATTCTTAGGTCTTATGAGATATAAAAGTTAAAAATAGGGGATAAGGGGATATTTTCCCTAACTTTTTTTTCTTAATAAAATTTTGTGCCCTTATCAAAAAAAAAAAAAAAAACAATCCGCCTCCACTACTACTGCCCTGAAATGACTTTCTGCCCCCTTTCTCTCTCTCTCTCTCTCTCATGTTACCATCAAACATGAGTCCCTTTCTCGTCGATCTCATGAGAACATCTCTCTCTCAAACGTGCCTCCTATTATAGAGGAATCATCATTGGAAGCCGATTGTATTTTGGACGTTTAAATAAAGGGTGTGGTTTCTATAAGGTTGCAACTAGTGTTTTAAAAATCGGCTAGTCGCAACAGACTCCCTCGAGTCGATATGGGAATCGGTCACCACGTGTCGATTATTGTGTAATACCGGGAATTGCCCGATTCTAGAGGAGAGTTGACACGGGAATCAGTCACCCCGTGTCGATTCTTGTGTAATACTGAGAATCGCTCGATTCTAGAGGAAAATCGCCGATTTTGAACCATAAAGTTCTAGAGGAGAATCGTCGATTTTGAACCTCAAAGTTCTAGAGGAGAATCGTCTATTTTGAAGAATAAATCTTTCATAAGACGTCATAAATCACGATTTTGAGCCATAAATCGTTCAAGTGACATTTCATATGACGTCATAAATTGCGATTTTGAACCTTAAATCGTTCATATGGCATCATAAATTGCGATGACGAATGTAGAGGAGAGTCGACACGGGAATCGGTCACCCCGTGTCGATTCTTGTGTAATACAGGGAATCGCCTGGTTCTATAGGAGAATCGCTGATTTTGAACCGTAAAGCTCTAGAGGAAAATCTCCGATTTTGAACCTCGTTCATATGATGTAAAGTTCTAGAGATAATTGCAGATTTTGAATCGTAAATCGTTCAATGACTTCATAAATCACGATTCATATGAACTAGAGGAGAATCGTTGATTTTGAACCGTAAATTGTTCATATGACGTCATGAATCGCCGATTTTGAACAGTAAATTGTTCATATGACATCATGATTTTGAATCGTAAATAGTTCATATGACGTCATAAATTACGATTTCGAGCCGTAAATCATTCATATGACGTCATAAATTGGTGATGATTGTCATTACTAATTTTGAACCGTAAATCGTTTACATCATAAATCGCGATGACGAAATTGTTGATTACCGATTTTGAACTGTAAATCGTTTGAACCGTAAATCGTTTACGTCATAAATCGCGACGACGGAATCATCGATTGCCAATTTTGAATTGTAAATTATTCATATGACATCATAAAATCGTCGATTTTGAACCGTAAAATCGTTTACATCATAAATCGCGATGACGAAATTGTTGATTACCGATTTTGAACCGTAAATCGTTTGAACCGTAAATCGTTTACGTCATAAATCGCGACGACGGAATCATCGATTGCCAATTTTGAACTGTAAATTATTCATATGACATCATAAAATCGTCGATTTTGAACCGTAAATCTATTGTACGTTGTAAATCGCGATGATGGAATCGTCGATTGCCGATTTTGAATTGTAAATCGTTCTTATACCATCATAAATTGCCGATTTTGAACCGTAAATCGTTTATGTCATAAATCATGATGATGGAATCGCTGATTTTGAATCGTAACCGATTGCCGATTTTGAATCGTAAATCGTTCATATGACGTCATAAATCACCGATTTTCAACCGTAAATTGTTTATGTCATAAGTCGTGATGATGGAATCGCCAATTTTGAACCGTAGCCGATTGCCGATTTTGAACTGTAATCGTTCAAATGATGCCAAATTTGAACTGTAAATCGTTTATGTCATAAATCGCGATGACGGAATCGCCGATTTTGAACCATAAATCGTTCATATGACGTCATAAATTGCCGATTTTGAATCGTAAATCGTTTACGTCATAAATCACGATGACGGAATCGTCGAATTTGAATAGTAGCCGATTGCCGATTTTGAATCGTAAATCGTTCATATGACATCGTAAATCACGATGATGTCATAATAATGATGTCATAAATCGTGCCAATTTTGAACCATAGCCGATTGTTGATTTTGAACCGTAAATCGTTCATATGACATCCTCGTGATGATGTTATAGCGATGACATCATAAATCGTATCGATTTTGAACCTAGCCGATTGAACCGTAAATTGTTCACATGACGTCATAAATTGTGATGACATCATAAATCGCGTCGATTTTGAATCGTAGCCCATTGCCAATTTTGAACTGTACAGATGTCATAAATCATGCCGATTTTGAACCGTAAATCGTTCATATGATGTCATAGCGACGACGTCACCGATTTTGAACCGTAGCCGATTGCCGATTTTGAACCATAAATCATTCATATGATGTCATTGTGATGACGTCCGAAGGCCGATTTTGAACTGTAAATCATTCATATGATGTCATCGTGATGAGTCATAAAGCGCGTCGATTTTGAATCGTAGCCGATTGCCAATTTTGAACTGTAGCCGATTGCCGATTTTGAACCGTAAATCGTTCATATGACGCCATAGCGACGATGTCATTGATTTTGAACCGTAGCCGATTGCCGATTTTGAACCGTAAATCATTTATATGATGTCATCGCGATGACATCCGATTGCTGATTTTGAACCGTAAATCATTCATATGATGTCATCGTGATGACATCATAAATCGCATTGATGCCGATTTTGAACCGTAAAGACGTCATAAATCATGCCGATTTTGAACCGTGTCATCGCTACGTCATAAATCATGTCGATTTTGAACCGTAGCCGATTGTCGATTTTGAACCGTAAATCGTTCATATGACAACATAGCGACGATGCCACTGATTTTGAACCGTAGCCGATTGCCGATTTTGAACCGTAAATCATTCATATGATGTCATCGCGATGACGTCCAATTGCCGATGCCGATTTTGTCGGTGCCGATTTTGCCTTAGTCGATTGCAGATTTTGAATCGTAAATCATTCATATGATGTCATCGCGATGACGTCCAATTGCCGATGCCGATTTTGTCGGTGCCGATTTTGCCTTAGTCGATTGCAGATTTTGAATCGTAAATCATTCATATGATGTCATCACGATGATGTCATAAACCACGTCGATTTTGAATTGTAGCCGATTGCCGATTTTGAACCGTAAATCATTCATATGATGTCATCGCGATGACGTTCGATTGCCGGCACAGATTTTACCGTAGCCGATTGCCGATTTTGAATCGTAAATCATTCATATGATGTCATCGCTATGATGTCCATGAATTTTGAACCGTAAATCATTCATATGATGTCATCGCAATGACGTCCATGAATGATTGAATGATGTCATCGCGATGACGTGCGATTGCTGATTTTGAACCGTAAATCAATCATATGATGTCATCGTGATGACGTCATAAAGCGCCGTATCATCTTGCCGATTTTGAACCGTAAATCATTCATATGATGTCATCGCGATGACATCTGATTGTCGATTTTGAACTGTGAATCATTCATATGATTTCATCGGAATGACGTCATAAAGCGCCGTATCATCTTGCCGATTTTGAACCGAAATCGTTCATATGATGTCATTGCGATGACGTCTAATGCGCCTTATCATTTTGTCGATTTTGTACTGTAAATCATTAATATGATGTCATCGCGATGACATCATAGAGCACCATAAATCCTTCATATTATGATGTCATCGCGATGACATCCAATTGCCGATTTTGAACCGTAAATCATTCATATGATGTCATTGCAATGATGTCATAAAGCACGTCGATTTTGAATTGTAGCCGATTGTCGATTTTGAACGATGACATCATAACGCACCGTAAATCATTCATATTATGATGTCATCGCGATGACGTCCGATTGCCGATTTTGAACCGTAAATCATTCATATGATGTCATCGCGATGATGTCATATGAATGGTTTACGGTTCAAAATCAGCAATCGGCTACGGTTCAAAATCGACACACTTTATGACATCATTGCGATGACATCATATGAACGATTTACAGCTCAAAATCGGCAATCAGCTACAGTTCAAAATCGACGCGTTGACATCATTGCGATGGCATCATATGAACGATTTACGGTTCAAAATCGGCAATCGGCTACGGTTCAAAGTCGACGCGCTTTATGACGTCATTCGATGACATCATATGAACGATTTACGGTTCAAAATCGGCAATCGGCTATGGTTCATAAAGCGCTACGATTTTGAACCGTAGCCGATTGCCGCTTTATGAACCGTAGCTGATTGCCGATTTTGAACCGTAAATCGTTCGTGATTCAAAATCGTAGCCGATTGCCGATTTTGAACCGTACATCGTTCATGATTCTAAGCGGACTATGATGTCACAAGGTGTGTGAGTCACTGGATGAGGATATTTTGGTAATTTAGTTTGAAAATATGGACTGCAAGTGTACTTCGGCCCCTTTTCTTGATCACGTTGACGGTAGGGGTATTGAAGAGGTATTTATAGCCTTTCAAAGTTTGTCTAATTCTTCGATGTGGGATATGAGCCGAGTGATATAATGTTGAAACATTATTCAATATAAATATTATTAGACTACATTATTCAACAACTTGTGATGGGGTGTCATGGTTATCACTTATGGTTCTTCCTAGGTTGTTCTAAGGTGGAATGTTATCTTGCATTTTTATTTTTTGTCTTCAAAAAAATATATGAATATGAAAATAAAAATAAAAAATTAAGTCCCAAAAATAATGCATCTTGCAACACATTATCTACACCATCCATTTTCAGGATTTTCATATATTTATAGATCTACTTGATTTTAACCATTTTTGGATTTTAAAATTTTCTAATTAGGTATGAAAATAGATTTTAAAATAATACTAAGATTTTTTTACAATAAAATTACATGTTATGATAAAATTTTAAGGTGCGCCTTAATTGGATTGTTTAAGATTCCAACCTTATAGAAACTGCACCCAAAGAAGAAAATAATATCATCGAAAAAGTAAAACGAAAAAAAAAACGTTTTACTTAAAAAAGGTAATGCAACATCTTCTTCTTTTTTCTTGAAAAAAAAAAAGGTAATAAAACAAGTATTTATTGATAAAAAGATAAAATAAAAGGTATAAAAAATAAAAGGTACTTTGGCAGCATCATTTTCTTATTTTCTAGTAAACAAATATAAAGTAATACAACAAGCACAAGAAAAGGAAATACAATTTCTTCTTTTTTTTCTTGTCAAAAAAAAAAAAGAAGGTAATACAACAAGTATTTATTGCAAAAAAAAATAAAAGATATTTCTTAATATAACAAGTATTTTTTAATACAACCTAGGAATAACTGATCTAATGATAATTTTTCTTTTTATAACATGGTAATCTTTAACATAAATTTAGGAATCTTAATTTTAAGATAGGGTTCATACAATGACACCCTTTGATATCTTTCTCTATCTCTACTAACAATGTCTACCACTAAAATTATTCTAGAAATATAAAAAATTAAATTTTTGAAAAATGAAAGTGTTATTTTTAAAATTGGTACGCATTCTAAAAATTTCTACATTGATAACCAAATATTTTATTTGCATTATAAATCAAGTAATGTATTATTTTTCTTATAGTTGTCAATAATACATTTTAAATTAGATGATATTATAATAAATTTTGAATTTGTTAGTATTTATATAATAAAATAATTATAAAATGTAAACCAACAATTTCAATTTCAGTATATAATACTGTAGTTAGTTAAGTTGTAACAATTTTGGATTAGAGTTAGTTAGGTTGTAATAATTTGGGTTTTTTTTAGCAGATTAGGGTTTTCGTCTATTCGAGATTTTAGTATCCATTTTTTCATCGATTTAATCAATTCTTTATTGTAGTCTATGTATGATTATATACTTTATCTATGATAATTCTATATTTTTTTTTTATGTGATGCATATCTAATGGTTAACAAAAGTTCATACATGGAAAGAACAATGTAATACCTGTATTTCTTATTGGATTATTAAAAAACAACATTTATAATGAATTTTAATAGTTCTTTTGGATTTTTTTTTTAAGGTTTAATTGGACCGATTCGACCGATTTTCGATCCGAATCACCGATTAATAGATCCAAATGGGTTTTTGGGGTGCTTGATTCGGGGCACCGATCAGTTTTTTAAACCACTAGTTGTAGCCTTAAACAATCCCATTAAGGCGCACCTCCAAATTTTATTATAACATGTAATTTGGTGTAAAACATTCTTCAGATTATTTGAAAATCCATTTTATTATCTAATTATGAAATTTAAACTCCAAAAATGGTTAAAAACAAGTAGATTTATAAACATATGAAAATCTTTAAAAGTGAAGGTTTAGATAATGTGTTGCAAGATGCACTATCTATGAGACTCAATTTTTTTTTTTTTTTTTCATATTTATACATCTGGATATTGAGATGACCAATTAGTGTGTTTTTCAACATTAGAACAACCTTTCCTTACGGATTTTTTAGGTGCACTTGTAATTCTACGTTGCAACCTTATATAAACGTTTCCTTAAATAAAAGGGGTTGAACACCTCAAAGATGACAGGAGCATCTCATGCCCCTTAAGTCTAGATTTTGCAAAGTAGCATACATGAGTTAGCATTTCTTCGGCTTTGAAGTTTATTTTGATAAAAAATTTCTTAAATATCTTCTCGATAATCTACTTCTAGTTAATGGAGTTTTCATTGTGGGTAATTACTGCAGTTAATAGTTTTTGTTGCAGACAACGTCAAAGCCTCAATGCTCTTCTTTTGAGCTCGATACTGTAGGGTTCTTGGGGATCCTTTAGCTTGCAGAATCAGGAATCCCAAATATTAGGATCCCACCCATAATCATGTACTCAATTGGTCAAATACGAAGTAGATGGATACAACTATAAATTAAGTGCGAGAAATAAAACAAACATAAAAAAGCACACCACAACAACACACGATTTACGTGGTTCACCCTGTAGTGTTACATCCACGGCCTCGGCAACTAGAAATCTACTATCACAATGAAGATTACAATTTTGAGTTAAAAGAGATAACACCTATATCTAAACATCGGTAAAAGACCATCACCTATCTTTCCTTCTTAATCCATTCTCCTGACTGAGCAACACTGTCTATCAACATCTTCTTTCCCACTGTAATACCGCTACTGGAAAGATAACCTCGAGAGCAACACTAGAAGTAGAAATTAATCAACCCAAAACTCATGGGAATACCGCCTCTCTCTTAGAGGCCATATCTTTCTTTTGAAGATCCATCTTCATATTGGAGATCCATTCCCATAACTCCCAAAAGGTTGACCTCGGTACTATGTCATCCTTCATTCTCTTATAAAGATATATAACGTTTTTGTTTTTCAAGAAAATCAATTTTTATTTCCTATATTACCCTAATCTTTTTAAAAAATATAAAGATGATAATTTAACTATTACCAAACCCAACAAATAATCAATACTTCTTTATATGTAATCTCACCGTGGCAAACAGTTCCCAATGCCAATATCAGTCATTGCAGTGGGTAATTGAGCTTTTATTGTTGTTAACTGTCATCATTGCTGTTAACAGTTTTATCAAGGTTGATTTCATAACTTTAATGCTCTTCTTTTGGGCTTAATTCTTAATTCCATCGTTACCTAACTTTGCCGAAGATTAGATGTTATCTTTGTGGTTAACATTTCTCATTGCGATAACAATTTGGTAAACGATTTTCGCTGCGGTGGGCAATTTTGAAAGCCAGATTCTGTTGTTGCCTAAATGCAGCCCTTTGTTTTTGAAGCTGACTGCATTAGATTTAAAAATAAAAAGATCCAGATTCAGATTTTTCAAGGGCCCAAGAACAGTGACACTTAGAATTGCCTTTCTTACTGATATTGACAAAAGTAAGATGCATGTGGCTGAAGATGCTTAGGTTCCTAGAGTGGGAGTTTGTGTTGACTTATGACCTAACATGCCCTCTTTGGTGCCATACATGTTAGAACCAAACATTTGGCCCTTTGATGAAGAATTTATTTTGTGAAAGTGGGTGAGACTCCAAGGGCCTGAAGAACTTCTCCCATGGGATAATATCTCTCTCACATCAAGTCTCTAACTTCTTCTTTTTTTTTTGTTTTTTTTTTTTTGTTTTTTTCGAAACTTTTATTGCTACATGAGAATATTACAATCATTGAATCACAATAGAGAAATTTTATTGTCAAGCAACTAAAAGAAGAGAGGGCAGCACCTTTTTTAGCGAAAGCATATGTCAGGTCGTTAGCTTTCCCATGAACATGAAAGAAATAAATTCTCAACAAACTCGTTAAATCCATGATTTACAACCGGTATTATACCGGTGCAATTGCTATAGTACTCGCTGCTTCTTCTTACCTCAATTAATAATATTTAAAAAATCAACTTACTGCACATAATTGACCCATTAAAAGAGAGGCCATTCCAATATTATTGGCGGTTTGGCATATGCAACTGTTATAGTACTCGCTCCTTCTTCGTACTTCAATTAATAATATTTAAAAAATCAACTTACTACACATAATTGACCTATTAAGAGAGAGGCCATTCCAACATTATTGGCGGTTTGGCATAGTACCCGCAGTTTCTTTTTACCTCGATCAATAATATTTAAAGAATCACCCACTAAGAGAGAGGCCATTTCAACATTATTGGTGGTGCACACGCATTAGATTCTCTCTCACACATCAACATGCAATTTAGGACCTAAATAGTATTCAAGGAAACCGCCAGAAGAGTGGGATTGCGTAATCAATGATGAAAGTAGTTGCAAAGCCATTAATATCTTTCAATAGTGGTGTCTTTTCTTTGCACCACCCCTCACGCTTGATATTCCATGGTTGTTTCGTAAGTTAGAGCGGTTCAAAAAAATAAAATAAAAAATTGCATAAGTTACTTGTCCAAAATGCTCATGGTTCCTATTAAAATCTAATTTGGTCAAGTTAGGAAACAAATTGCTCATGGTTCAAAAAATCTAATTATTTATGACCTATTAAAATTTAGAAGTCAGGGTAAATTACTCAAAAACATTGGATTAAATAAATCAATGCTTTCCATCAAAATTTATTTGACACAAAAGTGTCAAGATCTTGATTCGATTCTCATCGCTGACCTAGCCAACATGTTCCGTAAAATTTATCTAATCATTTCATCAAGCATATGGTCCTTAATTGAAAAAAAATGGAAGAACATAATTCATATAGTCGTTTCCAATTATTAGAATAAGCACAAGGACGCTGAAAATGAGGACCAATGCCAATAATTTAATGGATGTGAAAAATTGCCTCTTTGAATTTGAAATTTATTTTTGAACCTGATTGAATACGTAATCATCTAGGTCAGCATCTAATGGAAAGCCGTACTAAACCTTAATGATCTTTTGATATTTTCATATTATCTAAATTTCTCTTGCTCTAAAATAATTATTTTCTTTCTAAAATGAATCATTTTTAAGTATAGTACACACGTCGCTTTTTAGGAAAATTGTTTCATGCTGGTGGACGATATAACTATATATGCAGTCCAAAAAATGTAAAACTTAAAGATGGATGCAAGTGTATCATATAAAAACAATAGAATTTAACGGTCAAAATGTTTTCTTACTAGAATTATTATTTCAAAATTTTAAATTTTACTCATTTTTTCATATTCATGATCTTCATGTTAGAGATTACATATCTTTAAAAATTAAGTAAAAAAATCCATCTCAAAATAGATTTATTAATAAGCCCGCATTTCTACATATGCGGGCTTGGCCGCATAGAAACCGGGAGTGCATAGCGATACGATGAATGATAAGTATACGATAAATCATACACATGAAACATGAGGGAATGTATAGCGATACAATAGGTGTTGTGTATTGTTATGGAATTCTTTTTTTAATATAAGAAAAAATCTATACGTGAAAACCTGCCGGAAAATGTTGGTGTTACATTTACAAAATCTTCACGCTGATTATCTTAACCTCAGGTAGTTAAAAAATTGACTTCAACTCTTAAAAAATGGGAAAAGAACGTGGGCTTAATTGGTTAGCTCTTGACAATTTGTAATGCTACCTCTTAAACTCAATTCCTGGCTCACAAAAAAAAAAAATTTAAAAATATAATATTTTATATAACACATTATCTAGACTATTAATTTTCCACTGGTACATATTTGCTTCATCTGTCCACCACTTTTGAAACTTCATTTTTCAAAACCTGGGCTATAAATAGATTTCTAAAAGTACCTTTAATACAAGACGGGCACAATTAATCTTAACCATTGGATATCAAATTGGATGGTTGTATTTATTTCATTGACCAAGCTCAAAATTCAAAAGAAAATTTTGAACTTTATGACATACACAAACTATCAACTTTCACATTGGATGATTATAAGTAATTGTGACCTCTTTATCCAAAATGTAAATGGTCTCATTATACACAAATCCCATTTTTAAACCATTATGAAATTTTCTAATACCAAAACTGTATATAATGTCAGGATTTTGACGTGCGGCCCGACATTTTTTTTATATTCATATTATGCTAACCTTACCCTTTATCATTGTTCGAGTATGATACAAGACCACAGTTGGGTAACATTGTTCGAAACAAGTTTTTTTTTCAAAAAACACATAAATCTCGAAAAGTGTTTTAAAAGGCTTTGGTTTTAAAAATAACTTGAAAAAAACTCGAGTTTGTGAAGAAAATGACACATTGTCGGATTGTATTATTTTCAAAAACTTTTGAAAGCTCTAAAAATTGTCTTAAATTTATTTTTCTTGATTATTTTCATTAATTTGAAATGGTATGTATCTCCTTTTGAGAACCAGTAAGGTACTAATGTCTATTGATTATTAACTTTCCTCCTCTTATATCGACACACGCACACAAATATCAAAGTATGCAGCAAATTTCCTATTGCCATTTTTCAGTCAAATTTGAGTTAAACAATTTTTTTAAGCCATGATTTTAAGGGTGTGGTTTGTATAAGGCCGAGGCTCTCAACAATCAAAATAAAGTAAAGCACACTTCAAATAGTATCGAGAAATATAGTTTCAACATTGGAAACCTTTGTGACAGCCTTAAAATATATTTTTCATATCTAATTATAAAATTTAAAGCTTCATAAGTAGTGTAGATTGAGCAGATCAATGAAAATTTGAAAATCTTAAAAATTGACGGTCCAAAAATGCATCACAAGTTGCACTATTTTCAAAACTTGAAATCCATTTTTTCTCATGTCAATACATCTCGAGGCTGAGGAGATCAATTTGAAGATTTTTGGACATCAAAACAACCTCTTCTAGTAAAATTTTTGAGGTGCGCCTTTGATTGTTTAGAGCCGCGCAATTGTATAAACTTTTTCCTGAGTAAATTGCAGCTATATAACACTTGGGTGATTTTTCAGCGTTAACACAAACGAAATTTTAGACACCCCCAAGTAACAAATTGACATGGTTAATTATGTAATAAATATTGGAAAAAGTTTATGTAAGGATGCTACCTTATAATGTAGAATTACAGATGCCCCTAAAAAATCCATCGGAAAAGGTAGTTCTAATGTTGAAAAACCATTTGATTGATCATCTCGACATCGAGATGTATGATTATGAAAAATAAAAAGATATTAAGTCTCAGAAATAGTGCATTTTACAACATATTATCTACAACATCCATTTTCAAGATTTTCATATGTTTATAGATCTACATCATTTTAACCATTTTTTAAATTTAAAATTTTATAATTAGATATAAAAATAGATTTTGAGATAATCCTAAGAACATTTTACATCAAAATTACATACCATGATAAAATTTGAAGGTGCACCACCTCTACACCTACGGATGCATCCATATGCAAACTACACCCATAAATATTAGACATGCGTCAATGGAGAAGGTTTAGTTTTATTATGTTTTTAAAGTGTGTGGTTTGTATAAAGGTATGAACAATCAAAGTAAGGCACACCTCCTAGCTTTGTCATAAGATAGAACTTTAGAGTAGAAAATTTTTAGGATGGCTCGAGAATTTATTTTTATATGTAATTATAAAATTCTAAACTCTGAAAATGGTGCAAATCAAGCAGATCTATAAACGTATGAAAATCTTGAAAGTGAACGGCACAGATAATATATTGCAAGATGTATTATTTTGGGACTTTAAATTATTATTATTTGTATGCCCATATATCTCGGTATCAAGGCGATCAATTAGATGGCTTTCTAATGTCAAAACAGTCTTTTTCGATCGATTCTTGAGGTCCAAGGTGTACTGTTATATTAAAATTTTGCTTACACTCTTTTTAAAATAGTAGTATTGAAATAATTATTAATTTTTTTCCTTTCAAAATGAAACCTCTATAAAACATGCAATCGAAAGATTTGAACCCTTTTTAAAAACATCATGAATTCGATAAGCACTCGCTATCTATTTTTATTGTTTATTTGTTTGTTTTTTGAAAAAATGAGAACCATGAGCTACCTCTGTATCTATCAAGGGGAAGGAAGGGCAAAAGGAGGTTTCATTTAGTGCCCTTTCCAGTCAAATAGGGTTTCTCTTTATTTTTAAGTCACTTTCTTTTTTTTCTATGTGAATATCGAGAATATCCCTATTCTTCTAGAAGAACGTCTATGAATTCGAAGGTCCGAATGATCAACTTTGCAATCAGTTGTTAGAATCAACAAGTGTTCAAATCGTTCATTTGAATAAATTAAAACATTTCTTATTAAATGATAATAATACTTCCCAAAGATTGATTTTTTTAAAAAAAAATTGTATTTCAAACAAATGAAAAAGATTCTAAGATTAGAGCATGTTGGATTAGATAGAAGAATTCTTATGAGATATAATATGCTACAAGTGAATATTTGAGACTAAGTTAGAGCCCACCACTCATTTAATTCCAAGTGTGAAAAGCTCTTTCACTACAAATATCAAAAGGAAATCATACATGTGCAAAAGAGAGATTTTCCTTTTATATTTTTTTCAATTTCTCTTTTACATAAAGAATGGAAGGGATGATATTAATCTATTAGTCGAGCTACCTCAAGAAATAAAATAAAATAAAATATCATTCTCCTTACAAAATAATTAAAGGGGTAAAAAAATCTTGATTAATAGTCAAAGATTTATTTTTTAAATTTTTATTTCACTTAGAGACCTCCACAAATAATATCTTAAAATTACCTACCCTTGTTTAGGGTGAGATTTTGGAATAATTAAGAGCATTTTGGTAATGAATCTATAAGGAGCTTTGACCTCTTAAATCACTATTTTGCTAAAATGAAAGATGTCAAGTTATTTACCAAGCAAGTGCGTGCTTTTAAAACCCAGTTCACTTAGGTACTTTCTAAACTATTTTATTAGAAAACCGTGCTTTGGATTTGGAACCTTGAACAAATTAAGCATTTTGGTAATTTTGGCCACTTTAGCTGCTTGTGTTGGAAACTTGGGATATGCTTTTCCATGAAAAATCTTGTTATGAGATGGTCACTTAAGTCCAGCCAAATACTAAAATGCCCTAGCATAACAATTTTCTTTAAAAATTGAGTGTGATACTTTTTTCAAATGAAAAACTACAATTCATCAAGTTTTCTAAAGGGACCCGCCAGTGCTGCTTAGCCTGCATATGTAGAAATACGGGCCTCTTAATAAATCTAGTTTTTGTGATGGATTTTAAGACTTAATTTTTATGGACATGTAATCTCTAACATGGAGATCATGAATATAAATAAATAAATAAATTTTAAAAACTAGAAATAATAATTCTAGTAAAAAAACATTTATACCTTTAGTTTTCATTGTTTTCAGATGAAACTCCTACTTGTTGTTAAACTTCTGAATCTTCCAAGAAAATCATTGTATATTGATGCATCAAGAATGTACAGAGTCCCCTATACATATATGGCTAATCAGTTATTGATAATAATGAACTAATCTAGATTTATCAAAAGAGATATCTCCATCAAATACAAGATAAACTTAAAATTTAAAACTATCATCAACGATCTATATCTCTTCGACTATCTCTACTATCTTTATCTCTACACTCCCCCTCAAACTGAGATTGGGTGAACATCATCAGTTTGTCAACGAGATAGTTATGACAAGCACGAGTCATTGCCTTGGTAAAGATATATGCAAGTTGTTGTTGAGAGGTAATATATGGGAGTGTAACTTCTCCGGTCAGAAACTTGTCACGAATGAAATGACAATCAACTTCTATACACTTTGTGCGGTCATGAAACATTGGATTTGACGCAATACGTATGACGCTCATATTATCAGCATACAATGGTGTATGAGTTCGATGAATATTGAGGTCTTGTAAAAGGCCTCTCAACCAAGTAATTTCACTACAAGCTGAGGACATTGCTCGGTATTCGACTTCTGCAGAAGATTTAGACACAGTTTGTTCTTTCTTACATTTCCGTGAGATGAGAGAATCTTCAAGAAAAATACACCACGTAGTGGTTGAGCATCTAGTATCGAGGCATCCTATCAAATCCGCATCGACATAGGCTCGTAACTAGAGAGAAGAGTTAGAAGAGAATAATAGACCTCTATGATATGTACCCCGTAGATAACGAATAATACGATGGATAACAGAGAAGTGGATGCGACGAGGATCAACAACAAATTGGCTAACGACCTAAATTGCATGAAAAATATCTGGACGAGTCATAGCGAGATAAAGTAGACTCCCAACCAGTTGTCTATAAAGAGTAGGATCCTGAAGTTTGTCGTCATCATCCTTTCTATATTTTACATTCACATCCATTGGTGTATCCACTCGTTTCTCATCAGATAAGTTGGCCAGTTTGATCAAGTCTTTGGTGTACTTTTTCAGGTTAATTATGTATCCATTAGGGGAATAATGAATCTCGCGCCCAAAAAAATAAGTTAACGGACCCAAATCTTTCATTTTGAATGATTGACTGAGAAGCACTTTCAAGTGTCTGATATTATCCAGGTAGTCTGCTGTGATAAGAATATCATCAACATATAGGAGAAGAATTATTATTCCTGAAGAATAATGATGAGTAAATAGCGAATAGTCATGAGCACTTTGTTTCAACCCAGCATGCAGAACGACCTGTCGAAATCATTCAAACCAAGCTCTCGGAGCTTTTTTTAAACCATACAAGGATTTTTTCAAATGATATACCATAAATTTATCATTGCAATAACCAGGAGGAGGTCGCATGTATACTGTCACTTTCAAATGTCTATGGAGAAATATATTTTTCACATCCATTTGAGATATAGTCCACATATGAATAGCGGAGAGGGTAGTCCACATATGAATAACGGAGAGGGCAATTACGATTCGTGCAATAGTCATTTTAGCAACAGGAGCAAACGTTTCATCATAATCTATGCCATATGCCTGTTTGTAACCTTGAGCAACTAATTGTGCTTTATATCCCTCAATCCTTCCATCAGATTTAAGCTTCACAGAAAAGACCCATTTACTGCCAATAATAGATGTGTGAGGAGGACACGGAACAAGATCTTAAGTATCGTTTTTCAGCAAGGCACTGATTTTTGCATCCATTGCCTCTTTCCAACAAGGCATAGTCAAGGCTTGCTAGTAGGAGGGAGGAATATCTACCGAATCTAAAGGGGCAACTAATGATCTAGGGAGTAAACATAGATCTAGGTCTTTAAAAGGAACCTCGATCGTATCAAGGGAAGTAAACAAGCTCTAGGCTGTAGTAAAAAGTCAAAATCATCAAGGGAGAAACCATATCGAACAGGTGCGTGAGGTACATGTGAAGAACGTCGTAACCGAGTAGAGCTATCAATATGAGTAAGAAAAGAATCACTTACAGGTAGGGTGGGCGTTTGACCTTACTCTGGTTGGTGAGATGGAGTGTGCGTAGATTGGTGTTGTTGGCCTTACTATTGAGGCACTAAAAAGTGTGATTGTTGATCAATGGAGAAATCTGGAAAGAAATGAAAAGATGATTTTGTAATTGAAGAGAAATAAAAGATGTTTTTCAAAAAGATAATGTTGCGAAAAATACGTACACGACGAGCTGTTGGATCATAACATAAAAACCTCTTTTGGTCGGGACAATAATCGACAAAAATACAAGTGACTGCTTGAATCGAAAATTTTATTCGTTCATACGGTAGAAGATGAACGAAACATACACACCAAAAAACATGCAAGAATGAATAATCAGGATGAACATGAAAGAAGGAATAATATGGAGATTGTTTATGCAAAACTAAGGATGAGAGGCGATTTATAAGATAAACAGTTGTTGTTGCAGCTTCAACCCAAAAACTATGAAGAATACGAGAGTCATACATAAGGGTCCTCACAACTTCTAAGATATGATAATTTTTCCTTTCAGCTATGTCATTATGTTGCGGAGTATATGGACAAGTTTTCTGTGATTGAATACCCTGTGTTTTAAAAACGTCTTGAAAATCATTTGATAAATATTCCCCCCCTAGAGTCTGACCGAAAGATTTTTACTTTGGTATTAAACTGAGTTGCAATCATGGATAAAAACATTTTAAAATGGGAGAACACTTCTGATTTATGGCGCATAAAGTATATCTAGGCATAGCGTGTACAATCATTAATGAACAAAACAAAATACTTATATCCCATTCTAGATAAAGTTGGAGTAGGACCCCACACATTACTATGAATAAGATGGAAATGTGCAGTTGTTTATCTACTCGAGTAAAAAAAGTCGAACTGGTGCTTTTATTCAAAGAACAACTAATACAAGATTTATTGGTAGAATTCAAATCAAGTGCTTTATTTGGCAATGAACCAGAATGGAACACAATATCTAATTTATTTGCATTCGGATGACCAAGTCTCCGATGCCACATATGCCATTGTTTATTGAAAATAGAAAAATCATAATTCGATGGAGAAAGGAAATAAGTATCATGGTTTAGTTTCTCATACTCCAAGGCAAACAAATGACTAATTATATGCCCCTTCCCTGTCACTCTCCCAGTGCGTTGGTCCTATATTAGACAACCATTACGAGAAAATTGAACATTGTAACCATCATCATCTAGTTGGCTCACAGATATTAGATTAGCAGTTAATTTAGGAATGAAGAGGACATTACGTAAATGAAAAGTTGTACCACGAGAGATAGAAAGTAAAAGACAATCAATACCAATAATATTGAGTTTCTCCCCATATAGCGGTGAGAATCTGACTATTACCTTGGTATGGTTTAGTAGATGCTGGACTTGTGTGCACTCCAGTCATATGATTAGAGGCATCTGAGTCAATAAACCATAGGGGATTTACACTAGGGGAGAGATGAGAGTTTATACCAGACAAGCCCATAGCGGAGACAGCAGAAGAGATAGTCGTAGATACAGAGTTTTGTACCAACTGTCGAATATCATCTGATGTCTGGAACATTGTCATATTTGGGTCATGAATAGTATTGGATGGAGGGGTCTTTACTTTTAGTCCCTTGGAAGCATTATTAGCAGCTTGGTATTTCTTATACAAAGGTCTTCGTATGTTGAATGCTCGGTTGCCTCACCGAGAAGGATTTTGATACTATGTGATAATATGCCCAGCACGTTTACAATAAGTACAAAATTTTCTCTTCTTATACTGGGATGTTATATAACCATATTCTTTACACTCATAACATTGCAGCAAATATGGATCCTTTTATGATGGTGTTCCTCTAGCCCGTTGAGCTACAAGTACAGACTCTATATCCTTCTTTCCCTCAATGGTGACTTGGGTCGTGATTCTTGTTTCCTCACGAAGTAATTCACTGAGAATAACATCCATAGTTGTTATTTTTTCGCGATTCAAATATTGGCTCGAATAATCTTATAGTCTGGGTGCAACTTCATAAAAAACTGCATCACCTTCATGTCACCATTTATCTCCATTAAGCTATGAATGCAACAAGCACTAGTGATAGCCTTCAAGTTTATATATTCATATTCTGTCCACAAGTTCATGAAACCAGCATAATATTCCTGAATGGTTTTCTCCCCTTGACTATAGGAAAACATATCATACTCTAGTTGGAAGCGTCTTGCGAGATTTGATTGTTGATAAACTTTTTCCAAATATTCCCATATTTCTTTCGCAGTATGGAAGCCTCTCATTGGCCTTCCAATAACCAAATATACAGAGTCGAGGATCCGTGAGATAATTTTTGCATTGTTGATCTTCCATTGTTGGGTATCTTTAGAATTGGGTGTGGTCGATTCATGTTCAGTGCCTAAGGGCAAGCAAGGCTGCAGGAAGAGTTGAAGAACTAGGCGAGAGGTGCTGCCTCCTGTCCATAAGGCTAGGAAGGCGGGAGCACAAAAGAGGAGCCAAGTCGGAGGACTTTCTTGATACCGCCTAGGGAGTACGGTCGCAAGATCGAAACTCAAAGGAATTGACGGGGGCCTGCACAAGCGGTGGAGCATGTGGTTTAATTCGATACAATGCACAAAACCTTACCAGCCCTTGACATATGAACAAGTGTGCATATCCTTAACAAGATGGTACTTACTTTCATACAGGTGTTGCATGGCTATCCTCAGCTCGTGTCGTGAGTTAAGCTGCAAGCTTAGAACTAGGAAAGGCGCAAAGGCTCTAATCAAGTAGGCACTCTAAAAGAAAGCTTTGAAAGTGAGCAGGCAGGGCAAGAATGTGCCTTCTGGAGCTATTCCTTTTACTCTCAACTAAGACTTAAAAAGAGAGGAAAACACACTACACTAATAGTACTACTAAATAGAGGGTTGAAGGAGAATACAAAGCCACCTTAAGTAAGGGAGACTTTAGGACACTGCCGCTTGACAACTAGAATGGAAAGCCAAGTTGGCCTTTCTCCAAAACTCCTGGTATATATATATATATACATCCACAAACCTTTCCCTTCAACAAAAAAGTGAAAATGGAACCGCCAATCGGGATAGTTTTTCCCATCAACTTTTATTGCCAATACATCTCATTTTTCAAACGTGATCAAGAATTTGATAGTATATCAAGAGTTTTGATATAATATGGTCCTTATGGACCACCTCTTTTATTTAAAAAAAACGTAAAAAAATGAACAAGGAACAGAGAGATTCACGGATAAGGAGATCAATCGAAGATGGTTTCTCTCTTCAAGAAGAAACCCTCGGCCAAAGATGCTTTGAGAACACGTAAGAGAGAGATGCAAGTTGCGACCAGAGGAATCGAAAGAGAGATAACAACCTTGCAATTAGAGGAGAAAAAAAAAAACTTGTTGTGGAGATTAAGAAGACAGCAAAACCACAAAAATTTTGGCTTGCCAACTTGTTAGGCTAAGGCAACAAATATGCTTGCAACATGACTTATTCCGTGATGCAAAACTCTACATGAGCTCAAAATGACAGGTACCTTTTTAGTCGGTGATGTAAAACTCTTTGCAACACACTGTTTGCAAAAACAAGATGAGAAGGCTTTGCAACAAAAGGATTGTAAAAGTTGTTGGAGTCTTTGATGGAAGCCTTGCCACAAAACTATTGATGTGCCCAAATCATGCAATATGCTCAAGTTTTGCAACAACCATTGAAACAAAGATCGGGAGAAAGATGTCTTCGACTTCTCTCTAGCGCGTGCTTAACCAACCAGCAAATAATGAACGTTGCTGAAATAGGGAAATCCTGTAATGGAACAATCCACGGTCAGCAATAGATTGGCATGCTATGATACCATGTTAAACTTCTGAATCCTCCAGTAAAATCATTGTGTATTGATGCATTAAGAATATACAGAGTCCCCTATATAGATAGGGCTAATCAGTTATTGATAATAATGAACTAATCTAGATTTATCAAGAAATATATCTACATCAAATACAAGATAAACTTAAAATTAAAAACTATCCTCAACTATCTATATCTCTTCGAGTATCTCTACTATCTCTATCTCTACACTTGCATCCATCTTTAAGATGGATGCTTTACACTCTCTGGACCGCATATGTAGAAATGCGGTCCAGCCAGTGCGAAACAATTTTCTTTTCTAAAATGGAAGAGCACATTGGACATATCCATTGTCCAAATATCGATATTATATATTAGTTGTACAAATATTTAACAACCCTTCCTTTGGTACTTAGACATTACAATTTGGTTGGGTGACAATGTTTGGTTTGCGTGAAAATGTTTTCTAAAAAACATTGTCACATGAAAGAATTTTCTCATGCAATCAAATGTGGGAATATTTTTACGTCAATTAGTTGCCAATTGATGTGCATAGATGCATTAAGATCAATTGGTATAAATATATTATCATGCTTGACCACATGAGAGAATTTTTTTATATAAAAATGTTTTCATGCAAACAAAATGTGCACTTAAGAGAAATATCACCCTTATGAATCAAGAGAAGGTATAGATATTTATTATGTTGTCAATTCAAAATTTTATTAATATATATTCTCACATTATTATATGATAGAATTTAACTATTTATGCATGATTAGAATCGGAGGATGCAAAACATGCAACAAAAAAATTGAAGAACAAAATAGATGATTTTTTTTAAAAAAAAAAAAAAATGCAACAAACAACCATCTTCTTTTGTTGTGCAGAGGTAAATTAGGTGATAACATATATTATAATGAATTTATTTCGCTTAGGAAAAGATTCACAACAGGTGTCAAACTCATACTATAGAAGTAAGGGACACCTCAAAAATCTTCTGGCAGAGGTTGTTCTGATCTTGAATACCCCTCCAAATTGATCATATCGACCTCAAGATAAATGAATATGAAAACATTTCAATATTCTTAAAAATAGTGTATCTTATAACATATTATTTGGACTGTATATTTTCAAAAAATTTATATGTTTATAGAACAACTTGATATGTACCATTTTTTAAGCTTTAAGATTTATAATTACGGTAGAAAATATAATTTTAGGATATCCTAAAGATTTAAAACGCCAAAACTGTACCTTTTGGCAAAATTTGGAAGTGTGACCTTACTTTTGGTTGTCTGACATTGGCACCTTATGTAAACCATGCCAAGTTTATAAAATAATGTAAAAATGAATGTATTAATTTATTTCTTGTTTTATATTATCCAAATTCTTTTTTTAAGATTGATTTTACTACCAACTCCAACACAATTGAACTCTTTGTTTAATTGAACTCTTTGTTTGATGAAGGAGAAGAGCTACTTGGAAAATCATCAAATGATTTCTATAACCCTTCTTAAATCTATTTTTGGAACCAAAGAACTAAATTATGGAATATACACTTAAGAACTTGATAATCAAATAATATCATTTTGGAATAAATGCCTACATAAATAAATGGGAAAATTTTCTAATTACTTATAAGAGATGAAGTATTTAACATTTTTTCACGATTGCAAGTATTCCAACTAAAGACCATGTGTTTTTTATCGGTGTTTTTAAATTAAATCAAAATATATAGGTAAAGTATTAAACTATTTCTCTTGTGGGTAATTTTTATTTTGCAATCTTTGCAAGAACCACATAAATTACTACGAGGCAAATAAACATTGATAATTAGCATATTAATTTATATTATATTTGTTGAAAATATTATTTAGTAGTTGTTTTGAATAGCCATCTTACGGGTATATAACTTTGGACTCTCGGCTTACATGTTCTCCCTGTACCCATCTTTGGGCATGAATTCATCAAAGTTTCACTCTCGCACCCTACCTCCCTCTCTTCCCAATCGATTATGTCATTTTAGAGACTTCCTTTTAATATTAACATGTTCCAAGGATTAATGAAATTTAATATCAAACAGTTAGTCTCTCTAAAGCACAATCTTTTCTCTAATTGTGAGATTCAAGGTTAGATTGGATATGGATCCATTGGGATCCAGATCCATTAGTGGACCTAGATGCAGATCTGAAAAGCATTATAAGGAATCTGGATTCAGATCCAGATCCAGAATATTTGGATAAGGGTCTAGTCCAAAAAGTATACATGAGATCTGGATCAGGATCTAGACCCAATCAGATCCAAAAAAAAGTACTTTATATCATATATAAAAACTTTATTATTTAATATATGTATATATACATAATACATAAAATTTTAATAACAGGATCGAATCCAATTCGAAAAACCTATAAATGGATCTGATCCAAATTACTTTTTGGATATGAATTTCGGATATGTATCCAATTCATCAGATCCAAAATTTTGATCCATATCCGGATTCGGCTCGAATCCGAAATTCAAGTTTTGGATCTAAGTCAGGATCTAAAATTCAGATTTCGGATCCAGCTAGGATCTAAACTTTGAGTTTCGAATCCAAACTAGATAAATTCTCATGTTAATGAGATTATTTTTGGAAGCCCTCGATCTCTTTCTCAAGTTCGCAGCCCTTATTTTTCAAAGTCCTCAATATCTCTTTCTCAAGTAAACAATGGCCCAAGTCGATAATAAATTTGAAGGGAACCAAATTTTATTCATTATCCATCCCAGTTCCCAAGCCTCGCTGAAATAAACAAAAAACCACAATATGCTTTCCCCCATCTCAAAGAATATTTGGCATGTTCTACCCACCCAAATATCGAACCCAAGTTTGGAACTTAGGGTTCGCTCAAATGTCGAGGCCCAAAAGATTATGCGTATCCAAGACCCGAATAATTCCAGCATGTGATTTGGAGGTCTTTTTCCCATTCTACTCATCATTTGTTTGAGGGTCCCAAACATTCTTCTCTTTTGACCACGCCGTACACTTTGCCGGCGCCCCAATCTCCATCACTTTTTGCCAAATGACATCTATATATTTTTATTACAGTTAATAAGTATAGAAAAAGTATACAATGAAGCATTTTACCCCCAGGGTAGCAATGGACCCGGATCAAATTAGAGCCTACTCGGTTCCAGGTAACAGTATTTGGGTCTGAGTCTGGGTCCATGACCTGCCCAAATCCAACTGAATAGTATTATTATTTAAATAATATAATTTTTAATAATATCTAAATAAGGGTGCAGTTTGTATAGGACCTAGGCTCTAAACAATCAAATTAGAGCCTACTTTCAAATATTGTAGAGAAATAAGGTTTCAATATTGAAAATCTTTGTGATAGATGTAAAATACATTTTCATTATTATTTATAAAATTTAAAGCTTAAAAAATAATGCAGATCGACTGATCTATAAAAACTTGAAAATCTTGAAAATTAACGGTCCAAAAATGCATTATTTCAAAACTTAAAATCGATTTTTTCCTCTTGTCCATGCATCTTGATGTCGAGATGATCAATTTGATGATATTTAGGCATCAAAACAATATCTTCTAGTGAAATTTTTGATGTAGGCTCAAATTTGATTGTTTGGGAGCCTCGGCACGATTTAAACTTTTCCCTTTAAATAAATATAGCTAAATTTTTAGTTATAATATTTAAATAAGAGGTGCGGTTTGTATAGAGTCTAGGCTCTAAACAATCGAATCAGAACCTGCCTTCAAATAGTATCAAGAAATGTGGTTTCAATACTGAAAATATTTGTGAGTCTTAAAATATATTTTCGTCTTTATTTATAAAGTTTAAAGCTTCAAAAATAGTGCACATCGATAGATCTATGAAAACTTCAAAATCTTAAAAATTGACGGTCCAAAAATGCATTACAAAACACACTATTTCTAAAACTTGAAATCCACTTTTTTTCCTCTTTTCCATGCATCTTGATATCGAGATGATCAATTTGAGGATATTTGGGCATCAAAACGACCTATTCTAGTGAAATTTGTAAGGTAGGCTCAAATATGATTGTTTAGAGCCTCGGCTCTATATAAAATTTTCCCTTTAAATATTACATGTGTATATTCAACATATGAAAAGTTTATATATAGCCGAGGCTCTAAACAATCAAATTGGTGCCTACCACAAAAAATTCACTATAAGAGGTTGTTTTGATGCCCAAATATCTTCAAATTGATCATCTCGACATCAAGATGTATGGATATGAGAAAAAAAAAAAAAAAAAGATTTCAAGTTTTGGAATAGTGTATTTTGTAATGCATTTTTTTACTGTCATTTCATAGACATGTCGATGTACACTATTTTTGAACCTTTAAAATTTATAAATAAAGATGAAAATATATTTTAAGGCTATCACAAAGATCTTTCGTATTGAAACCACGTGTCTTAACACTATTTGAAGGTAGGCTCTAATTTGATTGTTTAGAGCCTAGGCTCTATACAAACCGCTCCTTTAAATAAGTATAGCTATATTTTTGTAGTTATAATATTTAAATAATATATGTATATATTCAACATAATATTTGAATATATATTTTAAGCCGACCCGTTGCCACCCCTATATTTACTTTTGGTACAAAGTAGTCACAATTAATCTCTATCATTGGATGTCTGACTCAAACTTCAAAAGAATTTTTTTTCAAACTTTGTGATATGCGCAAGCTATTAAATTTTACATCGGATGGTTATAATTAATTGTGACATTGTATAAAAAAAAAAGGTCTTATTGTATACAATCCCAAAAGTTTATAAAGGTGTCAACCATATATTCTACAAGTAAGGTGCTCCTCAAATATCCATCGGGTAATGTTGTTTCGTTGCCAGAAAACCCTCTAATTGATCATCATGACCTCGATATATATAAGTATGAAATAAAAAATGAATTTCGAGTCTTAAAAATAGTACATCGTGTAATACATTACCATCCATTTTCAAGATTATCAAGTGTTTGTAGATCTACTAGATCTGCACTATTTTTTTAGCTTTCAAATTTATAATAGGTAGGACATAAATTTTTAGATCATTATAAGAGTTTTGGCATTGAAAGCACATCTTTTAATAATTTTTGAGGTGCACCTTACCGTGATTGTTTTACGTTGACACCTTATAAAAACCTCACCTTTTACAAATAGGGGTGGTTTGCATGTGCACTTCTAAACTTTTCATGAGATGAAATTTTGGTCTAAAAAATTCTTAGAATGGTGCAAGAATCTATTTTTATATATAAAATTTGAACTCCAAGAATGATTGAAGTCGAGAAGATCTTAAAAGTAAAAAAATCTTGAAAATTGACGGTCCAGATAACATGTTGCAAGATGTCATATTTTTAGGCCATGAAATGTCTTTTTTTTCTCCATATTTATACATTTCAATGTCGAGATGATCAATTCGATGGTTTTTCAACATCAAAATAACCTTTTATGAAGGGTTTAAGAGGTGCACCTTAATTCCACATTTTAAGGTGTCAACCTTGTATAAAAAAATTTCAAATAGGAGCTAAACATTTATAAATACAATACAAATATTCAAATTCTCATTCCATATTCATTAATAAGAATTTTATCAAGCATTCATATCATAGTAAAATATGCTGAATTTTTAATTAACAATTAATTGATTAATAGAAAACAAAATCAGTATCCTCTTTCAAATTTCAGTTTGAAATAGCCCAATTTGGGCATAAGGGACCACCAATTTCTTAATCTCCATTTTATTTTGTTCTTTAGCCGAAACCGGCCTGAGATCATCTTATCCCTGGAAGAATTTAACTTTTTGATCTTCATTTTTGTCACAAAACAGATTCTCGTAATGGTGGGGCACTTTCTGATCTTCATTTTTTCGGCTAGTTTTTTCCATTTCCACTAATTATTATAGAAATATAGATCAGTTTGTCCAACATTCGAGTAGTTGAATTTCGTTTTGGAGAAAATTTTAAGGGATGCGAAAAGGCGCCCACCTTAAATAATCAAAGCGCATAGGTAACCTCTATTGGAAAATATAATTTTTGGTGCCGAATACTCTTGTGATGTGATGACCTAGAAATTTGACCTCAAATAATAAAATTTACAGCTTTAAAGAAGATTTGAATTGAACAGAAGTATAAAGACTAGAATGTACTGAAAACAGGCAATCCAAATAAGATATTGCAACATAAATATTTCTATGACTTGAAATTTTTTTCCTCGTATCTGTATACCCCAACGATGAGATGATCAATTAGAGGATTTCGTGATGTCTCAAACAACTTTTTAACGATGAATTATTTAGGTCCTCCTCACTTCACTTTATATACATTTTAAAAAACTTTATATAAGGTTGAGGAACTAAACGATCAAACTAAGGCACATGTCAAAAATTTACAAGAAAAAGTTGTTTCGATGCCATAGGACCTCAAATCCGATCATTTCGACCTTGAGATACATAGACCTTAAAAAAATGAACTTCAAGTTTTCAAAATAGTGCATCATGTAATACATTATCTAGACTGTCAATTTTCAAGATTTTCAAATGTTCATAGATCTGCTTGATCTACACTATTTATGAAACTTTAAATTTTATAATTAGATATAAAAATAAATTTCGGGCCATGACAAAGAGTTCAATGCTGAAACGATATCTTTTGACACTATTTGAAAGTGCGTCTTGCTTTGATCATTTAGGGCCTCAGTCTTAAACAAACCACACCCATAATTTTGTATATTTAAGTAGTAAAAGTCAGACTAGCTATTTTCGCATTCAAAGAGGAAAAAAGAAAAAGAAAAGATCCCACATCAAATATCCTAAAATTTAGCCGAAACTTAAGCAAATATCTTATGAATTCAGTATTCAAATGGTGGACCACAATTTGGAGCCTGTGCGGGAAGAAAGCAGAGCAGTATAATGAAGGAGATATTTACAATAACACCAAAATATCCGGGAACAACAAGAACAACAAACAAAATGATTGAACGTAATAACAATTTAAAGTTAAAGGTTTCCAAGTCTGATACATGGCTTAAGAAAAAGTTGCAGAAAGAGAATAAGCAAAAAGGGGAAATGCTGAAAAGCATGGTAAAGAAGCTCAGGTAGTGGGAGAGCAATTAAAGAGAAATGTCACCCCCATAATTAATGTTAACCTTATACACTGAAAGTAATCATCATCTAGAGAGAGATGGTGAATAATGCACAGTTGGGAAGGTTTGTTGGAGAGAGAGATGGTGAATGATACACAGGTGGGAAGGTTTGTTAAGCATATAAGAGAGAAAGAGAGAGGGAAAACTGATCATGGGGCCAATGGTGATAGCCCATTATGCACTGGGCGCCTCCTTCTCACATGAGTATAATCCATGTTTTCAAACTCTCTCTCTAAAAGTCCTTCATCTCCATTCACCTCGCCTTCAACGTACACTCCCACCATCCTCTCTTGCTCCAGTTCATATAACTCACCCACCCCATCTACACCAAACCAAAATCCATTTTACACATACATAAAAACAAAAAGAGAAACTCCCTTATTAAAGAGAGACGGAGACCAGTGCCCAGTTCCGAGTTGGATCGGCCGAGTTTGCCAACACTGGGAGAGACTCAATGCCATGAGCTCCAAGCCAACAAGATCAAAAAGAAATGAAGAAAGAATTAAAAGAAGAAATTACTGAAAATACCTTCTAAATGAAGGATAAAATGGGGGTAATAACAATAAACAAGGAGGAGGGGTAATAAGAAGAAATCACACTGAAAGTTACCTTGTAAGTAGATGGTAAATAAGCCAAGTAGAAGCAGTAAACTTGAGATTGTTGCTTTTACCCCCTTCATCAACCCAAACACTAATGGAATACCTCACACCCTCCTCTAAATTGACTTTTATAAACTTCTCGAATGTTTACTTTTGCATTTTTATAATATTGGGAACCGTTAGGTGGACCGCTGCCCCATAATAATAATATTATAAATGCAAGCCTTGTACGAACAGTAGAAATGAAGAGCCATGCAAATCCTTTTTTGTGCTCATTTCTAAGTGCTTAGATACCCCTGCAATTTAATAATGGGTGCCCCTGCACATGCTCCCTCGGGAGCATGGTTTTGTAATTCAATAACACTTTTGTGTTAGAGAGTGGGTTTCGAAGTACTGGAAAATGAAGAGGTGTCGGTCGTTCCTTTTGAAGCGACAAGCGCAGGGATCATTCTTCGTCCCATGACTGCCGCCGGTCCCGACGGGTGCCCTGCCCTGCCCTGCGCAGCATCACACCCCAGGTGAATGAATGCACCACATGCTTCTCTCTGTCTCTCTCTCTCTTTCTTTCTGGGTGGCAATAGATCCAATCCGACCCTAGACCTGAGGGGTAGACTTGATATGGGTGGCGATGGACCCGGACCCAGACCCGAGGGGTAAGTCTGATCTAGATTTGAGTATAAGTCCAAAAATTAGACCCGACAGGTTGGGGCCGGGTCCAAGAACACTATTCAGGTTTGGATCCGATAGGTTATAGTCCGGTTATATTTTTTACGTCTCGATATATAAAATATAATTAAATACAAAGATATTTTAATTATTAGGTGGAGTCCGATCGGATTCGGGTCCGGTCGGGCCCAAGCCTAAGTCCCATATCATTTTTTCGACTCTAGCAGGACCCGACCCAACCGATAGTCACCCCTCTCTCTCCCCCCCCCCCTAACAAAACCCAAATATATATATACTCCTTCGGGAGTGTAGTTTACTTCTACTCTCTATATATATTCTTTTGGGAGCATAGTTTACACGTAGTTAGATGAGGATTTTTTCAATATGAAATTTTGGTAACTACATCATAATCACTAAATCATTATGTTAAAAAATAACTAAATATAGTTGAAATTTGAGTTTTCTAACACTTATCTTACCCGTTAAAAATTAATTGGTTTCTATTCAATCTTGAGACATCTTGTATTAAAAATAAACGGTCTCATTGTATACGATCCCTAATTTTTTAAGTGCTTAAGGGGTACAATAAGTAAAATTTGTTTTACTTCTACGTGTTAAAGAGGTTAGCTTCCTTTTGTAAACATGCACAAGGAGGACTTTTAACCATTGGCATGTATCCACAGTCTCATACCACATCGATCTTAAGTTCCCTGGTGTGGGAAAGAGACAAGAATACTAATTTCGAAGTTTATTTAAGCGTCTAAAAAGCAATAAACAAGTAGTAACCAAAATATAAGCATGAAAAATTAAAAATAAAGTATAAGAAACAAAGATTTATATGATTTACCCCAAAGGGCTGCGACCAACAAATTCACTAAATAATGAGAATTACAAAATATGATGGCAGTATGACCTTTGTGAATATGGGATCAAATGTATCCATTGGAAAGGGGGAGAGAGAGCCCTTGAAAACAAATTCATTTGGAGAGAGAAAAAGGATACATTTTGATATTTTCCGACCATTACTTATCCAAAGAAAAAAGAGAGAACCAAGAAAGAAACCAGCGTCTATGAGACTACCATGTCCAATGGCCAAAAGTAAACGGGCATGGACCTCCATGAAAAGCATTCTACACAACATAAAGAGCCAAATATTATAGAAGAAGAACTAAGAAAATGACTCGAAAGAAAATACACTGAAATTTACCCACCATTACTTATCTAAAGAAAAAGATAGAACCAAGAAAAAAAACCGGCTTTTCTGGGGCCACCATGTCCAATGGACAAAAGTAACAGACCAGGCATGGACCTCCATGAAAAGCATTCTACACAACATAAATAGCCAAATATAATAAAACAACTAAATAAATGAATAAATTTTAAAACTAGTTCTAGTTCTATGATTTTAGCCAACACTTTGGATTCAATTCACTCTCTTTTTGTAATTCTTGGAGGGTCATACCAATTATTACATTTTATTTTTGCTATTGTTTTCATATGTTGGTTTCTATATATAGTTTGATACATTTCCTACGCAATGAACGTTAATAGAATATTTGGAATGTAATAAAACTGTATAAAAAGATACAATGGAAAGGAAAAAGAAAAACAAATAAGGTTTTCATTATAGTTAAAAAACAATATTGAAGTTTGGAATGAATGTGAGAAGTTCATTAGTATAGCTCAAAATTAAATGTTGGGTAAAAATATTGCTTAAAATTAAATGTAGGGTAAAAATATTACAACTGTAACTGAATTTATATGGATTCACATCTTCCGGACAATACAAAACAGTGCAGGTGTTATCCAAACAGCATACACCCCTATCCCAAAGACAGGCCAATTCCAGGAGAGGCCTATCCCAGTACAGGCTTCTCCAAGTACCCAAACAAGACCTAAGAGGATCACTCTCTTTTAGCTTTCTTCTTAAAAAATCATTTCTCTTTTGGCTTCCTTCTTCATTTCTCTCTCTTGGCTTCCTTTGGCTCTTGACTTCTTCCTTCAAAAGGTTTTTTTTTTCTCTTGAGTATAACTTTGTCTCTCTCCTGACTCCTTTCAAGAGGTTTTTTCTTACTTGATAACAGCAAACAGCCACTTCTTAGAACCCCCATTTTCATAACTTCCTCAAGATTAAATTGAATATTATGTCTCGATATATACCACAACATTCCTTCATGTTAAGCACTTACTCCACCTCAGAAACCAAAGTTTTTCTTTCAATCGTATCTTCACACTGGACACTTCTTTCAAAACCCCTTCTATTTCTTTCCTTCCATATCGCCCGTAATGCCGCTATTTCCCAACTTTACGCAGCAAAGGAAGCTCGAAATGATGAGGTTCAACCGTATATTCCGTTTTAGGAAATGCCCATCTATAAATTATGTATAGAGGAACCAACCAAAAAGAGATGATCTCTGGTCTCCTCTTCTTGTTTATACAGAATTCAAACATTCACACTAATATGCCCCCTTCGTCTAAGCATATCCATGGTTAACATCTTACAAAGGGTCAAGATCCATATGAATTCTTGCACCTTGTGTGGGATGGGCCACTTCCAAATCTTCGCAACATCTGGTAGTGTCCACCAGTATTTCTCATGAAACAAACACAGATACAAGGATTTAACTAAGAACTCATCACTTGAGTGTATTGACCAATGATTACATCTGATACTTTATTATTTTCCTCTCTAAGAATAGTTTCTAATGAAGAATCCCTTTTCAAATTTGCGATGAATATCTGCTAGATTTCCCAGCTCCAATGAGTAAAGTATCACGATCTATACCATATTTTGCCACCAATGCTTGTCTCCATCTCCACAATTGTTGATTTTCCTACAAGCTTCTCCAACACCATTTAAATGCAGCTTGTAAAGAGCCGAGGCTCTAAACAATCAAATTAGAGCCCACCTTCAGATAGTATCGAGAAATGTGGTTTCAATACTGAAAATCTTTGACTAGCCTTAAAATATATTTTCATCTTTAATTATAAAATTTAAAGCTTCAAAGATAGTGTAGATCAAGCAGATCTATAAAAACTTGAATAACTTAAAAATTGATGGTCTAAAAGTGCAAGATGCATTATTTTCAAAACTTGAAATCTATTTTTTTCTCAAGTCCATGCATCTTGATGTCCAGATCATCAATTTGAGGATATTTTGGCATCAAAACAATGAAATTTTTGAGGTGGGCTCTAATTTGATTTTTTAAAGCCTCATTTTCAGGATACCTAGACCACTTTTTTTTTGTTTTAAGAATATGCACTGTATTCCAACAAACAAGGTGAACCCGACTTCTTTCTTCATGTTCTCCCCAAAGAAACACTTTTATCAAACTCTCCGAATTCCTCGCCACCCCATTTGGCATGCACAGCACAAACATGTAATAGATCAGCAAATTGGATAAAGTTGATACAAGTGCTTCCCTTTCCATCGATCCAGTCGATAGTAAAATATTTGAACAGTGGGGAGTGGATTGCAGCGAATGGCCCCCTTTACTATAGAAGTTCTCGTGTTACCGGACATGGAACTTCTACTGTAACTTTGAGGTTTCGACCAAGGTTTTAAGAAATTGATGACTTAGATTAGGCATCTTGATTTCCAATCCAGCTCAGCGGATTGGCAATCAGGATTCACAAACTGGTCATTAAAATTTTTAAAAATATAGTAAAAAAATAAAAAATAAATAAATAAATTTAAAAAAGTAAAGCCGATTCTGTCAAAGAACCAACCACGTAATGAGGAGTAGCCAGCTCCTTATATTTCTTGGGAACCGGTTTGTCACACTTTTTTAAACCATGGTTTTGACTCTCAAAGTTCAAATTCTGGGCTAGCAAACAATCCCTTCAAGTCAGGGTATCCTGGCCAAACACGAACCTCTACACTAGCCCGCCTCCACTATTGTGGGTTATAGGGGGGACTTTTTAGTTCGCCACAAAATTGGCATACATTCCATTGGACGAACAAAGATATTCGAGAAAAATATTCAAAAATCATAAAGTGACCATCATTTGAACTCAATGAGTGACAGCCAATTATTTCATCGACGGCTTGATCTAGCTGCCTCAGAACTACTAATCAAATTTTCTTTGTTCAAAATTGTTATTCTAGTGACGATCAATCAATCTACAACATTTAAGCCAAAACAAATCCCAAGACAATCTCTTTGTTCTTGCTTTCTCCCAATGATGCTATTTTAGAAGTTTGATTCAATGTACTCTTCTTAAGGGTACATTGAAGAGTACATTGAATCAAACATCCACAGATACCTTTTATTCAAGCATATCAATCTTTGCTGGAAATGTTGAACAATGTTCATCTTTTTCCTAATATAAAGGATGTTGTGATATAGGATCCCACTACTTCAGGGTATTTTTCTGTAAAATCAGTTTATGATCTACTTTTTTGTAATCGATTTAGACAATTGGACTCATGATTTTTTTAGAGAAAGAAACTTTACGTACCGCTTAAAGTTCAATTGTTTTTATGAATTCTTTGTCAAGATAAGCTAGCCACAATGGATAATCTAAAGAAGCAAGGGTTCAATATAACCAATGTATGTATCTTGAGTAAAGCTAGCGATGAGACTACCCAACATCTATTCTTATCGTGCCCTTTCACCTCTGACCTTTGGAATTTGGCTCTCCAATGCATCAATTTATCCATACAAATTCCATAACATTGCATATTGCTCATTGCTCATTGCTCATTGCTCAATGGCTATCCCCTGCCATTCCGAAGGTGGGCAATATCTTTATGGCGCTCTATTTGGGTAAGTGTTATATGAGTGTATAGAAGGACAAAATTAGAGGAGTGTTCGAGGGGACTAGAATAGAGCTTCTTATGTTAAAATCTAATATTCTGGCCTCCACAGCAGATTGATTTTCCTCTCACAAAGATAGTGGTTCTACTCCAAAGAGCCTTATCATTAACAACCTCTTAGCAATGGCAACTTTGGGCAACACTAACTCTTGCCATAGAGCTCCTATTTGGTTCCCACCTCCTCCAAACTCGATCAAATTGAATTTTGATGGCAACAGTTTTCGTAATCCAATTGCAGCTGGCTATGGCGGGCTGATTAGAAACAACTTGGGCCACATATTTAGGTCTATGTGGCATTGCTATTGCAAATGAAGTTGAGGCTCACGGTCTTTTGGAAGGATTGAAACTAATTCCTAGATGGGGAAGTGGCAAGATTATCAAAGGAGATTTGACGAATGTTATAGCTTGGAGCGGAAAAAAATTCAATGTTCTATAGAGACTAAGATTTTTGTTTCATGATATTAGAGACATTTTTTTGGCTTTAAATGATGATCTGCACATTGTTATTGAGAGGACAATGAGAAAGCAGATTATTTGGCTAGGGGGAAGTTAATTCCTCGACCTTGGTAATCAATCTTTTCCAGTGACTACTATATTCTTCTTGTAAAACTTGTGATCCTCTTTTGATTTGTTAATGTTCGAGAGAAATAAATAAATAAATAAATGATTCAAGGGAAAATTTCTCCATATTCTATATTTTTTAAAACCAATTCACCAGGAGAAGTTTCAAAAACTTTATTGGAGCATAAGGTTCGAAATTTTTGTATCTTCCAATAACCCCTTTTGACTATATGTAAGTGACACAAATATATCACAAAATGACATCTTTTTTCTCCAACTCCATCCGTAGAAAAGAATTCCCGTACAATTTTCATGGTATATTTGGGACAAAAGATGCCGGAGGAAAATCCGTCGAGTTTGGCATGGGTGACCTCTGTTTTGCCTTTTCTTTGGTTTGCCTCTGCTCCTCCATCATCCCCCTTCTTCATTGTCTCTGAAGTCTTCTGCTCCATCTTCTCTCTCTGCCATGAATTGGTCTCTGCGTCCAACACTAAATTGCATTTGAGGTTTAACCAAATTGGTAATTGTTAATGGATGATTAAATTTAGCGGAGCAGGAGAGTGAGGAGAAATAAGGGATTGTTACAGTGGTTTTCTTTTGTTTTTGGACTTCTCTCCATTACATCTGGTTTTGAGCCCCATGGTTTTCGTCAAAAGCATGTGGGAAATTGCTTGCCTATGGTTTCTCTCTCATTTTCTTGTTTATTGGTTCTGTTGCGATTTGAGTCTATGTTAATCTTTGGGGAATAAAAAACAGATTTCTCTCTCCTCCTTCCTTTGTTTTGTGCTTTTTATAAGGTTTTCATTTAAGTTATAGGTTGTTGTTTATATATGAAACCCCTGGTATCGTGTTTCATGGAATTCACGTCTCATTCTCTCTTTCTTTCTTTTTCTCACCCTGGTTCTGAATTGATGGTTTGTTTTTATCCGATTAAGCTGATGGTTTGAAGGTCTCTTCTTCCTTTTAAATCCATTTCCATTTGGTTCAGAGAATTTTGCCTCTCGCACTCTCACTTGGTAATTATCTGGTGTCGTTGTGTATGCATCTTCAGAAGATTCCACACCGAGCAAGACGAGAGGTCTCTATTGCCGGAAAATTGGCCGGAATTTTGAATCAGGAGATTTCTGGAGCCATATTTCGACAAGGAGAGAAAAGATCGATTGGTGAAACAATGGAGGAGTTGGTTTTAGTGGAAAATACTATGGATTATGAACCAGAGAAGCCTGAAATTTCCATTAAAATCCAGTTGGGTGGGGGACGAGATTTCTAGAGAGAGAAAAAAAAAGGAGCAGTGGGGTTACCTGAAAATAGCAAAAACTGGTGGTTTATAGTGAAATATCGAGACTGGGGGGAGCAAAAAAGAGTAAAAATTTATGGTTGGTGAGAGAAATATAGAGAACCAGAGAGAGATCAATATTGGGTGGGTGGAAAATAGCAAAAATACTGCCTTATGATAGAGAACCAGGGGCCAAAACGAGATAATTTGGATTTGGACTGATCTTAGTAGTGGGGTGGCCGGAAAATTGAATACAAGTGGCGGAGTTTATTGGTGGTGACGGAGGTTGGAGGTTACGATCGACACTTGGGTGGCGTGTGGTGGTGGTCGAGGCCGGTGTGTGGTGGTGGTCGAGGCCGGAGGTTATGATCCCAGAGCGAGAAGGGGCTATGATTCTAGAGAGAGGTTACAGAGAGAAGTTAAGATGAAAAAGAAAAGAGTAATTTGTTAGGGTCAATAATAGCGCTCAAACGAGGTTATTTTACAAAACCTTGGATTCCTATGTCGCAAGAAAGATTTTGACACGTTGGTGTCCAGGGTTAAAAAGTAAAATATCTCAATATTTTGTATTTGTAATGTTCAATTATCTAAAGGTTTTAAAAGATATTTTAGACATAAAATACGTAGAGTTTATTTCTTTTAACCTTAAATTTAATTTAAACCTATTGTTTTAAGTTAAATAAATTTTAAAAGACATATTTTTTGTAAAAGCCACCTCCCAACTTCAAGAGAGATAAAAACTTTATAGATGTGAGAGGATAAGGGAGGAGAGAAAAAGATGTTTGAAAAAATACAGGAGGAAAGAGAGCGAAAGATACGAAGAGAGAGAGAAAGAGATAAGTTTTGGATATATAAATAAAGAGAGAGAAATGATTGGGTTTAAAAATAATATGTGTTTTTTATATTTGTTTAAGTTAAAAAATAGGTTTATTACACGGTTAGAAGATATTTTTTGAAAGTTTGAATTTATCAAAAAATGAAACATAAAAATATGGGATATAAAAATATTTTAAAAAAAAATAATTAAGAGGGACAAAAGATTTTTTTCAAAATTCAATGTACTCTTCTTTGATTATTAAAAAAAACTTTTAACCTTTGTTAAAAATAAAAATAAATAAATAAACCCCCTTACCTCAATTTAACGCCATTATTTCCTTCCTAAGTTGGACAACTTCTATGGATTTGACTGCATGAGCTGACGCATCTTTTCAAACGCTATCTCCTTCAAACTCCCTCTTAAAGATGCCGAACACAACTTTTCAAACGCAATCTCCTTCAAACTCCATCTTAAAGATGAATTTTAGACGTGAAATTTTACAGGTTGAAAACCTCACTACCTTAATTATAAATCTGAAAAAAAAATAGCAATTTAAACTTTAAAAGCATACCATTGTAAAGTTTATTTTAGAAACGGTGACCATCATTTTAATTATTCTCAAACCAGGATGATCCACAATATATTTGTGATCTGCAAAACCATAGATGTGAAGTGGAAATGCCTCTAGAGTGACTTAATATATACTCCAAATCTTAGATCTTTCCCTAAGGTGGATTTTCCAAGGAACACTGCATTTGAATAAAAAATCACTTACACCTTTTTCATCGTTATATTTTCTCACTGCTAAAAAAATTATCTTCTAGGATATTTAAGAAACTTTTTATACAAACAATCAAAGTAAAGCCCAACTTTAAATAGTATCGGAATATGTTTTTCGATACTGAAAATCTTTGTGATGGTTTGAAACTTTATTTTCATATCTAATTATAAAGTTTAAAGCTTCGAAAATAGAATACATCAAGCAGATTTATGAACACTTGAAAATTAATATATTACAATATGGGACAGTTTCCAAAACTTAGAATCTATTTGTTCTTGTATCCTTACATCTTGAGGTTGAGTTGATCAATTTGAGGAATTTTAAATATAAAAATATCGTTTTCTATTGAGATTTTGAAGAGCACCTTAATTTAATGAAAAAATATTTTCTCATGTCTTAATTTTGGACATCAAAATAACATTTTTTCTCATGTCCACATACCTTTTCTATTATAAACACCCTTGTTTGTTTTAATTTTCAAGCTATGAAGTCCAAACAATATTTTAATGAAAAAGAATGTCTCAATAATGAAACCCAAAATATTCAAAAAGTACTAAACATTTGACCCAAATACCTAAATATCAATGCTTGTTCCATATTTCAAAGAAAGAACATGTTCATTTTGTCGAAAAATCCATTGTCGTTTTGGAATCAAACAGTGACTCAAGGCCATTCTAAAATTTTGGTTCTACTCAAATCACCGAGGACAAAAATTGCAAGTATTCAAGGTCCGAACAATATTTTTAAAATGCAAGTATCCTTTGTTTTAGGTTCCAAGCTCCGAACAATACTTCTAATGAAATAACACGGCGGTGATACTTGACAAAATTCTTTCAATCACCACCGTCCAACTAAGTTTGCACGGTGGGTAGCTCTAGTAGGCATGCCCGCATAGCAACCACGTCCGACTTGAATACCTTAATTACTAAAAAAGTACTCGTTCGTTCATAGTTTCAAAATCAAAATAAAAACAATTTGGGTATCTTCTAAAACAATATTTGACGATATACCTAAATGAATTGATTTTTAAATAAGCAACCATCGTATTAGTGATTTGACCACCTTCCTGGCAATTATTTTTAAAACTAACCTATAAAAAAAGAATGAAACTTGAGAAGTCCATGCCTTCTGATACATCAAATTGCAAGACGTGGCAAATGTGAGAGGGAGAGGATACACATTTTTCTTCTAAAATTATTTATCAAAAAAGTAATACACTCTTGTATAATATTTGATCCGATTTGGTCATCGCTTGACGGTTGTAAACCATGTTGATGACGCATGGCATATCCAGCATAAATGAGCCCCTCTGTGAGTCGCAAGTCCTTCAAACTATCTTTTCTTCACATTCTATGGATTCTCTTTTCCTTCAATTTCAACGAAAATTCACATCCTATGAAGTTAAGTTGTCTTTTCCTTCAATTTCCAGGAATAAACCACCATCAATACCAAGCAAAACCCTTACTCAAACCCTTGCTCCATAACATGAGTTCCTCGGCAGTACCTAAATCAGCCAATAAATTACAATTGAAGCTACATAGATAAAGATATTATCAGATGAGCAGTGTGTAAAAAGTTGGGACCGGTGGGTTAAACCAATCACCCACGTCTTCCAAGTCGGATCAGCTGACTCAGGGCTTTGTTTCAGCCTACTCGGCCAATCAAGAAATAAATAAAAAAATGTAATTTAAAAGTTTTAAACAAGGTTAAGAAAATGGTCCAAGTCCTAATAACATGAGGGACTTGGACCACTCCCCAAAGCTGACTTTGGTGGTTCCGAATCAGGTCACCAAGTTTTTGGAACCCTGGATGAGAGAGAGTATTCTGAATACATATTATCTTAACATCAATCTTAATGAAGAGAGAGAGAGAGAGAGAAAGAGCGAGAGCCAGCTTACTCCACAGCTGGAGGAGGTGCTTCAGCAACAGTCTGACCAAATATATCAGGAATGCCATCCCATCTGCCTTGCTCTCTTGCCTCCCAATATCCCCCAATATAACGATAAGAGCCATCTTCCTTGTCTCTCCTAAACCATCTCGGTTGCCATCCTCTCTCCTGTAATTTTCTTGCCTGCACAAAAACAAAAGCAATAATTTATGGATGCCCATACAAACTCAGATTCATAGTTTTATAGAGATATATAAAATTAATTGACAGTAACTGAAGAACAAATAACAAAATGCCTCCTTATAGGAGCAGGATGTTAGTGTTTAACTCAAAAGCCTGCCATTAGAGTTAATCTGATGCCTGCAAAAACCCTTGTATCATATACTCAAGGGGGGATAATATAAAATAAGATACAAGTTGGCATTTTAGATATGTGAATGGTCTTACACAAAACATAGGATATGCAATATCGTTCTCCGATTGTTGTTTGGATTATTCCTGTTTTTATTATTAAACATGAGATTTGCTTAGGCAGACTAAAATTAGGACGCATTGAACTATGGTTGGAAGAGGAGTGCCACAAAGAATAAATGTAGATGACTCGCAAGTTTCAAGATAATACTGTAGAACTTAATTCCTTATTTTGAGTTTCATAGAAAAATACCATAGAATACCAACATAATAGAATGCTTTGGCAATTTTATTTTATTTTTCTAATCAGAAATGTTTCAAACAATGAGAGGGAAAGAGTCAATTGACGATTGTTTGCCCATTGATTAAGTGAAAAACAAAATATAGAGAGGTGTTTTGAAAGCTGCTAGGGAACGTGTTGATGTCTTCATGCATACATACATGCATCCATGCATACATATGCATGTAATTACAGAGAGAAACAAATCGAAAGTGGAACTTGCTTCAATTGTGTATGTATGTATATATATATAGTATGTATATATATATATATATATATATATATATATGGAAAAATCTTCCCAACGCCAATAGGCAAAAATGAACAGCGATTTCGCCTACCCTCATCACCGTCTAAAGTTCATCGCACGGTCACGAACTCACAATTGTCCGGTAGTGTTTTTTTTTTCTACAAATCAAAATGATCTGAAATTTGAGGTGCACCTAATAAAAATATAAAATAAATAATTCGTGAAAATAAATATACCAAAATACCCCTGAAACTTTTCGAGGGTATTTTGGTCAATTTATTTCATGTAAAATATTTTTTTGATATTTTTCATAGATTTTCCTATTTTTGATTAACACACGCTCCAAGTTTCAGACTATTCCGATTTGTAAAAAAAAAATGAAAAATGAAACACTAAATCGTAACCGTATGACGAACTTTGAACGGTGATGATGGTAGGCGAAATCACTGTTCATTTTCGCCGATAGGCGTTTTGCATTATCTTCCATATATATATATATATATATATATATATATATATATATATATATATATATATATATATATATATATATATATAGAGAGAGAGAGAGAGAGAGAGAGAAAAGCAATTTTATGAATATTCATTTTAAAAAAATGGCAAAGAACAGCCACAAACCTGTCTCTGCAACTGTTCAAGTCTAAGCTTCTCAGCATTGGCCATCTCATATTCTCCATTCTCAAGGAATCTTTGGTCTGGTCGGAGCCTGGAGTCAGTGGGTGGGAGAACTCGAAGGATAGAAGGGGTGAGCTCATTCAGAGAGATGGCAAAGGGGGTAAGGTTGTATCGGGTTTGCGTTGCGGCCTTGTCTCTCTCCCACAAAAGCATAGCCTCAGACATTGGGTCATAACCCTTGGGCTTAGTACTTGGATCCCCCAACACATAGTACATAGCCTCATCCCACTTCCCCAATAACATGGCCACCTTCTTTCCAGTCTTATTGTCTTGCACAAATCCATGCACCTGATTTCCACCCCAAAACAAATTATTGGACAAAATCCCCCATGTAATTAATGTAGCTCACTTCCCTAAGTCTTACTCTTTTTTTCTTTTCTTTTTTTTGAAACTGTTAACATTGAAGACTTAAGCTTTTCATAACACAGGCATCTGTTTCTTTATTCATTATGATGAAAGACTAGGTTTTGCTTTTTAGCTATGTCAAGATGAAGTATCATGATTAACACTAATTTGATTTAAGAATCCAAAGAAAGATTAGAACTTTACAAACTCTATATGTGTGTGCATCTGCAGTTTTGCTTTTAGTAAAAACTCCATTTTACGAAGGTAATGAAGTGGTAGATTAGCATTAAATATGTCACAGGAAAAAAAGAGCCCCGATAACTAGGTCATGAGTTGCATACCTGATGAGGATTTCGGTCAATTATTGACTGCTCTTTGAACTTGAGTTTGCAGGAATATTGGCCGCTGCCTCTAATGCGCATGGTCCCATAGTGGTCACAGTATATCTTTCCAATTATTATGTTATAGATGGAGGTGGTGACCTTGCTCCACTGGAACGTTTCGCCATCGTCAAACTGGAGGGTGAGGACACCAACAGGATCGAGCTGTATTGATCGACCCCAAAACTTGCCTTTCAAGTTTGAGTCGGCCCAAAATTTCCACCCTTTCCCATCGCAGTGGCAGGCAACAACCATGGGGTGGTGACTCACCTGCGACAACATTTATTATTTTTACTACTGCTGCTGCTGCTCCTATTGTGATGGTGGAGTAAGGATGTGTGTGCACAGAGATGTATATGACCACCATACTAGATGTCTTTAATACTATATCATGGCAGTAGTAACTGAAATAGTAGTCGTATAATTATAAGCAACATATGCAATGCAAACCTATGGCCACCTTTCTGTGCATAACAACATAAATTCGGCATCAATTGATACTCCAACTGTCCTTCCTACAGATTAAAATTATATCTGGACCATTTAGGGGTTAATACTGGGAAGAAGAGATATATTAACAATAAATAAATAAATAATGAAATAACCTTTTCAGAGAAGAAACGGACGCCTTTGTCTGGATAATCAGCCTCGTAGGTTTCCCCAAGAAGAGGGTTGAAAGGCTTGCATTGGCGACCTTCAGTGGAAGCATAGCCGGATACAGCAAAAGCTGCAATATTTAGGATCCTCATCAGGCTATTCCCCTGTATAAATCAACATAAAACCTATGGATTCAGCTACTGTAGCTGTTGAACTATATTAATTCAGTTGGAAGCTAAACAAAGCTCCAGAATGATGTAGCTTGGAAAGCAGTGAAGTATTTAAAAGTAGCAAACAGACACAATGATAAGAAGTAAGCAGAAAATATGCAGATCTGGAGATTAGAAAAGAATATAGAACCTTTTAATTATGTATAACCCATGAAATCAGAAGATAAAACTAGAAACCCTCTAATAGAACACAAATAGTACAATCCTAAATGTGATAAGTACATCATGAATATAATTACTGATATAAAAGTTCAGTAACATAACATATAAGTTCATATTTACATTAGAAAACAGACCCAAAATCCAATTAAAAAATTTTGGAGCCATGGAGATCATAAAAATTGGAAGCAAAAATTAGACTTTTAAATAGAATATCAATAGTACAATTCCATAATCTGAAAGCACATCATGATATGCCTACTGATAAATATACAAACGTGATCAGAAACATAAAATGAATAATGCATCCGACCTTCTTGCCCCATTCTGATGCACAGTCAACCAAATATGAATACTCCAAATCTTCAAAGCACTTCTGTAAGGAGGAAAGCGGCTCGTTAAAATACACAGGGAGACAGACTCCAGATAGGTCTTTACCAATATTTTCTTTGATAATGGACCACAGGCCAACTGGCTTTTCTTTCTCCTTTGGCTCTGGCAACTTATCCCTCCTTTTGACGTAGGGATACTCAATGGTTCTTATTGTTGTATCGGTTTCATGACATTCAGAAACGCACAAATCAGTATCTTCCTTGCACCCATGGCAAGCATTTCCCAGATAATCCCTACTGCGGGAGGATGCGCTTCTTAAAAATTCAGAGGATAGAAAATCGCTTGTATCAAAAAATATGCCATCGTCGTCATCTGTTTCTCCATCTCCTCCATCGCGACTTTCATTATCAGCATCAGAATCTGTTGCACTACCCTCTGAAAAATTGCTGTTCAGTAAATTACAACAAAATGAAGAAAAGACAGAAGAACAAGAAAACATAATATGCATAACGTATCGACAACTTTTCTTAAAGCATATCCAATTGATATTTATAATATAAAATAAAAAGCTAGTACAACATGAAATACCTTTCAGACAATTTTATACACAAAGCAAAAGAGATCCGCAGACCAAACAACACAATTTCGCTTACTTGTGAATAGTCAAATGAGAGAACTATCGTATAAAGCAACTGCAATCAAACTATCAAGATGATTTCAGCCTACACTGAAAAAACTATTCCATAGAGGAAAAAAAAATGCCTCTATGTGTCACACTCTTTTCTTTTCAAGAAACCCTAACTTTGCTCCATATGATTATGCTGGGAAATTAGTAACTGGAAGACCTCCTAACAGATATTATATATCGAAAAGCTAGAACCTCTGAGCCTCGTATACTTGTAATAAGAATTCCATAACCGATGTAGAGGAAAAACTAGACTGAAAGAAATATGATTATGCCAACAAAAGTGCTGATTATCCTTGTAACAAAGAAGAAAAAAGATCCGGGGAAAGCGTTCGAGCGAATGGAATCTACTGATGTTATACCGATATCAATCAGACTTACCGCTGAATCTCCCATTCTCAGCTCCAACGAATGAACGGCGTTCTTTCGTTTCATCCACCACAGTAGCTTCCAACTCTACTTTCTCAGACTGCAAGACAAGAATCAAAGAGAAGAAAAACTTCTTTTAAGTCAAAGCTAAGCCTCGATCGGTTACAAATAACAGGAGAATGAGTAAGAATTGGCTATGGCAAAATATATTATTTAACTGATGCTGATGCAAGTAGAGATTAACCCAGTGCATTATGCAGAATTGAACATTATGATGCAGGAATTTTAGGCAATCACAAAGCAGAAACCTAATCGGATAGAAATTTAAGTATGACAATAATTGAGATACTTGGAATCGAAACAATGCAGTAACAGCTGTGCAGAATAAAGAGTCAGGAGTATCAAATTTGTTAAATTAATTTATTTAATCCGACAGAAATTAATTTATTTAATTCGACAGTTTTAAAACAATTTTTTATCCACCACTTCCTGGTAGTCCATACGAATGTTACGATCATTGAGGCCCACCATTTGAATCTGATGGTTATTTTCCGTGTAATGGTCCCTTTAGTAGGCCATCCCACTTTATATTATAATGTTTTATCTATTGATACCCTTTTCCCTCTCCACTGCGGCTTCCCTCTCTCCCTTCATGACATGTTTGGTGGGCCCTCTTTCTCACCTACGTCTTACCTGTAAGACTGAAAAGCCAACCGTAATATATTTAAAAGGAAACGTAACGGGGTAATAGAAAAGGGCGTTAATGTAAAAAAAGAGAGTAGGTACTGGAAGTAGGGAAGAACGGAACACAACGTCTTTCGTATCTCCTTTTCCTTATATATTGAGGTCCGTTTACCGCGATCAATTTGACAGCAACGTTGTGATTTGAAACGAAGCTTTTGGACTCGAAGGGAGTTTTTTAATCTGCAGGAAGTGTTCTCGCTAGTACGTTTTTCATCTCGGTTTCCAGAGTCAAGGGTGTTAAATACACTTTGAAAAAAACAAACTTCATTCTTGTGCCTTCAGATCCAGGACTACTTTTATCATCTTATAACCTCCGAGGCTTAATCTAATTTCTAGGGAAATTTAACTTTTGAGTATTTTATTTCTGATCCTCAACTCTTGAACTAGATTAATCCTTATAGGGTTAACTGGCAGTTTTCACATATTTGTACAAAAACCGACTCTGGATGAGAAGGTTTTACCGAAAATTTGAGACATGGGAGACCGCTGAACTAATAAATTACTCATAACAATAACTCAAAAATAGTGGTATTTATGCACTACTACCACAATACTTACCGAGAAAATTTGCAGCTGAAACATAACAAACAAATCCTCTGAGTCCAGGGATTCCACCCGTAACACAGATAATAGGCTTATACTAAAGATCTATTCATATATCATCGTCCATCATCTAACACACAAAGGTAAGGATTCAGGCTGAAACGCACTAACTTTTCAAAAGAGAGAGAAAGACCTGAAATATAATGAAGCTAAAATAGTTTTTTTGAATGAATAAAAGAATGGAATCACAGAGAGAGAAGAAGCTACAATAGTTGAAATAGTGAAAAGCTTTTAAACCTCAATTTTAAAGCATCAGCTAAAACAGTCATTCATATTTTAAAAGATTAGTGGAGTGATATATGTTACACTCCGAACTTGAGCTCTTCAATAGACAAATAGCGCTTGCAGATTAAAAATAGGAATTTCCAAATGGTTTAGCTACTCATTTTTGGAAAAGGAAACAACAACAGCACATATTCAAGGAAGAAAAACGCAACGAAGGAGTCACATTGACAAGCAATTTTGAACCAGAAAACACTATGGATAAGAAAGCAACAGAGTTCAGAACTGTTTTCAAATTGATGAAAAAAAACAACGATAGAGACAAGAAGAGAACAGTATTGTATGACCTCCAATTGCCTTAGTGTATCCACCAAGACCAGGTGTTTCTGCTGAAGAGATTTCAACCGATTTTGGAGCTCAGAGTGTTCTGTCAACATGATAGTTTCACAATCTTTAACAGAAGCTTCATTCAGTCCTTCCTGCAGTAAACGAGATCTTAATTTTTCAGTTGAAACACTGATTTCTTCAGAAGGCAAGAAATCGCTGCTTGTTAAAACTCGAGGGAAAAGATCCTTAGCAGTCTTTAGAGCATCAATCCATGCGCCCCTGTCTTCTCTAGATTCACAACGCAAGTGAAGTGTCTTTGTACCAGTAAATATGGATAGGCGTTTGTCATCCGATTTACTTTCGCGAATGGAGGAAACCTGAAAAAAAATGCCAAATCTTATTTCTAGGGCAGGAGACCCTTGAGAGATTAAAACTTGAATCATGATATTATTTTTCCTCTTGAGAGATAACTGAATCATTATCATAACTACACCATGTATGGAAAAGACTAAGGAAAAAAAAAACACATATAGCATATATTATGCTAATAACAACCACTTACCCTGAAAAGAATCACTTCATCAGGAAAAAAAATCACATGTAATTGTTTAGGAGCCACTGGAAGGAAAAAGTGTTCCATTGCTCTAAGGCAAGACAAATGCATATTTGCTTTTATCATGATTTTCCTTTTTTTGTATGAATTTTCTTTTTGTGTGTTTAATGTATTTTTCTTTTCTTTTTTTTCTTTTTTTTTCATCTTGTATAAAATACATTGCCACATTAGGAGACTTGTAGGAAACCAAGATCTTTCTTGCTAAATTCAGAATATGATAAACTAAACTCAAATCAAGATCACTATAAGTCACAACATTGTAAATCGACAGGTATACCCCACCACATTATCAACGTAAACAGTAACAATGCAGAGAAGAACACATCATGTAAATTACACAACAATCCATGACAAATACAGTTCACCACCAAACCCCTCACATCTCATCAAGTAAGAGCATCCATAGATAACAATGACAATTTTCTTTCTTCTTTATACTAAAACAGTTTGCTTGCTATGTACTCATGCCTGCCAAGAGTAACCAGCACATCGAACAAATCCAGGACTTAAGCTTCATGCTTCAGAAATAAATATGCAAAAAATAAAAATATATTAACCAAAGCTAGCACAATCAACCTTGATGCGCCTGGAGTTTCTGGACCTATCATTGAAGTCTGGATTCAAATGGCTCTTTGAGATAAAACACAAGACGAAAGAGATTTTTTAGAACAAAAAAATCAGCCAAGTTTTTGGCTGACTTTGAAGAATTGCAATTTTTTAGAACAAAAATATCAGTGGTCAATGTTTGTTAATATTTGATCCCAAAGCATATTTTTGTGTCCATGATCCAACCATGGGATTGATTTCCAAAATAAATAAATAAATAAACAAATAAATAGCATTTTAAAAATTTCATGTTTTTTATGATTTTCTGTTTTTCTATTTTCTGAAATTGCCTTTTCTCGGATTTTCTGATTTTTCTCAAGCCAATAACGTCAATTTTATTGGTATTCCATTTTTTATATATTTTTTGGTTTTGTATGATTCATTTGGATTTTTGTGAGTTTTCTGAAGTTTTGGATATTTTTACAAATATTTTCAGCTTTTTTATGTCTTAGACATGACTTGAATGAGTCCGAGTCCACTCCCCCCAAGTAGCTCAGCCCAGGCTGGCAGTGAGTACCATGCTTGAGCCGCGTTTAAGAACATTGATCTCATCAGATGCAAAGGACACGGCCTATACCCTACTGCAGCACTTGACTTGCACACATGTCAAGCATCCAATCTAAATTAGAAACACACGAGTGACGGATATTAAAGCTTTATAGGAAAATGGTACACAATATTTGGTTGCCTTCCAAGTGGGAAAGATTGAGATCAAAGTTCGTTTACACGAACCGAACTCGGGACCCGGTTGAGAAAGGCAATTTGAGAATGGGGATATTTTTTAATTAACCCAAGGGTACTTTAGAAATAACCCGAAAAGAAGGAAAATGTAAAATAAGTATTCATGGTCCCAACACTCTCCAATCTTTGCCAAAATGATAGAAAACATTAGAAAACACATTACAAATAAGTTACTTATTTTTTTGGATTTAAAAAAAAATTGAATTTTTCTTCAACATCTTGGAACTTAACCAGGAAAACAGGCTAAAACAGGACAGACCAGAGGCCGGTTCCAGTTCAACCCAGCCAGTTTACACTGACTGAGATTAAATGCAGGTGAGTGTGAAAGGTGAAAAAACCATCAAATGGCTCAGAACTAAAGATGACACAAGACATACTTGGTGGCAAAGGAATGCACTACGGAGCATCAAGGAGATATTTGAACAGGTAGCCAAAACTGACTACCAAGAGACTCCTTTTCCCCATCGTTAGTATAAGGTGAGGACCCATTCAGAGAACCAACAAGAATGCTTTCCTTAATGGCATTCCACAATGAGCAGTATATAGCACTTACCCAAAAAAAAGGAGCAGTATATAGCACTTTACAAAAAAAAGGAGTATATAGCTCCACCAGGTTATGCTGATGATTCCACCCACATCTATCCGCTAAACAAGGGGACTCACAATTTCAAAACAACAACCAGGAGCGTTGTCTGCAACATTTCAAGAGATTCTTCTTTTTTGTGAAACATGATGAAGGCAGAACTTTTATTCTGATGGACTATGTTGATAACTTGGCTATTACTAATGATGATCTGGGCACCATAAATGAAGTGGAGACAATAAGATTAATTCAGATGAATCAGATTCGCTCTTATTGTACTTGCTTCTAAAGATTACCTAGAGTCCTTGATATATTGCTGTTATGCACTAAAAGTATGCAGAAGATCCCATTTCTTGAACTGATTTCACAAATGGGAATGTGGTTGATGGTCTTGCTCAATAATTCTTAGCTTGGTGTGGTGATCTTGAATATCCTACTACATAGAAAGCACCAACAATTGGTTGGATATCCATAACCAAGCCATCATCGGACCATACATTTAGAACATTACACAGTCAGTAGGTCAGCATGTTCAGTGAATCAAGAGGGCTGTTGCATATGGCTGGAACATGTCGGATCGTATAAGTATGTTTGTTCTACTCTTAACAGAGTTTTATTCTTATCTGCTAATTAAGATTTACAATGTTAGGTACTTGCTGACTTGGATAGCGAAGGTTGTCCAGACCAAGGCTCAAGAGAAATGGCCATTATGTAAAAAATACAGACACTATTACTGCCAACAAGCCCATCCTGTTATATTACAGTAGAGGTCTCAAGAAAGGCAATAAAGAAGGTTTGTATTACAGGCAATGGCATTTGAAAACTTGGTCAAGTCCACTCGAACTCATCCGAGTTACTCGTGGCCCCTTGACGAGCCAAGCCAAGTACTCAAGGTAAAATTCAGTTAAAATAAAATAATTGTATATATATTTTAAGGAAAATATCTCTATACCCCCTATTTTTAGGTTTCATTCTTTGATAAACCCAAAGTTTCAAAAAATACCTTCTAACCCACTTTAAATCTATTTTTTATCTTAAACAAAAATAAAAAAGACGTACTCTTTCTAAACCCAATCCTTTCTCTCTCTTTACTTATATACTCCAAATTTCTCTTTCTCTCTCTTCTTACATTTCTCACTTTCTCTCTCATTCCGTGTTTCTCTAAACACCTCTCTCTCTCCTCCCAATAACCTCTCACCTCAATGAAGCCGTTCTCTCTCTAAAAGTTTGGGGAGATCGCTTGTAAAAAATGCATGTCTTTTTAAATTTGTTTGGCCTAAAAACATAAGTTTAAATTAACTCAAGGGGTTAGGAGAAATAAAATCTACAATTTTTATGCCCGAAGATATCTTTTAAAACCTTGAGTCTATTGTGAAATGGAACTTAAAAATAAGGGGTATGAGGATATTTTTCCTATATTTTATATATCATTTTGATTTTTTGATAATGATTTGGGCTTTTTTTCTTGTCATATCCGTTATTCTTATACTTTTCCTCCTCCTGAGGATTTTTCTGAATTTTTTCCAGCTATAAATCCTTTTCTTTTTTTTCTAAATACTCTCTTTTCATTGTTTTTTTCCATCGTATTAGGACTTTTAAAGCTGTTTATTATCTAGTTTGCTTTTTTATTTTCTTTATTTTTAACAAATTTTTTGGTTTTTTTAATTTTTTATCTCTTTTCTGGCCCCCATAAACAAAGGCAAGTCAACTCAGACTTGCCTGACTAACTCGGCTAGAGCCCTACCCAAGCTAAGTTTTCGAACCTTGAAAGGCAAAGAACAAGGGTTATTTTGCATAAAACATTCAGTAAAAATGACACGGTCATTGGTATCAGGTTATTGATAACATAATATTTGAAAAAATAAATATTGGACATAATGGTCAGAAATAAGAGAGATTTGAAAACAGAAATCTGCAAGAAATACATTTTTCAAATATAGTCCCATGGTTTTATAATTCTCGCATATTTTTGACATTTTTTTTTTTTTTGTCGTTTTGTATCCCTTGCCCTCTTTTTCTGAAGAAGGCCTTTTTTCCGCTCCAACAGCCAATTATCATTATAAAAGAGAAAGAAACCAAGCCTGATCTGTTATGTTATACCTGTTTTTTGAACCTTGGTCCAGAGGACTCCACACAGAATGATTCAAGGTTGCCTAATAGACCGTATATGGCCTAAAAGATCAAACCAAAACTAATTCTTTTACCAGCTTAATGGCAGTGTTTCTTGGCACAACACAAATCATTTTACTCAATCTTGCACTAGTAGTGAAAAGGCCGCTTATTAATTTAAGAGATATCTTGTGTTGGCCAATTCTATAAGTCGAATCAACTCAGATGAATGCCAAGATGACTAATCAAGTTTCTGTAACTATTGGTAATGTTGTTTATCAGTTATAGATGGTCTCCAAATTTCGATTCTAAATAATAGATAAATTTATAAAAAGAGCATTGTGATTGCTTCATTTCATTGTTTTCAAAATTAATGTGGATCCAAGTGTTCTTCTCCAGGCCCCTGGTTCACAAAACGTTGAACAATGTAGTAACTGAAACATGTGTCCAAACAATTAAATTATCAGTTCACAAGCTCCAACATTTGTTTCTATTTCCATCAAACAATCAACTCCAAATACCTCAAACTTTAGACTTTCTTTTGGCTACAACTAAATCACCCAAAAACAAACAGCCTACCAATTCTTGTAAAATAAAGTAAATATCAAACAACATTACCTTCAAATGAACCTCTCCAAAGGGCTTGCGTTGCTTCACTGGAACACGAACATTTCCTTGATTTGCCTTTCGCATATGCTTCAATGAATACTCTCCAATCACTCGGAGACCCTTCTCACTCTCTGAGTTAACGTATATTTTATCAGGCCCATGGATCTTGTAATAAGATAGGACCCCATCTCTAAGAACAAACCATCGAGACTTCCATCCCTTTCCATAGTTAACCCACTTGTAAACAATTCCAGCTACATTTCCATTAACACTGACACAGGATCCCTTTGAATCTCTCACGTCAACAGTTTCCAGTGAAGAATTCGACTGAACAAGCAAGGGGGACTTGACAAAATCCAAATTTGTGGTCGAGATGCCATTTTCGAAATCAGCTGAAATAGAGTGTGGCTTATTTAAACCTAGTCCTAGATTTCGACAATACCTAGTTGATTCATCGGACCCTACAGGAGAAGGCGCTTTTGATGAAGCTTTAACTGAAACTATCGGTGAATCACTTCGATCTCGGTCCAGTGAAACCGGAGCTATACAGCACAAAGGATTCATGGCCAGAACACTGAAACTCACCAAAAGCAAGCCTTAACAACCCCTAAAAGGCCTCCTCTCCTCCTCCTCCAAGCATAAGCATAATATATACACAAATTCTCAGTCTAAGCGAGATCTCAAACCAGAGAGGCCATGCAAGCCCTCCATATGTTCCAACCAATGGCGGAACCAGATGCTTTTAGGGTTTCTGAGAATAGAACCCCTAGATCCGTAGAGGTCAAGGTCCAGATCGCCATGATTTGCCCTAAAACGAACTGTGTTATGGGCGAAGTATCCGATAACCTCTGAAAATGACATGAGCTCTGAGCTGATAAAATCCAATTAAGGCGTTGCAGAGCTTTTGGAGCAATGCATAATGGCGATAGTAGACCGCAGTTAGAGTGAGAGAGAGAAGAGTTCTAGAGAGAGAAAGTAAGCAGTTATTGCTCACTGGTTGGAGGGGCTCGAGGAGAGAGAGCATAAAGATGGCTAAGACAGATCCATTAAATGGGGTGAGTGCAGGCTTTCAGTGAGTGAGGGAGAGGAGTGACAAACAAAGCACATGCTTTGGCATGAGTGGAATAAATTACTAAACTACCCCTATCAGTTAATGCGAGACTACCCCTAATAATAACGGGAAATCATTCAAAATTATAAAAATTTGGACTGTTGTGACTTATGAGCGAATCTTTTATTGGACAAATGACCAGAATACCCCTTACAGTAAGATTGCACTCGGCGTGGAAAGTCTCGTACCGAGTGTCACAAGCTCCGTATTCGAATCGAATTGTCCGAGTCCGGCGGGTTTTTTTTTTTTTTTTTTTTTTTTTTAATGCCAAAAAAATAAAGAAAAAAGATCATGTCGGCCCAACTGCTGTCCAACTGCCCAAATTGAACCTGGGCCGATTTGATAATCTCGAATATCCGATAATGTTTGAAATTAAATTTTTTTTAACAAATCGGATTGATCTGAAATTTGAAGCGTGTGTACATAAAAAAATAAGTGAAACTTCAAAAAATATAAAAAAAATATTTTACATGAAAATAAATGATCAAAATACCTTTATAAAGTTTCGAAGGTATTTTGGTCCTTTTTTTTTGGATTATTTTTTTTATATTTTTATTAAGTGCGCCTTGATGAGAATAATATATACCTAAAATTTCAAGTGATTTGGATTCATAAAAAAATAAATAAAATTCAAACACAAAAAGATATTGTGACCATCAAATTGGTCCAGATTCAATCTAGGTCATTGACGTTTACAGTAGCGGTCAGCTAGTGGGCTTACAAAATCTACTCCTAAAAAATAACTAACTTTTAAGTTGTTTATTTTTCTCTTTTTGTTACATTACTGATTTCTCCAGTAATAAACCCAATAATTGATCCATTTTAGATCTAAAACAAGGTTAGGTATATAAAATGTTTATTGGGGAGGTTTTTGCGTCAAAATCTTTTGTCTTCTAAACATTAAATGCCCAATATGCTACTATTTGATTTTCTCCACGGGTTTTCAAAGAAACGGTATGAAATTTATTTCAAATTGTAGGTATATACATCTAACAAAGCACTATTTATTGGACTAAATTAAGCAAAGGAAAAGTTTATATAAGGTGTCAAGCTTATACGATATAAGTAAGACGCTTCTCAAAAACCCATCAGAATATATTGTTCTGACATAACAAAACCCTTCAATTGATCATCTTGACCTAGTGATGCATGAATATGAAAAAAAATTGATTTCAAGTCTTAAAAACAGTATATTTTGTAGTGCATTATCTGTACTGTCGATTTTTAAGATTTCCATATGTTTATAGATTTTCTCGATCTGCACCATTTTTAGAGCTTTAAATTTCAACATTAGAAACGAGAACAAATATTTAAGCGCTCACAAAATTTTCTTGGACCAAAACTACATCTTTTAGCATAATTTAGAGGCACACTTTACTTAGATTGATTAAGGTTAATAACTTATGCAAACTACACTTATAGAAAAACTAAAGTAACTGGATTACATCGAGCCTAACCTCTTCTAGGTAAAGATCCCCATATAAATTGTAGCTTCAAACTCAAAAAAATTGTCAAATATGAATCCTAAACTTGAATGATGAAAGAGGCTGAAACTTTTTTTAGTATAGATTTTTTAATTGTCAAAAATATAAATAGATTTCTTAATTGATGAGGTTTCTATAAGGCCTAGGCTTTATGAAAACATAATAAAGCCTCGAATCATCGTTCGGAAAACACTTTTGGCAATGAAAATCTCTATGATGGCTCTAAAATCAAATTCCAATATCGGCAATGAAATTTGAAACTCAAAAAATGATAACGGTATTGCATATCTATGAACACTTATTTTAAGTGTGAAATATACGGTCTAGATAATTTGTTATAACATACTCTATTTTTAGAGTTTGAAATCTCAAATTTTTTACCCAACCATAATGTTCAAGCCAAGATGATCGATATAAAGATTTTCCAATGCTTGTTTTACAATTTCCGATGAATTATAAGGCGAGGATTTACTTGTTTTGATTGCAGCCCTATCAAGCCATTGTCCTCTATTTAATACATAATTCTCACCTAAACATGATCTAAGCCATCTAGCTCTAAATCACAACCATAAACAAAGAGATAAAAAGATTCATCATTCATGGAGGCAAAAAGATGAAACTACCCCCAATTTTGCTACATAAACTCTTAAGACTGTTTTCAAGTCTTTAGTGGCATTTTCAAAATTGGGCGAGGAATAAGATGTCATTGGATACTAAGTGAGCTTTACAAAGACTATCATTAACAAAACGAAAAGTTATGCTTTGCATGATACACCTTGCTCACAAATTACCTATACATCAGAATGGGTTGAATTGGACTGGATCAACATGATGTCCGAGTCGACTCGGACCTAGCCAGTATTCAGGTTTTGCCACCCAAGCTGAATTTGGATGACAACTGTGAAGAAATCGAAAATGATTGTTGAAAAATTGTGGGAAAACCGGATTTCGTTGCGGATGATTTAAATAAATAAAAAGTAGGATGGGAGGACCTTGTAGCTTTATTTTCTCCTTTATTATATTATTTTGTTCTATAAATATAGTAATGGAGAGTATTTTTATATAAATACCGCTTTTGCTTTGTTTTATTTTTCAATGTGGGACTAAAAATCTATAACTATTTTTCTTTCTTAAGAATGTAAAAAAAAAAAAAGGTTATTAAAAAGGTTATTATCAATTACCTTGCATTTTTTCAAACCATAACATCAGTTGTCATCATAATTCAACCGACGCGTGCAAAAATTTTTATCAGCCACTTGGAGTAGAGCAGGCAATATATTGAAGCATTGGATGGCTAGCATTCAAAGACAATATTGAGTATATATCGGTTTTTTTTTTTTGATGTTATTTTTTCTGTTTTTTCTAAAGAACTAAAATTAAACGCACATTTGTACCCCCAAAATTTCAGGTCTATGGAGCTTGAAAAATAAAAATAAAAAAGAAACACACCAATCTGGCTATCCAAATTGACAAGATCCAATCCAGTATTTTAAAACACGGATTGTCGTGGTGAATTAGTCCTCCACTGGATTGGCGATCAGCCAAATCTATTGACCTGGATAGTTCAAATAGGTGATCGAGCCCTTTTTTAAAAAAAAAAAAAAAATGAAGAAGATAAAAAAAATGTTGCATGGACTGTTTCCCCATCTTACACTATGTTCGATGATTTAAATATCAAACAAACATAATATACACGAAGAATAACAAATTGGAGTAGGCAGGACCAATTCCCAGGGGATTAGGGCTTATGAATCAGTAAACCCGATACTGGATCGATGTTTTCTTAATCCTTGATCCATTATGAGCCATATGACCCATAGTATTTAGTAGGCAAGGCAACCCACAATCTATTTTTTTCTACAATAGTTATTTTCTCTATACTAGTTATAAACAAAGGAAATACCTAGAAATAGCATAGTTCTAATGGTGAATCCCCTTCACTCTCCCATATTAGCCATCTATCAATGATCAAGGGAGATGACTCAACCGATTATAGTAGTTTTATAGTCTATCAAATTTTTTTCCATGTGTGCGATGCTAACTATTTTTGTATGATCCCAATGTTTGAAAAATCATTGAACGAATCGGGAATTGCTCAACCCGAACTAGGAAATGGGTCCGACCAAACTAGTTCCAAGAAGGAATGGGGAATGCTTCAGCTAACTTTCAGCCTTCCTCTCAATTTCTTTTTAGTTTTTTAGCTTTCCTGTCATTTTTAAGATATTATAGCAAATCCCGCCCATAAACCGTTTTTTCTACTCTTTATTTTCTAAATATTTTTGTTGATTGCCAATTCGGATTGTTATGTTTATAGTTTTCACTGAGATCCTATTCTCGAAAATGCAGCATCACCTCCCTTTGTATGGAGTCAATGTGAAAAATCTCCATAATACTCATAATACTAGTCGAATTCACGTAGGAATTAGAGATGTTATACCTAGTAACAAAAACAATCCTAGTATCAATTAAATTCCCGCATGAATTAAAACAAGGTTTGGAGGTTATATGTCAATAAAAACGCTTCTAGTACCAGTTAAATTCTCGTAGGATTTACAACAGGTTTTGGAGGTTAAACATAGTGACAAATGATGTATGGGATTTGAAAGGCACGAGAAGAGCTCACCCTCTACTCAGTACAATTCTGAAATGCAATACTGCCTTTGGTGAACACACCACCATGTCATAGAGCTGTTCTTGATAATCTGAGTTGAGAAGCTCACTTAAAATCACAACAAAACATACCCATCCGGTGGATTGAGAGAGATGCCAAATTACGAAGCCCTTTTGTATAAGTTCAATATTATTTTAAAGATGAGAGGGTGAAACACAAGAACTTGTATAGAGAGAGGTGCCAAGATGAGAGGGTGAAACATAAGAAAGTGGATAGCGAGAGGTGCCAAATTACATGGGACTGATGGAAGAGGATGATGATGTTAAGCATAAGCTTACAAATGATGCCAGCATGAGGCTACAGTGAAAAACAAAAGAGGTTATAAGATGGTGGCCCAATTGTACCACCAAAACAAAGTGTACCATCACGAAAAGGTAACAAGAAGATTCTTTTGAAACTCATACTTCTAAGGGAAATTCTCGTACGGATCCCTAATTTTTTACAGTATTTTAAAGTAAATTTTTTTTCCCCTTTTTTTTTAAACGGTATAAAAAACTCTAAGTACTTTACTATACTCCCTCATTTTTTTTTTCCCACTTTCATTTTGGTCACAAAAACTAGCTCCAACAAATTGTTTTATTCCATCTCAGTTCAAATTTTTTTTAAAAAAGTACTTTTAGATATGGAAAAAAACAATTTATTGGGGCTAATTTTTTTGGCCAAATGTAAATAAATGTGGGTGATGAGAGATGAGGAAGTACGGCAAAATACTGGAGGGATTTTTTACGTCGCTTGAAAGAAAAATAGAAAAATGATTTACTGTGAAATAATATAGGGAATTAAAGATCTATACAATATTTTCCCTTAAAATAAATTACTACATATCAATCCAAATTGAGGATCCGACAATTGGACATGGGAATGATGGGGACGATCCATCCCATCGATCCTCGTTTTTCAAGCGTTGCTTGCTCCGATTGAAGTACGGCGATGCGTTCCAGTAAAAGTACGGCGATGAAGCATTAGCTATAATACTTGTTGAAGGAACACAAACGATCAAAGTTCAAATCCTAAAGACCTAAATGCAGTAACGAGCAGCATTATGGTCTGTTTTTTAAATGAGGAACTATCAACTGTATCATATTTCATCCAAGGAAAAGAGTAAAAAACTCTTGCAAAAAAAATAATAAAAAAAGAAAAAACTATCAAGTCCAAAACCCAACAGCAAACAATTAGTTGTAAAAACAAACCATAGTCTTCTATTTTAAGTCATTTTTTGGAAAAGGAGGTGGGTCGTGGTGGTGGAACCCCCACACCTTAATTATCACATTGTAGTTTGCATTCCTATTGATGCTACCTCACTAATATCTTCAAAAAAACTAATTCCTAAATTATTTGAAACCATTTACACTTATACCACCCACTAATATCTTCAAAAAATAACTCTTAAATTATTTGAAAAAACAAAAAGGGGAATGTCTTCCACCTAAATTACCAAAAAAAGAAAACCATTTGTGTAGCAACCTAATGATTGGAATTTAACTACTTTGCTTGGTTTATGGGCATGAGCCATGAACTCTTGGTCGTGTTTTGCATTGTTTGGAAGAAATCCAAATGCTTAAATAGGGCTTGTTTGGAAGAAATCCAAATGCTCAACTAGGGGGTTGAAGCCACCTTTGTAAATGTTTATATTCTCTCTTATGTCTTTGCTTCTCTCTCCCTAGTGAAGTTAATAAATTCGGAAAAGTTTTGATTGAAAAAGGAAAAATTATATTTAACATTATATATTATGAGATTATTTATTTTTGGGATTGTATGTAATGAGACCATTTACTTTTGGAATAGGGAGGTCACGATTACTTACAATCATCTTAAGTAATATCTGATAGATTGGGTGTATTATGAAGTTTGAAAAATTTTATTTTGAACTTTGCGCTTAGTCAATGAAATAAATGCAGCCACCCAATTTCACATCCAATGATCAAGATTTTATTGTGATCACCTTGTACTAAAGTTAAATGGTCTCATCATATACTTTTTTTTTTATTTTTTATACAAGGAAGTCACAATCATTTGTAGCTAATGGATGAATCTGTGTCATAACATTCGAGAAAATTTGGTTTGAACTTTGTGCCTAAACAATGACACACCATCAACCACCTGATTTAAAATTTAATGGTCAGTAATGATTGTGATCACCTTATAGTAGTAAATAGTCCCATTGCATACATATTTAATTTATTAATCTACCGTGAGAGATAATTTACTTACCATTTTACACATCTACAACTATTCCAACTCATAAATCTTTTGATAAGTATTTTGAAATTAAAACAATATATATTGGTAAAGTGTTCACAAACTTGACAGCCCGAGATCTTTAGTGATCATCAAGATTGGTCTTATTTTTCATCGCGTCCCTTTTCGAAATCCCCTCCCTCTCTCTCTTCTCTAACCTAAAACCTCGCCTCTCTTTCTCCAAAAACCCAACCCCCTTTTATGCAAACCTGGTCTCTCTCTCCTCAAACCCCAACCCCCAACCCCTTCTCTGCAATTCTCATCTCTCTCTTCAAACCCAAACCACCTCTTCTGCAAACCTCGTACCCCTCTCTTTGTAATCCACCCAAATAACGACCCTATGTCTCTCTCTCTGGAAGCTCGTACCTCTCCTCCTCCGCAAACCTCTCATCTTCTTCTCTGCAACCCACTTGATGCTGTACTCTCACCTGTCTCTCTCTGATATATTTTCAGGTAATATTGTGAGCCTTTATTTACAATTTTAACTGTAAATTTCCTTTTTTCTACTACTTACAAACCATTTGATGTGATATTTGGGTTTTGAGAAAAATCATAAAAAAATTATAGAAAAAAAGAAATTAACCGTTGAAATTTCAAATAAAGGCTCATAAGTCATAACATTATCTGGAAATATATTAGAGAGATAGGTGAGAGAGCAGTGTCAAGGGGATTAGAGAGAGAAAGGTGAGAGGTTTGCAAAGAAGGAGAGATAAAAGGTTTTTAAAGAGAGATACGGTCGTTATTTGAGTGGGTTGCAAAGAAAGGGGTGTGAGGTTTGCAGAAGAGGGGATTTCGAAAAGGGGCACGATGAAAAATAAGACCTGGGCATGGGTCAGAAAAATATAACAAGAAAAAAAGAAGGCAACCAGCTGCCGCAACCATTAGAGCCGGTTGCTCTAGCACCAATCTCGATGATCTCTAAAGATCTACGCAGCCAATTTTGTGACCATCTTATTTGAAAGGTAAATGGTTTTATGGTATATATTCTTATTGGTAAAATATTAAATACGTTAAATTTTCAAAATATTTTGATAAATTTCTTTTATAAAAAATAAAAAATAAAAAGGAAATCTGAGGCTCAAGGGATTCCAATGTTTTGAACTTTAACTTGTTTGGCTCGTTTGCGCGTGTGGAGAGGCTTTTTTTTTTTTTTTGGTATGATTGAGTCAATTAACAAGATAAGCCACCGGCTGCTAAATAAGAAGGGCAGGGATGGAGGGCTCCATGATATTTTTCTAGGAATAAAGGTAATTTGGTTATGATAGGCAAGAGGTTTGGGTCAAGACGGTACAGGCTAGGTTTTTATAACCCAATGACTCAAATTCCATTCGTACGTAACCTTGTAAGAAAAAAGAAAAAAAAAAAGTATTTTGATTAGGATGCGGCTTTTTATAGAATGAACCTTAAAATTTTATTATGACATGTAATTTTGTTATAACAAATTCTTAGTATTATCTTAACATCTATTTTCATAGCTAATTAGAAAATTTTAAAATCTAAAAATGGTTAAAATCAAGTAGATCTATAAATATATGAAAATCTTGAAAAATAAATGGTCTAGATAATGTGTTGCAAGATGTACTATTTTTGGGATTCAAAAACTTTTTTTTTTTTATCATATTCATACATTTAGATGTCGAGATGATCAATTAGAAGGTTTTTTTAACATTAAAATAACATTTTTGATAGATTTTTGAGGTGCACCTATGATTCTATATTTTAAGGTTGCGACCTTATTAAAACTTTTCCCATTTGGTTACGATGGTTTTTATCCAAGGGCTTTTTAAATATCTCATAGAAAAGTTGTTCATGTGTCAGCAGGTGCAAGAACCCGCTAACCGTAGCAACATCTATTTTAAAATATCCATCTTTAAGATAGATGTAGTAAAAAACTCATATAGCTTATACAATATTGATTTTTTTTTTCAAAAAATTACATTTTAAATATGGGTTTATTTTTATTTTTTTTTCGTGATTATGATTACCTTAACTTAACTTAGACCATGAATCGTTAAAGTTTTAGATTAAAATTTTATTTTTAAAATAATATAATGGGCCCACATATGTATAATATGAGTCGGCTGACTCATAAAAACGCCAACCATATTTCATAATGTTCTTGAAGAATAACAGTTATATTGAAAGCGACAAAGAGAAACTAACATGGGTTGCCACCTAAAGGTTAGTCCCATGGACTGGTGAATTAAGTGGAGGGCAAATTGGTCATACTAAATAAAGATATGGGGTACTGGTTCATTTGAGTGAGTAGGGTTATTTTGCTGTTTTCCAAGACACAAAGCCTCACTGTTTGAAGGTGCGCTCTACTTTTGATTGTTTAGAGCTTGGGCCCTATACAAACCACACCCTAGTTTAAAAGGGCTTGCACCCAGCAGTGCTACTCCGGTTAGTAAAGTTGGGCCCTATACAAACCACACCCTAGTTTAAAAGGGCTTGCACCCAGCAGTGCTACTCCGGTTAGTAAAGTAGGAAGGTAGAGGTCAGGCAGCGAGTGAGAATGGTGGAGACAAAGGACAGGTGCGCTCTCT